>NC_140483.1:172519580-172924580 GCF_964271855.1 Acomys minous | reverse complement strand
GGCAGATATGGACTCAATATTCCCTTCAAGAACATTCTCCTACAGACCTAATGCCCTCCAGTTGGCACCCTCCCTGAAAGGCTCCAATACCTGCCAATAGTGCTATATGTTGGCCGCCAAACATTTAACACAGGATCTGGGAAAAGTTTCCTTGCGGTCAACACACAGAACCGTGGTCTAGAAGGGGTGAAGGCTGCATCTCAAGCTGGAGGCTAAATTTGATGATATGTAAGAGTCTCCCACATAATGCTAGTTTGGATGGCATGAAAGCTGGATGATTGAAAACTTCATGGAGATTGGCTGAGATGTGTGATGCTGTGACAGGGTCACAGTCTCCAAAGAAAGCCCAGGAGAAGCCACTGATGAAGGTACAACCTCGGTTGCAGTGTAGATTGCAGCATATTTGGAAGTGTGGGATGACCATCAAGGATAGTGGCAGGTTTGGAGTGGAGCCTCCCTGAGCCCTAAAACCTTACTATGTACTGTGGGTGGTAGAGCCCAAGAAGAGAAGCTGCCTAAGCTCTTTGGAGCCCTGAAGACCCTAAGTGAGTCCAAGAAGTTGGACACTGAGCTATTCACACTGTTAGAGTTTGGATTTGATTTGATTTATCACTGTGCCCTGTTTATTCTTGTTGGATTTCAGACCATACCAAAGAGGACCTGGCCTCCCAGGTTCTCTCAGCATGCCTTGGTCCTCTCCTGATGCAGGGCATAGCTGGCATATTCCTGCCCTCTAACCTGAACTTTCCAGCCCTGGGGTGGGAGGGTGTGTGTGTTTCTCTTCCCCTTCACTATATAATCCAGAAATTTTGGTTCCCCTCCTCTCTTCTCTCAATTTCCTCTCTCTTTTTCTGCATCTCTCTCTCTCTCTCTCTGTCTGTCTCTCTTTCTCTGTCTGTCTGTCTGTCTGTCTGTCTCTCTTTCTCTGTCTCTCTGTCTCTGTCTCTCTCTCCCTCCCTCCCCCTCCCTCCCCCTCCCTCCCCCTGCATGGCAGCTGAGAGCTGCTTCCATAAACCTGCATTTATATACTATAAATTCATCTTGCAATTATCTCATTCCAGCATTTCAATCAATTCCCTCTTAGAGAAAAAAAAGTGTTTAACTTGTTTTTATTTAAAAGGAGCCATTGACTTGGGACTTTTAAAGAGACCACTGACTTTTCTTAAAAAGAGAATTAGACTTTTAAAATGTTGAAACTGTAAAGACTTTTAAAAATTGAAATATTTTAAAATATTAGTATTATTGTAAGATCTTAGAAAAAAGAAAGGGAAATTTATGACTGAATAGTAATGAGCTTGGATGTCAAGTTGAAAACAGGTCAGTTGTACTGTTTGGTGCATTGTCCTTTTGACATGAGCTAGATTTACCTGGGAAAAGGGAACCTCAATTGAAAAAAATGCCTCCACCAGATTGTCCTGTAGGCAAGTCTATGTGGCATTTTCTTGATTAATAATTGGTGAGGAGGACCCTCCCTCACTGTTGGTGGTAACTTGAAGGAGAGAAAAACATAGTTTTTGTTTAGATCATAAGTGGGGGAAAAGAAAAAGACTTGTGAGAGAGCAGGTGATGTTTATCCCCTTAGAAGTCGAACCACTGTGTGGGAGAGATTGCTTGTTAACCAGCTGAAAAACATCCTTGAACAAATTCTAAGAGGAGGTATAAATGTGAGCCAAAAACAAGAGGCAGGGCCTTTGGAGACTTGGGATAGTTTTGGCTGTTCATCACTCCACTTTGGGTGCCACCTGTATGCTCAATTTTCTTAACAGTAACTCACCTGGGCAAGTGGTGCGTGGGGGTATAAGAAAGGCAGCCAAACATGAACCCAAGGATAAGGAAGCATCCTCCCTGGCTTCTGCTGCAGTTCCTGTCTCCAGGTTCCTGCCATGATTTTCCTTCACAATGGACTGTAGGCTGTAAGATGAAATAAACATTTTCCTCCCCAAGTTCCAATAGAAAGCGAAATATAATACCTGCTTGTCCTATATTAGAATTTCTTCAGCAGAATCTTCAGCTACTTCCTTATAAGCTGTCTAGTCCTAAAATTCTTTCTAGTATTGAAACAAGGAGTCCTGTCTAGGCCTGACCTTAAAAGTCTAGGAGAACTTCTCACAGTGCTGAGGGTGGCCGAGTAACGCCGTGCTTCTGTCCCTCACCACTGACATGGCACTCTCCTGGAAGTGTCATTCTAGCCAAGGCTGGAAATAAAATGCATCTGTTCTGACAGTAAGTTAGCAGCCCATCTTTCAGAGGGACTCCATGCTGTTTTCTTAGGTGTCTTAGTAAACATCTAGGTTTTGCATTTTAACTTGTTCAAAGAATGCCAACTCGTTAAGATGGCTGATATTATTATTTCTACAGACCCCTATTCTTTTGTGGATAATGCATGAGAGTTATTTACATAAATAATACTTTAGCTTTCAGGATGTTTTGACCATCGCCACTGTTTGTTCTAGACTACAACAAGCCTGACCTGTGTAATTGGCTTTGCAAGGCTTGCCTTTACTGCAGGTACCTTGATGTATGTTGCCTATTTATGGTCAGTTTTAACCTTAGGATACTGAAGGGAGTTTTTCCACTGAGGTTTTATGAAGTGTTTATCTGTGCTTCTAGGCCAATCCACAAGTCCTGTTCAGCCTCCGTGTTAGAAGAAGCATATACACACAAACACACACAGGACAGCACTTCCTTGTCATGTGGGTTCTGCATCGCACCAATAGCATCTAAAAATGGTCTTCATTTTTTTTCCTGGTGTGTTATTTACAACCTGGAAAATTTTCAGTTCCATTTGAAAGCAAAATTGCTTTGCCCTGCTTTCTGTCATCGTGGTGGCTTGCTTTCTGGTTCTTCATTTGACGCATGTGTGCTGTACTGTCTCTGTATTTATTTACAGTGTTTATTTGCCTTGTAAAGAGTTTGCCAACTCAAATTTTACCGATTCACTCTCACAGCACTGCAATGGAAGCCAAGGCTTCTGGAAGATTCTAAAGCCCAGTGATCCCAAGTGTGCTCTGCACCTTTATTAAGGAAGTTCCCACAAAGCATGGTTAAAAAAAAAAAAGGTGAGAGCTGGAGAGATGGTTCAGCAGTTAAGAGCACTGCCTATTCTTCCAGAGTTCCGGAGTTCAATTCCCAGCAACCACATGGTGGCTCACAACCATCTACAATGTGATTTGATGCCCTCTTCAGGCCTGTGGTGTACATGAAGGCAGAGCACTGTATACATAATAATAAATAAACCTTAAAATACAACAACAGAGGGGTTGTTTCTCTCTTTTCTTTTGCATTTTTATACTGTCTTCTTTATCATCCTGCCTATCGCTCCTTTACTCCTCTGATTATGTAATCTCCCCTCTTCTTCTCCACCCCTGCTCCCCAAATTGGGAAGAGACATGGCTTGGCGATGTTGTCTGCACATCCGTGTGGAATTGGAGTCATCTATTTTTAATTTTGCACATTTTTTTTATCAAAATAAACAACGTGGTTCACGATTACATGGTCGTACATGTATACCACGTGCTCTGGGTTCGTTCCTTCCCCTACCCTCTCTGCTCTTCCCCCCCACCGCCCCCACCCCACCGCCCCCCCCACCTCACCCCACCTCACCCCGCCTCACCCCACCTCACCCCACCTCACCCCACCTCACCCCGCCTGCATCCTCAAGCCACCCCTTGCGTTCCTGTGTCCTTTGGGTTTGCAGCGCCTTTTGTTTTGGGCTAAAGTCTCCACATGCGGCTTCCCTTCTCACTTGCTCCACATGCTCCAACTTCTCACTTATGGCTCCTTGAGAAGTTCAGTCAGAGAGCGGGCTGCTTTCCCTTCTAGTGGGAGGCGGCTTCTTACAGAGTTGTTAAGCCCTTTACCCGCTGGATCCTGAGATTCGCTGAACGAATCGCTGTTGGGACGGTACCTCTTGACGCTTACCTGAATTGGCAGGCACATGGAAAACTTCATAAAGGAAGAGCTAAGTGGTTTTTCAAAGTTGGACCACTAGAATTTAGGTCCATTCTTACATTTCTTCCTTTAAACACTATGACAAAAGCTCAAAAGGCCAGTTCCCTCCCCCACCCCTTCACAAAGCGGAGCATGGCCTCTGAATTTGAATAGAGACCTTTTTGAGAGCCGAAACTGCATCCAGGAAAAAAAGGTGCAAGGAAAGGTGTGTTTGAAGAGTCTGTATGAGTGTGTACGTTCCTGCAGCACGAGCCTTCGTGCACGGTGTCAGAGTGAATTCCTGCCTCTATTTCTCTCTCTCTCTCTCTCTCTGTGTGTGTGTGTGTGTGTGTGTGTGTGTGTGTGTGCGCGCGCGCTGCTGTCAGGAGAGACTGTTTCAGCTCAGCCAGCGGTAATAGTGAGGGAGGAAGCTGAGAAGAGAAGCACCCGACCTATTAACAAAAGCTCAGTTTTGTCCCCGCTGACCAACCAGCAGAAGGGACCGGAGCGAGGCTCCCGGGAGCCAGGGAGGTCGGGCTCCCTGCCTGCAAACAGTTGCAGGCATCTTTACCACGCCTTCCTTAACACGCCCTTCTCTGGGGAGTCCAGAAACTTGGCACTGGGGAAAGTAAGTTCTCAGAGCCACAGCAGCAGCTTTGGAGGAGACCAGCAGACTCTGTGTGTGTGTGTGTGTGTGTGTGTGTGTGTGTGTGTGTGTGTGTGTGTGTGTGTGTGTGTGTAAACTCCAGTTCTCCACTTATTTGTGTTGTGTGGGCTGATGGACTTCTAGTACAAAGAAAGCCTGACCTCAGCTGACTTGAAAGACTGGATTTTCAGCTCTCCTCGTTTGCTGGGATGTTTTGTTTTTTCCCACCCTCTTCCTCTGACAACTCTTGAAGCCCTCCACTTCCAGGGTGTCCACAGCTGTAAGTACCTGCTTCCCGCGCTTGTTCGCTCTGGACTGTGAATGTTCAGTCAGCAGAGTGCCCCAGAGGTGGGCAACTGTGAGCAGCAGTGAGCTAAGGCTGCCTGGCAGCTTGCAGAACTTTAATTCTGTTAACTCAGAAGGCGGGCGCTTGCGTGTTACCAAACCAAATGCTGGGGATGGATTTGGCCTCCCCGCCTCCTCATAATTCTTCTGAGTCCACCCCTAGGGGCACTCATCAAGGAAAGAACCGCTTTACATTTCTGTAAAAATTTCCCTCAAGTTAGAGTGTTATTTTCTTTTCAGCTAAAGGAGATGGCAAAGAGAAAAGATGTTAGCAACGTTAGCAGGATGGATAATATCCCCAGGGTCTAAAGATCTAGAACACGGGTGGTCCCTGGGAACCTTGCGCAGCCTCATTACATTTGGCTAAGCTGTTTTAAAGTGTGAGTCTTGTTTTGTGGTGATGAAAGGCAGTGTGGGGGAGGCAAAGAAAACATTGTTTTGAAGTGCGTGTCCGTGTTTAGGCTTTCAGCTCCTGACCGAGCTGTGGTCCAGGGACTTCAGTGCTGTAGTAAGTAAATAATTTCTGGGAGTCTTCATCTGGGTCACAGAAATCATTCTCAAGGCATTTAATTTTAGTTTCTGGGCTCAGCTTTGCTTATTATGGCATTCAGTGTTGATGACTGATGTAAATTACGAAGCTTAGAGCGAGCATTTCAAGGGCAAGCTAGTGTGGACCCGTAGGGATGTTGCTGGAGAGAGTAACCTCTTCAGGGCTGCTTTGCAGATCCAAGGAGGGACCCAGCTGATCTTTAAGCTCTGCTCTGCGAAGTCCTGACGTGCCTGAGTCTCCCCGCAAAGCTTGAGAAGTTTTATGCTAGCACCTCCCTGTCTGCTTGATAAAAAGCCTTCTGGGTAATTCCAGCTGCATCTGTTCTTTTTCTTCATTCTGGATTTTCAAAATGTACTATAGATAAGAGTCTAAGCGAGATGGGGCCTATGTCTGATCTCTGCACTCAGAAGGCTATGGCAGGTCAAGGCTAGCTTGGGCAGCATAGAGAGACTGTCTTAGGAAGAGGGACGGAGGGAGGGAGGGAGGGACGGAAGGAGGGAGGAGGGAGAGAGGGAGAGAGAGTCCTTTGGGACTCCGTAAAAAGAAGTCAGATTTTCAGTCCTTATCACCAAAGGTTATTAGACCCAATGTAGGGCCAGGAATCGTCACAGGTCAGTCTGGTGTAGGTGGCACTGTACTCGAGTAATCAATGCTGTTCTTGGCAGTTCAGTTTTTGTCATGCACTTGGTTAATATCAAACTTCATGTCTAAGTAATACGCCTGAGCTAAAGTTGATGCTGAGCAAGACTTGGGTGCAGCATAAGCATGCATTCCTGGCTGCCAAAGCAGGGCTTTCCAATCTGCCTCTCTGTTGTCACCAGAGAAGGATTTGTGCACAGGTCTTGGGGTACCACGTTGTCAGGTGTTGGCCCTCACAGCCTGACTGTCCCCTCAGAGCTAAGCAAGGCTAGTCTTGGAATTTTTATTTCTGGGGGTGTTATTCACTACCTTGGGGTGCTCTGATGCTGGGTCTGGGCTGAATGAAGTTGGATTTCTTGGAAGAGTGCAGGAGTCTATTCCTAGAAACGGAATTGTCTCAGGCCAACCCTCAGTGACTGAACAGGAAGTGGCTCTTCACGCTGCCATCCTCAGGTGACGACATTTGAAAGCCAGAACAGCCTCTAACCTCATGCCTGCATTTTATGGTGCTTGGTGTTTACAGCAGGGTGTGCTAGTTTCTAAGTATTTCAAAAGGACAAGCATAGGAGGCTTGGTCAGGGTCCTTGGCCTCACTGCGTTTCCAGTTTCAGCTGTTGCCAGCCAGCCGCAGACTAAGCACCTGAATGCTCTAAGCTCTCTTTCCTCTGTTATTTAAAAAAAAAAAAAGTCAGGACCACCGAGTTTCCCCTCTCTTTTTCCACACTGGGATCAAAGGCCAACCTTGTTTCTGAGCTGCACACCCAGCCCTGTGTTTGGATATCGTTTTAACATTGATTGCTTTGTCTTCTAAATGCAGATATGGAGTAAGAAATCTCGTTGTGGGGTGGGCGCAAAGCTTTATTTTACTGCCTCTCTGAAAAAAAATCTTCACTGTATCTTCTGAAGTTTACTCTTACAAAGACCAGGATGACTAGTGTGACAGAGTTAGACTGTTGTCACCATATCAGAGCACACAGCCAGTCCTCACAACGGGATCAAGTAACTTCCTAGAAAGGCTGTCTCTCTGGGCCAGGTCACGCAGGAGGGCACTCTCTTATCTTGTCTGAATCTGATGTCAGCTCCCTCCTTGGAGAGAGCTGGGTGGTCTCAACAGGGCTTGTGGCTTCCATGGCACACAGCTTGCAACCTGACCCTGCCTTTTGAGTGACTCCAAGTCTTTTGTGCAACTTGGTGAGAGGCTCAGTCAGAGGCCTCTGAGTTGCCTGGAGAAAACAAAAAGCAAACCAAACCTCAACTCCCAGGTAGAACCTTGATTGTCTATTTTGTCTGTCTGTGCTGGAGCTCCTTATACCTCCGTGACTACAGCGCTATTTCAAAGAGCTTTAAAACTTGGCCATCAAGATAGGAGAGAGCTGTGTCTTTTCCAGCAAATGCAGCCTCCAGCTGCCTGAGACACTCTGTCTATTAGCCAGAGCACTGATTTCAGGCTGAGGACTGGCATCTCGCAAAGGAAGCACACACTTAGCACAGTGTCCTGGCCCCTTGTTGGTAAGATTTTGCAGCAGGCGAACACAGTTGGCTATTTGTTGGTTTGTTTGTGGTTTCCTTTAGGCTTGGCTGTTTTGTGTAGGGTTGCTGATATTTAGGAATGTATATTAAAAGATGCGTAGAAATGCTCCTTTCGGGCATCATTCGAAGGCTGCTCAGGTTGCATGTCATGTTGCAGTCTCTACTTCATTTTCCTGCCTGGCCCCTAGAGACGAGGAGGAGATAAACACTCTAGGAGTAACCCTGGGCCTGCACCCTCGGTTTTCCCTCTGCTTTCCATCAACCGTTATCTGGCTGCTTCAGTGCTTACAGATGCTCTGCTGTCTTCACTTAGAACAAGGAATCACACCTTTGTCTCCGGAGACCCAGGCCCTGGCATCTCATCTCTGTTTATTGTAAGCAACTGCATCAGTTGCAGAGAGAAGGGCTTGTTTTAGAATTTGGGAACTCTGGGGCCCCACAGCCTCGTGAGTCTGAACTATCAGTAAATGGAAAGACGAAGCCACTGAACGCACAGAGTACTGTCTTCCCTCCTCCCCTCCCCCACTGACACTTCTACAGCCCTGATGCTTCTTTGGAGTCAGCGATTCAGCTGGTACTTGTTGACTTCCTCTGTACACCACCCAGTGCCAGCCCTGGGGAAACGTGAGTGAGTTGAAGAGACCTGGTTTTATCTTGAAGATGCTCACAGGCCAGGGGAGAAGACAGTCACTTTTAAAAAGGCTTCGATAGTGGCCCAGCACTGCAGGGACTCCATGTGAGCAGATAAAGCTGTACTGGGACAGTGAGATCTGGAAGGAAACAAAGAAGGATGCAACCAAGGGCGGAGGCACTGGGGAATTGGGCAGTTGGGAAGAGAGGCTTCCCAGACGAGAGAGACTCAGGAGCTGACATGGTGAGTTTAAGGAAGGACAGAAGTCATGCTTGACCAGCCTGTCAGTGGCCAGAAGATGGTGGTATGAAAGCCTGGGGAGGAGGGAACCAATCTTACCTCCAAAGGGAATCCAAAGAGGCGCACAATCCCTACCCCTTCTCCCTGACAAAGAACTGAGCCCTTCTCATTGCTGGGGAACACCAACAGAAGTAAGTGGAGCCTTCCCCTGCTTCTCCCTGCTTCTCCCTGCTTCTCCCTGCTTCTCCATGTTTCTCTACCCTATGGCTGTGGTGAGGTTGCTTTTCTCAAATAATTGAAGGCACCCCCCCACCCCTTCCTCCAATTACTGCCAAGACAGGTCTGCTTTTTCTCATACATGTGCAGTTAATTTTGGAGATATAGAATTACATATTTCTGTATACAGAAAGCTAATGCCCTGGCTCGAGTCCATCGTTCCAACCTCAGATTATCAAGGCTGTGAATCTAGATTATGTCCTCAGTGACAGCAGTCAGCCCTCACGGATTGGTGCTGTCAGTGAGTTGCATAAGTTTGTCTTCTATAGCTTTGTTTGGAGAGTTAGGCAGAGGAAGTGCAAAACGGTGCTATGAGGTACAGAGATGATCTTCTCTCTCTCTCTCTCTCTCTCTCTCTCTCTCTCTCTCTTTCTCTCTCTCTCTCTCCCCACCTTCTCTCTCTTCTTTCTTTAAAGAAGAAAGTAGTTACAGTGTTTTTTTGTAACCTGTAATTATGGCAGTATCTAAGTTGTCAAGCATTTTCTGTTTTGACAAAAACACAGTAACTATTATTTTCACTTTGTAATCCATTCATTGAACTACTATCTGCCACAGGCAGCTTACTCCTCCTGCCTTCAAAACTCATAGACAAACACATAGCACAGGGCAAACACCTTGCAATGGGTTTGAGTAAATTTATGGTCTTTTACAGTGGCAGAGAGAAATCTTTCCAAAGGGGACGGTCAGGTCTTAGGGCATCCTAGGGGAGGCATTTCACTGGTGTTAACAAATGTGAAGGATTCAGTGAGGGTGGAAGCAATAGTGTCACAGGTGGTATACAACTGACCTGTTCACATGAACTTAGTATGACTTAAGGCTGTGTGGCATGAGGACCAGTCCCCCAGCAAGCAGTTAAAGCCATAACGACCCATTTCAAGTTGCAGGAGCAATAGCCTTTCCCCTGCTTTCTTTAGCCTCATTCACTTGGCCTTCTCTTCTGTCAGTGTTGTCTTCCTCTTGAGGAACGGGACAAGTGGTCACCACATGTCTCGGAGCGTGACTTGGATCTGCTGTCTGTGCCTTCTGCTGACTCGGTGTCTGCTTTCATACAATAGATCTGCATGAACCACACAGTGTTTATTGAAATGACTTGACTTAAATGTGAAAGCAGCTGGTCCCCTAAGCCTTTAGACACTGCGGGATGAGAAACCACTGCTGGCGGCACTGATTTCTGACTGACTCAAAATTGACTGGGATGCTCTGCCTCGGTAGCATGACAGGAATTAAGTGGCCATCTGACTATTTTTAAGTAGCAAACAAGGAGCCTCACATGATGTCGTACCTGCTATTAAGGCCATGCTTGCCGTGAAGCCAGGCCAGCGCCACCACCTTTTGGTGTTAGCTGGTCTTCCAGATTATTGAGACACTATGGAGAAATAAACTAGAACGAAACCCATACTGTGGCGATTTGAACAGGAATGGCTCCCATAGACTCATGGGTTTGACTACTTGCCCCATAGGGAGTGGCACTATTAGGAGGTGTGGCCTTGGAGTGGGCGTGGCTTCGTTGGAGGAAGTATGTCACTGTGGAGGCGGGCTTTAAGGGTCTCCTATGCTCAAGCCACAGCTACAGCTACGCTCCGCCCCGTGTGTTACACAGTCCCCTTCTGAGACCTGTGGATCAAGATGTGGAACTCTTGGCTCCGTCCCTAGCTCCAATTTGGTCTGGACACTATCATGCTTTCTGCCATGACGATAACGGACAAAACCTCTGAAACTGTAAGCCAGCCTCAGTTGATTGTTTTCCTTCATAAGAGTTGCCTGGGGCGTGGTGTCTCGTCACAGCAATAAAAACCCTAAGGAAGACACAATGCTCCATTTGCAAAATCAGCTCATAGTGCGTTCTGGACTTGGTGTTTGGCTGCAGGCTGGGGTCACAGGGAAATTTCCTCAAGCATGATTTCTGACTAGCTTTGTACTTTTGTATTATCTTTCAAAAGCCCCAGATGGAACCCATTCTATCTTTCTCATTGCCATAAAACCCATGTGGTGCTGATTTGATGGCTCCGGCTAGGAGGGAGGAGCGTGTGGTGCCACAGTGTGTGGCGCCCTGTGTACTATTTTGTGTTACAGATGGTCTGCGGCCTCACTCATTGATGGTTGATGAATTGCTGTAGTAGGGACTGTGGTCTTCTGTTTACTCCCAGCGAAGAGACATTTCCTGATCTGTGGCTGTGTAAGTTCCTTTGGTGTTAGGGCCCAGATAGAGTATAGAAATCACAGCCCATGGGAGACGTTGGCAGGAGGATGCTGAATCCTAACTCCTAGCTTTCCGACTTCAGTATTTCCCTATAGCGAGCATAGCATTGTGTATGACTGAATTGTGAATCCTGGGACCCGAGAGATCTCAAACTGGAACTTTAAGACAGAAGGCTTTAGGACAGTGCCTCAGTGAGGAGCATTGGGTGCTAGGAGTCTGAACAGTTGAGAATTTCTGTTCATTGCAACAGCGATCACTGCAACCAGAGCTGGACATTGAGGCCGTGAAAGCTCAAATGACACTTTAATTTATATTACAGCTTGAAATTCTTTCCACAGACAAAAAGGGAGGAGCTTAGTGTCTACTTAGAGCTTACTCATTCGCACATGAAATCTGTCTGCGGAGAGGGATGAGATGTCCATATCATGATGGTTTGTCTTAAGAAACCCACTTTATTAAAACTAGGGATTAACCCCCTTTCCCTTGGAAAGATTTGCCTTGTTGTTGAATAGAACAGAACAGGTTGCTTTCCTGGAGCAGAAGTCTGGGCTTAGGTGAGTTATGACTGAGGAGCACAAGCAAGTTAAAAGTTTATTGTAAGGGAGTGTAGGAAAATTCCATCATTTCATTGAAGAATCTATAGGAAGTAATTAGTACCTAAGAGGCACAGGGTAATTACACTGTGTGTACTTTTTAATTGTAGACCCAAGGGTCTTAGGTTCAATTTTTTGTGTGTGGCTGGCAACAAAGCAAAAAGGTTTTTTATCTCCTAAACTCTTCGATAATTATTTTGTAAGAAATGGTTACAAGAGCTGGTATTAAGCTCAAATATAGCCATTTCTATTTCATCTTTAGAAATTACAGCTTGCAATTCTCTTTACAGAGAAAAAGGAAGGAACATGGCTAACACGTCATACTTGGTACATATTTGTACACAAAATCTGTCCACGGAGAGAGATGAGCTGAAGTGTGTGATGTGTTATACATTACCACCATGGTTTATACATTACCATCATGGTTAGATTATTGTTTTTAAAAATTATCTGTATTATCTGTAGGCCTGGCTAGTGATTAATCAAGACACAGACATTTGTTATATTTTAAAATAGCCTTAGTTAACCTGGGGCAGGGCAGATATGTATCCTTTAAACTACCTCCCATAGTGTGGCAGGCGTGGGATCCTTGCCCCAATCCCATGCCATCTGCTTCTAATAACGTCTTTCAAGCTGCCTCCCATCTATAATCCCAAATACTTGCTGGTGTTCTTCATCTGGATTCTCCGTCCACGCCACTGGCCATGTGCTTCTCCTCCAACTAACTCATGGTGGCCTTCCTCTCTTCACTTTAGGTCTCTCCTTTCTCCTGGTGGCGATCTTTTTTCTTCCCAGAATTTCTCTCTCTCTTAGCCCTATCTATCTCCTTTGCCCTGCCCAGGTGAGATGGCTTTTTATTAAGCAAAAGGTCAGTCACACACAGCAAGCAGTAATTAGCATCAAAATACATGAGACCATCCCCCAACATTAGATCATCCCTTATACTGTGGGATAATAAAGCATGAGAAACACTAGCCTTGTGTGTAATTGTGCTAATTGTGTGTCTGTGTCTGTGTATGTGCCTGTGTACATGCATGCACATGTGTGGACACATATATCCATTGTCTTTCGAGATTCACAGAGAGAGACTAAGATAAATAAACTAGTAGTAACATAAAATTCCCAGTTAAACATTAGGCTGATTTCTTTCCTTTTAGACTTCTTTCTTTCTATTTGCTCATCCCAGAAGCCACCGGCTCTGTATGTGCATCTCCCATAGGGAATGGCTAGCTGCATGCTCAGTGACAGGTAACCCTGGTGAGGTCAGCTCTGGGGCTTCCTGTCTTCTCTCACCTCTCTGTCCAAGCCCAGTCTCCTGTGCACCCGCCCTGCCAGGCAGCTCACACTGGCTCTGTTGCTGGTGCTGATCCCACAGGTAACATCCTCAGCTGCAGTCCCACCTGCTTTCTTTGTTCTGACCCAGAGACTCCCTACTTTGGACCATTTTCTCAGACCCAAGAACCCGACTTCAGTCTTTGGATGATGCTAAAGATGCTTTTGCCTCTTCTTAGGCTTTCTGAAGAGGAAGATATTGTTTTCAGTTATCCATAGCCACGGTTCTCCAGCTCAGTGTCTTCATCAGAGTCACCTGGAAGTCTTTTAAATTAAAGATGACTGACTGAGCTGCACCCAGAAAAATTAAATCAGAAACACTGACAAATGATGCTTGGGTCATTTGTTTTGCTTTGTTTTGTTTTTTCGAGACAGAGTATCTCTGTGTAGCCTTGGCTGTCCTGGACTTGCTTTGTAGACCAGGCTGTCCTCGAAGTAGGGGTTAGCTGTTTGCAGTGTTCTTTTTTATTTTTATTTATTTATTATTTTTTTGTAAAATCTTAGTGTGCTCCTGCTGTCATTAGTAATGCAGGCTCACATAAGCTTTCACAGAACGATTTGCTTTCTTCGGGGCAGAGGAGCAGGATTGAGGCTCAGACAGTGATGCCCGTTCACAGTGTGGTCTGCCTACCTGATGTCTTCAGTGAGTGACTGATGTTCTGGCATTGACAGAGCAGAACAAAGCAAAACCCAGCAAAAGAACGTCAATATCATTGGCCGACTCTTGGCAAGATAGGCGTGTCTCAGCACCTTCCTCACGGAAGGATCTTTCATCCAGGGCTCCTCTATCCCACGGTGTGAACTGCATTTGTGTGCATTGTGCCTAGAGTGAATATGCTGTTCTTGCTAGGCAAACTGCAAGTTGGTGTTCATTTTACTTAACGATTTATTTTATTTTAAACTATGTGTATGGTATGCATCTGTGTGGAGGCATGTACATGGCATGTGAGTGCAGTTGTCTGTGGATGCCAGAAGAAATCACTGGATCCTCTTGAACTGGAGTTACAGGTGACCGTGAGCACCCCAGTGTGGGTCTGGGAACTCAACATGGGTCCTCTGGAAGAGAAGCCAGTGCTCTTAACCACTGAGCGACCTCTCCTGCCCCCTGTTTTAGTGTGCGTGTGTGTGTGTGTGTGTGTACAGGTACAGGTGTGGAGGTCAGAGGTCAACCTTAGACGTTAGTTCTTACCTTCCACTGTATTTGAGACAGAGTCTAACTCAGCCCTGACTAGCTGCCCCCCATGTTTCTGGGTGGTCTTCTGCCTCTGCCTGGTGTCTCTCACAGTGAGAGTTCCGGGACTACTGATGTTACTGTGCTGAGCTTTACATGGGTTCTGGGGATTTGTGTGGCAGGTGCTTTATCCATTGAGCTATCTAGTTCCTCACCTGAAATTTGCATATAGTCTGCATCTCGAAGATGCCCAAAGCGTGTTGAGCCAAAACATTTCCTCCTAAAATATTTGCCTGATTTGTAGTCGTCATATGTTATTCTTACACAGTACATCATCCTGCATATCTTTATTCAAGCAGACATGAAATCAGACATTTGGGTTATTTTAGGCTTGTGACGTTTGGGAGATTGACACTGAAGATGTTGATTTTAAGCAAGAAATCATTTTGAACTATGCTCCCCAACACACTGCACCCCGCACTCTCTACAGCCAGATTCTGTACAAGGAAGCAGGTTAAGTTTCACTTTTCCTAACGCCATTAGGCTTGGTGAGCCACACTGCATGCTGTGGCCGGGCTTGCGTTAACTGATACTGACACGGCTGTGCACTCCAGCGGGGGATCAGCATGGGGCACAACCTAGGGGCCAGTGAGACCTGATGGTGCTTGTCAGGCACTTAGGTGCAGATCCCTGGCATGGAGGGGGCTTGGAAACCTGCTAAGGGCACAGCTGGCCCACACGCCCAGGAGCGAGGTGGCCCAGCCTGCTTGGTCTTGCCTTGCTCTTCTATGTGGCTGATGGTCCAGTGTTACAACGTAGACAGTGTCCTGGCTCTACTCGGGGGGGAACAGAGGGGAATCCATTCAGCCTAACTCATGAGGCCTGTTTAAGGACGGCCTAGTGCATAAGTTTCAAAGGCTACTAAACTTTAAAGGGCTGGATAGATAGCCTAACGGCTAAGAACGTTTGTTGCTCTCGCAGAGGACCAGGGTTCAGTTCCCAGCACCCACATGGTAGCTCACAACCGGCCCTACCTGGGGATCTGTTGCTCTCCCCAGACAGCAGGCACACACATACATGGCCCACATACAGACAAGCAAGAAAAACACTCATATGCATAAAGAAAAATCTATTAAAATAATAAACTTTAGGTTTCGATAAATGTTAGGCTAAAAAAGTGAATGGACAATGAAAGCTCACTTGTATCTCCTTACCCCTCCCCTGGGTTTCCATGTTATTAACCTCTTGGGTTAGTGTGAGTAGATGTTTGACACATGACCAAACCACTTTTGTGAAGCTAGGCCCATAGTTTACTTTTGGGTTCATTCTTAATGTACATTACATCCTGTGAATGTTGACAAATGTTCAATGACATGCATCTATCACAACACAGGACCTTTTTTTTTTTCAAGTCAGGGTCTTATGTATCCCAGGCTGGCTTTGTAGTCACTGTGGTGCTACAGATGGTGACCATGAACTTCTGATCCTCTTGGATCAGCCTCCCAAATGCTGGAATTACCAGTGTGTGTCACGACATCTAATTTATGGCTTCCTGGGAATCGAACTCAGCACTTCCTCCATGTTAAGCAAGCACTAGGCCAACTGAGCTACATTCCTAGTGCTACAGCGCTAATTTTAAAACTAACTTTTGGAAAACTTCCTTTAAGAGTTTGGAATAGAAAGGAGAAGAAAGGGAATGAATCTTAATTGAGCCTTGACATATTTTCATGCACGTGTGTGCATGTGGGCTATATAGGCTTTGATTGACATGTATAGATATTATCATACTTAACTATTTTATATCCATGAAAGGTATTGATTGTGTCATAATTTTATAATGAGGAACAAACTCCAAGGAAGAATAAGGCTTTGATTGGGGAAATGGTGGCCTTACCAGAGACTCACAGGCCTTTGTCTGGCTACCATGTTTTCTTTCCCCTCGATTTGTTGCATCAGAGGGGGGAAATCCTCTCTCACTTCCAGGTTTTAGGAATGTCAAGTCAGAAGTGTATTTACCGTTTCCTTAATTATTAAAAACAGTTAGCAGAGCGTGGGGGCGCACATCTTATAATCTCAGCTCGCAGGAGCCTATGGCACAGGAATGGTAAGTTTGAGAGCAGTTTGGGCTGCATACTGAGACTCTCATGGGGAAAAAGAGAGAGCAGAAGAAATAAAATTGTAGCTGAAGACTTCTTCCAAACTGCTCAGACCTTCAGCAGGGAAGAGCACCTCACTAGCATTCTGTTGAGTTTGTCAGTTTAAGGACTGTGGCTCCTTTGCTCTCTCGCCACCATCATGTGACAGGTGGCGCTGGCTTCACTTCCGTGCTTTATTGCACCAGAGAATAAAACAGTGGGGCCTGCTCCTTATGCCCTGGCAAACTCCTGAGCCTCCGTAGGCCCCACTTCCTCATGCAGACCACCATGTGCTAGAGCACAAAATCCCAGGTTTTTAGGCTTCTGGGCTGTTGGCCTTCCTGCTGGGATTGGAAACCCAGCTACACTGTAAGCATTTAGTTTAACAAATTGCTTCGCCGTTGCTTTAGCGGCAAAATGGGACTAATCCTAGACTCTATCCATATGTTGTTATGAAGGTTAAATGTGTTTAAACAGTGCCAGGTGCAAGTGAATAATACATGCTTGTTTATTATGATGACGATTATGTGTAAAAATTGGAGACGTTTCTTCTAGTCTTGGAATTCTGTTAATTTAACATTTTTTACTAGCATATGTTAATTACCCACAACAATAGATTTCCCTATGACATTTTAAAAATATACCTTATTAATTTATTCATATTACATCTCAATTGTTATCCCATCCCTTGTATCCTCCCATTCCTCCCTCCCTCCCATTTTCCCCTTACTCCCTTCCCCTATGACTGTGACTGAGGGGGACCTCCTCCCCCTGTATATGCTCATAGGGTATCAAGTCTCTTCTTGGTCCCTATGACATTTTTATCCGTGAACAGTCATGTTCACTCCTGCATTACCCTATCTTGTCCTCCTCCCTGCTCGCTGACCCTCTTCCCTTTCTACCTAGCCACCTCTGTTCTGTTTTAGTTTTTGTTGTCCCGGGGAGCATCATGAGACTTGCTTATGAGAGCATGGAAGAGGGTTTGTCCACAGAAGCTAGGGCGCCTACCAGTGGCTGCATCACTAAAGGAAATGTCTCTCCTTCCCCTGTCAGTCATCAATACACATAACTCCTCAAGGAAGAAGGGACCCTGTGAATCTCTCCTCCTTCCATGACAGGATGCTGATAGGCCCAACACCCTTGTGCAGCTGCTGGTCTGGTAGTCACAGTGGCCAGGACCTTAAGCCTGGAATAGCTGTGTCATGCTTGGACATTAGTGTTCTATGACACACCATCTCTTCCTCGGCTTCTTACAGTCTTTCCATCCTGTTATAGTCTAGGAGCCTTGACAGAGTGATATAAATGTCCTGCTTATGTCTGAGCATTCAGCAATCACTTATTTCATGTCCTGGGATCAGCTGTGCATTTCTACAGCTACTACTGACAGTGGCAAACAGAAGGTTCTCTGAGCCAAGCTGATGGCAGCACTAGTCTATGGCCATAAACAGTTGCTGAGAAGGCAACTTGGCAGCCACACTATGTCCTTTAGCAAGATGTCAGTCATTTTTCCCAGTAGGGCTGATGACCACCCTAGCCACAGGCTGTTGACTGGGTTTCCAGGAAGATCCAAATTCCTTGCTGTGGAGCAGGCCCCAAATCCAATCAAACTCTGTCATTTTGTCATACTATGACCAGGGATCAAATCACATCACAGTTTCTGCTACTTATGAACAGGTTTCTTAAGTCACCAGAAGCACTCCCTTTCATACCAGATCTCTTCAGGAAGGCATTTGCGGTGAAACCTGTGAGTTGGAGCGTTATCATTGATGGGATGAAAGTAAGACATTGCAGGTTGCACAGTGGAGCCGAGGAAGTGCTGGACAGTTGCCTGCATCTGTGAGCAGTCTTCGTCCTGTATGGTTGCTTTAACTGTGTTCTGATGGGTTTGGTGGAACCATTGGGGGCACTGTACTCTTACAGCTGTATGACACATGCCATCTTACAGTATCAAGTTCCTGAGACTAAATCTCCTCCATAAAGCCTTTGTCTCCCAAGAAGCCAGGCTAACTGTTATTTCTTTTGATTGCCTCACGTCTCTGTTTTTTTTTCACACAATGATTGTTTGCTTCACACATAACATCTACTTGTGCCTTCTTTAACTGTATTTCCTTCTTTATCTTCAAGCATAGCCTTGGGGGCTCCATCTCTATAGTTCTGAGGTCAATGCTTTCTTGTGGAGGGGGAGGGAATGGTCCAGAAAGGCTATGATGAGAGAGACATTTCTGGACAAAGCACTTGTGATTTCCTGAAGGTGCAGAGAGTGAGGAAGAGAGCACTGGACTGAGGGTCAGGAGTCTCAGTCCAAGACTGGGTGCAGGGAGCCAAGTGATGTTGGCAGCCACGTGAGTGCCACAGGACTTCTGCTCTTCTTCACCCTTTTGTAGGGTGCAGGGGCTTCTAGGAGAGAAAACACTGGTGACAACTCATTAAAAAAGAAGTGATGAGAAGGAGGGAGGAATGGGAAGATACAAGTGAGGGAATAACAATTTAGATATAATCTGAATAAATTAATTGAAAAAAAAAAAAAGAAGCGATGCTCTCAACCCAAGCCAGGAAACACATATTGAACAGTGATAAGAAAGGGATGGCACTACCACCTGTGAGGAGAGCTGGTGAGGGTACCAGCCGGTCTTCTTTGCAGAAAGTATGGGGATAATAGTCTCAATAAGTTCACACCTGTTGGCCGTATAATTCTACCCCTAGGAGCCATTAAAAGTAAAAGCCTCAGGGTTTTTTTTATTTATAACTTATAATTAAGGGATTTTCATTATCTATTGGTATAGAGTTTTAGGCAGAGACCTGGCTCAGGTGACCTTCAATAAGCCAGATGTGACCCCCCCCCCCCCAACTGAAGGAATCAGTAACAGTGGAAAACGGAAAAAGGAGATTTAATCAACACCCTGGAAAGTGGAACAAGTAAAGGGGTCCAGTGACTCTGAGCTTGCCTATGGGGTTCTGACATGAACTTAAGGACAGCTGGGGCAGAGGGCAAGAGGTGTGAGTAATTGGGCACCCTGATCAAGATGTGGTCACGGCTGCTTCTGCAATGTGATGTGATGCAGTCACACTTATAAATGGCTGCTTCTACTCCAGGGTGCAGCCTGGCTGTCATTGGTGATCACCCTGATGGGGGTGGCAAACCTGGCCTTCCGGGGTTTGTTCTGACTATAGTGTTAGGAGAATGACAACTCTGTGCCTTCCCACCTCAAAGGCAGAAGAGATTGGTTAGGTCCCAACACTTACAAAGACACTCCCAGAGTGCGTAAATACACATGCAGATGAGGTCAGCCAGTTAATACCTAAACAGACACTCCTAGAGAGTACATACTTAATATCAGGGATCTGACAAAAGTAAAGGAGAAATACCAAGTGAAGGCAGAGATGATTTTTTTATCCTAGTTATAGTCACTTTGTGGGCACAAGGCAGGAGCCAGTGCTTTTTAACAGACTGGGTTATAGTACCTATGTGAGTGCAGCAGTGGAGTGAATATAGAAACTACAAGGCATCCTTGCAGTGCACATACTGCACAGGGTAAAAGACAGCAATGGATGTTTAATAGTAAGCAAAGTGCTTGTGATAGAGTGACATGCTGATGGAAAAGAATGATAGCATCTCTTTACAGTATGGTTCCAATTAAAGATAAAACAGTGTGTGCAAATACACACACATGCCGCCTCCTCCTCCTCCTCCACACACACACACACCCACCACCACCACCACCACCACCACCACCACCACCACCAAATAGATGAGTTTTTTTCTGTGGGTGGTAGGGGTTATATTTGTAATCTTTTCTAAGTTTTCTTCACATCATTAATAAATGAGCATATATTTATTTTATTTTTTTAAAACCCTATTTTCAGAGAAAGCAAATAAACTGATACATAAAGTAAAATATATGAGCTAGTTGATTTTTAAGATCCTCAAATGATATATTCCCGATTTTAAGCTAATTTACTTGAAAATTTCCACAGAGGAAGCAATGTTATAGGATGAACCAATCTGTATTTTATTCATTTAAGAGGCTGTAATTATGAAGGGGCTCATTGGCTTCAAGGCCTTTAAACTTTGCTCACAGTGTAAGGGGTCAGCCACTAAGATGGGGTGGCCAGGCACCTTCATTAATTAATGCTGTTAAATAACGGTGAGAGCCTTCTGCCATCACCGCCTCTAGTGAAACTGGCTCAGCAAGTCATCCATTGCTGTTGGCAACCATAGGAGGGATCCTTAAAGGGTTAAGTGTTGGAGATAAAAGACCCCTAGGGCTGGTGAAGCACAGTGGGAAGAGTGAAAAGGTGTGGATCAGTGCAGCACAGCAGCTAAGTGCTAGAGTTCTGATTTGGGCAGAATGGGTGAGTACAAGGTCAGGCTGAAGACCTTGGACAGTTGCCTACTCTGTATTTCCCCAATACATAGAAATCACCTTCTACTTCCTAAAAACAGCTGAATGGAGAAAAGCAAGGTAGTGTGTGTAGAGCACGCTGAACAACTCCAGCCTTAAAGTATGTGCTTAAGAAGTGTTGTTGTTGTTATTTTATTGCTTAAGAAGTGCTAGTTTTATTATGATTATTAGGTCACTTTTTAAAGTCATAGTTTATAAAATAAGAATAATAATAGAGAATATTTTATAGGCATGCTAGGTAAAAATAAATGAAAAGATACATATAAGCAATAGAGCTCAGCCAGTTAAAGGCCTCGAAGCCAACGAGCCCCTTCATAATTGTATACTATGACACGAATACAACATAGGCTGGTTCATCCTGTAACGTTGCTTCCTCTATGAATTTTTAGTAAATTAATTAAAAAATACAGACCATGTAATGTAAATATCTTAAAAATCAACATAGGAAGAAAATGCTATTAGCAAAAAGCACACAAAGATGTACATTGGTGTACTAAAAAAAATCTATAAAGAAGGAAAAAAAAAAAAACCCTTAGAAGTTTCGGGCCATTTCTTTTCCCGTTATTCTAGTCTTTCTAAGGAAATCACTACGCAAATCCCAAGTTTGGTGAGACCGTAGCGCTTTTCTACCCCTGGTGCTACCAGAACAGTTGAGGCCCCATAGGAGCTTGAAGAGCCTGCTTCCTGTTGCCTCTTTAGAATATGGCTCAAGGCTGAAAGGGAGGGAGGAGTGAGGTCCTTACTATGAAGAAAGAGCTCTGAGTTGAACACTTGTCCCACAGCGCTGCTGTGACCTTTAGACCTTGGGAGATTTACGATGCTCACCCCTGGTGGCTTGTAACAAGGGGCAATTAGACTTCCCTACCTCAGGGGTAGGGGAGAGTGAACCCAAAGCCCCTGGCAAAGGTCTGCTAAACCTTCATTTCCTCAGCAACACACAGAGGACTTTGTCTAATGGGGGTGACCAGATGGCCACCTCTTCCCCGGGATTCTTCCTGATTTACATTTCAATGCCCTTGGTGGCCCATCCATACCACATGTGATTTGAATTCAATTCAGTTGTCCCATGGGCGATTATATTCATCCACAGGTTTATACAACCTTGCAATTTGATTTATATAAAATCATAAAAATCCCAAGGCTGCTTTGAAGCTTACTCTAATTGGAACTTGCAAGGTTTTAATGCGGAAAAGAGTAAAAAGGTTGTGTTGACTTCCTTCCCCATTGTCACCAAGGAGCTAAGAGTCTCAGGATAATTGAGTGGGTGGGATGGGCTGATAATGAGCTGGCTTTTTTTTTTTTTTTTTACACATAATTCTATTTTTTGTTTATTGGTTCGTTTTCTTCCTTAGGGGCTCTTAGGGCACATGTAATAACATAGCTGTGAGTCAGAGCCAGGCATGGTGGTGCACCCGGCGCATGGTCCTAATCTCAGTCACTCGGAAGATGAAGCAGGTGTTCGCCATGTGTGTGATGGTAGGCTGTGCAGCATCTCAGTCAAAATAAGCAACTAAGTAAATAGATAGGTAATGGATCGATGTAGGTGATAGGTATAGAAAGAGGATAGATAGGGTCACCATTGATAAAGTTGTGAGCCAGGCAGGCTCACCTTGATAGAAGATAAAAAGAACTATTTATCATCTTCAGTCAAGAGCTAATAACTACTTGGCGTGCTGCTGAGAAGAATAGTAGTACAAATTCTGCAAACTAGAAACCAAATTAACAAGACCATGTGATAGATAATTGGTGGTTTGATGTCTGTGATGGACCCAGGCAGAGGAGGGGCAGAGAACGCTGCTGTCATCAGCGAGCATCATTGGTATTGGCAAGTGGGAGTTTCCATGCCTGTGAGAAGCCGGAGGGTGCAGGGATCCACTGCTGCTCTCTCTGTGCCAAGGTCATTGCGCGGAAGCTCCCACCCACACAGAGAATACCTCTGTTAGGACTCGGCCATACATGATTAGGAAAGAGACACAAGTACACAGGCCTCCCCTATCAATGAGATAATACTAAATTAGTTTCTTCTGTTCAGGACAGTTTACGAAAAACAAAGTTGAGATAAAGAAACCTTTGTGGGGATGGAGAGATGGCTCAGAGGTTAATAGCACTGTCTGCTTTTCCTAAAGGTCCTGAGTTCAATTCCCAGAAACCACACGGTGGCTCCCAACCGTCTCTAATGATATCTGGTGCCGTCTTCTGGTGTGCAGGTGTACATGCAAGCAGAACACTGTTACATACTAATGAATACATCTTTTTGTGAGAAATTTTGCATTTTTATTTCTTTTTTAAAATTAAACATCTTTTACACATATATTTATATTATTACATATATATGTATGTATGTGTGTATCTATCTATCTATCTATCTATATATATATGTACACATACAATAAATTACCTATAGCAAGAAGAACCATGACACAACCAGGTCATGACACATAATAATACATAAATGAATCTTAAAAAAAAAAAAGAAAAGAAAGAAACTTTTGTGGCTTTTATAAGAAAGAGCCCAACACAGGGTGGTTTTGCGCTTTGAGAACATTTTCACACATTTGAAACTGCTTGTACAGGAATATTTAGAATACGTGATATTCACATGCAGGACAAGCGATGGTGGGAAATGGTCCGGAAAAGCAGAATTGATTTGCAGGCGAGACACGAGGAGTTTGAAACACTGAGCAACAGCTGAACTTTGAGAGTAAGCTGACAGGATTCACTTCCATTGCAAAAGCAAAGTTAAGTCTGATATGTCTTGGAGCTCCCTCAAGGAATCTAGCCCAGTGTCCTTTCTATTTCAACCCTCTGATCCACAGGTACCTAGAACAGTCACCTAAGCAAGCAGGCAGATTCTGAGGAGCTGACTTGATCCTATGTTGAGAACAAGAAAACAAAATTCTCAAGATGGGTGAAGGCTTCCAATGAGAGTGTTGGCAATACTGGCTGCCATCAGATGCTGTCCCTGAGTCAGAGACAGGACAATCATCATCATCTTGTCTGTGGAGAAAAAAAAAAAGACCCCTTATCACTTACAAAGTCTTACTGTTTGAGAGTCTCTGCTATTTTTCTGTTTTTCCTTTTGTCCCATTTCTGTCTTTTCCCTTCTCCACTTTGCCATGTCTTAAAGTGGAAGAAAGACCAAACGAAACGGAGAGTGTTTTCCATACATAAGCTAATTGAAATATAAATAAACTACAAAAGCATCCATATATATCTATAGCTCCCAATTCTGCAGCCATCTGTCGGCCCTGTTGATTAAAGGATGCGTTTTATTTGTTGTTGAGTTTGTAAATTGTTACTCTTATTCTTTTTTCCCCCTTTCAGTTGCATAGCCTCTGGGTGGTTTTGAAATGCTATAATTCAGCTTCTTTTTATGCATTCTGCCTTAAGACTGTTAGGGAAAAATGAAAATATATTCCAACATTTATTAAACTTACTTCTGCTATGTACACAGGACCCCACTCCCCTATTCTGATTTCCTGAGAAAGATTAACTTTCTTATTCTTTTTGTACATTTGTTTGTATTGCTGTGTTGGTTAGAGTTCTGATTTTTGTCAGCTTAACACAAGCTGGGATCGTCTGGGAAGATGAAACCTCAATTGAGGAAAATGCCTCCATCAGATTGGCAAGGCTGTGGGGTGTTTTCTTGATTGATGGTTGAGGTGAGAGAGCCCAGCTCACTGTGAGCAGGTCCACTCAGGGGCAGGTGGTCCTGGCTTGTATATAAGAGAGCAACTGGAACAAGCCATGTGGCACAGCTGTAGGCAGGGTTCCCTCATGGCTTCTGCCTCCAGATTCCTGCCCTAACTTCCATTCATGATGGATGAAGGCTGTAATATGAAATAAACCCTTTCCTTTCAAAGTTGCCTTTGGTCATGCCATGGTGATTATCACAGCAGTAGGAAGTAAGCTAGGACAATTGATAACTTACATTCATGTGGGCTTATGACTAAAGTTCTTCCATACCAATTGTCATTTGGTCTCATGGAGAAACAAAGTGCATGACCCCATTTTCCAAAGAGGAAGCTAAAGTTCCTAGAGTCAGGTTTGGAATTCAGACATCAGAGGCTGATCTGATCCTTCCAGAACATTGGAAGTGGAGCTTTCAGGAATGAGATCAGTTTTCTCTTTCTTCTCTTGTCTCTTCATGTTAGATGGACATTAGGGCTTGGACTAGATCTTATTCCCCATCTAAGGATCTACCATGATATGATGGAGAGTGGACTACTGACCCATTCTCAGGCTCTGGGATAGTTTGAATAAAATCGGTTCCCATAAGCCCAAAGGGAGTGGCACTATTAGGATGTTTGGCCTTGATGGAGTAGGTGTGGCCTTGTAGAAGGAAGTGTGTCACTCTCTCTTCCTGCTGCCTGTGGATCCCGATATAGAACTCTCAGCTCCTTCTCCAGCACCGTGTCTGCCTGCATGCTGCCATGTTTCCCTCCATGATGATAATGGACTAAACCTCTGAACTGTAAGCCAAGCCCAATTCAGTGTTTTCCTTTATAGGAGTTGCTGTGGTCTCTTCACCGCAATAAAACCCTAATTAGGACAGGATCTGCAGTAAAAAGTTACAATCTCTATTTGATTTTTCCAGCTAAGATAAAAACTTGAATAATACAGCTAGTATTCATGTGTACAGTTAAAGTTAGTGTTTAAAAGTCAGTCTTAAGTAACAACAGAAGCCAAAATAATACCAACAAACCAGGAAGTATACCTTTTTGTCTTGTAAAATTCTGGGAAGATGGTGTAGTATGGGAACCATTTTGGAAACACCCAGGGGCTCATTTTCACTCACAATTCTGCCAGTCTGGGGCATTGTGTCCTTAAAAATCTGCCCACGTCTGGCCAACAGGCTGGATAAAGGCAGGAAAAGAGAATGACAAGAGACTGTTATGGTTAGCTTCAGCTGTCCAGTTGACACAACTCAGAGTTGTCTGGGAAGAGGAAATCTCAAGTAAGGAATTGCCTCCATCAGATTGGCCTGTGGGGCATTTTCTTATTAATGTAGGAGGGCCCAGCCCACTGTGGGAGGGCAGTGCCAATCCTGGTCAGGGGAGCCTGGACGGTATAAGAAAGGTACTTGAGAAAGCCAGGGGAACAAGCCATTGAGTAGCATCCTCCCTGATTCAGCCTTAGTTCCTGCCACTAGGTTCCTGTCTTGAGTTTCTGCCCTGACTTTTCCTGGTGACAGACTGTGACTTGCAAGGTAAAATAAACCCTTTCTGCCCAAGTTGCTTCTGGCCATAGTTTTTATCCCAGCACCATAAAGCAAAGTAGGATAGGGCGTCTTAAAGAAAGATGCTCAGGCTACCATGTGACACTTCTTTTATCCCATTGGCTGGAATTTGGCCACTTAGCCATATCTAACTGCAAGGCAGACATGTTCTCTGCGACTACGTGTCTAGCTGAAGTTTCTACTTCTATAAAAGAAGATAAGTATGGGTACTGTGAAGCAAATGGACTTAAAAAAAAGGTGTTTATTCATTTTCTTGAGAATTTCATACAAAGTATTTTGACCATATTCACCCCAATCTTCTTCCCTTAACTGTTTTCAAATCAGCTTGAAGTTCCCTATTCCCCAACTTTATGACTTGTTTTAACTTTATGTATGTATACATACATATATATACATACACCCACACACACATCCTGCATTTAAGTCCATGCACTATGGAGGCCAGCAGAGGGAATCAGATCTCCTAGAAGCAGAGTCACAGAGGTTGTGAGCTACCTTGTGGGTGCTGAGAATTGAACTCTGGTCCTCTGAAAGAAAAGCCAGTGCTCTTAACCACTGAATCATTCATCCAACTCCAGTATCTATCTATCTTTCTTTCTTTCTTTCTTTCTTTCTTTCTTTCTTTCTTTCTTTCTTTCTTTCTTTCTCTTTCTCTTTTTCCTAATTCAAATTGTGCTGCCCATATACTTCAGGGTATGGGGTCATCCACCAGAGTGTGGTCAACCTACTAGGAGCCACACCCTTAAAGGAAACTGACTCCCCTTCCCTAGAAGCCATCAACTGCTCATAGCTTCTCAGTTAGGGGTAGGGGCCTATGAGCTTATCCTTGCTAGAATGCTGATGACTGGCTTGATCTTGTACAGGTTTTATGCAGGTAACTACAATTGCTGTTAGTTCATGAGTGCAGTGGTCCTGCCATGTCCAGAGACACTGTTTTGCTCTAATCCTTCTCGACTTCTTCCTCTAACAGTCTTTCCACCCCATCTTCCATGATGGCCCCTGAGCCTTGGGGAAGAGTGTGCTATAGGTGTCTCATGAGAACTCAGTCACTGATTCTCTGCATTAACCACTGTTGTCGACGATGATGACGACGATGGCGACTACTACTACTACTATTCACACACACACACACATGCACACACACACACACACACAGACACAACTTCTCCTATGAGATCTGACAGATTTACAATCTTGCTTCAGGGCTGGCCCACCTCCTGGGTCTGCAGCAACTGTTGGAGCTGCTGGCAGACATAATTTCCCAAGCTACAAATGGCATTCTCATCACAGATCGATACTGGACATGTGATAGTGAGTTATCATAAGAGAAATGAAGGAAGTGTTTGCTCTTGTATCTTAAAATGTCTCAGAGAGGAGTTTATTTGCTTTCTAAAGTTGTATATATAAAGTAAAACTTTTGTTGTTTTATATTGGACCTTCTTGCATTTCTTATTAAGACATTGCTAACTAAAATGTAAAGTCATCAAACGTAAATTTGTGAAATATGACAATACCCCTGTGCTGGGGGAATCTCAACCGAGAAAATGCCTCCATCATCTTGGCTTGTGGGCAACTCTGTGGGTTCATTTTCTTGATTTCTGACTGCTGTGGAAGGGCTGAGCCCAGTGCAGTCCTGGATGGGATATGAAAGCAAACTGGGCAAGCCAGGGAGAGTAAGCTAGTAAAAGCATTTCTCTGCTTCAGTCCTGTCGTGGCTTCCTCTGACAATAGACTGTGATTGAGATATGTAAGCCAAATAAACCTTTTACCCCCCAAGTTGCTTTTGGTCACTAATACCGGCCTTTCAGATACTAGAAGGCTAGAATTATCATATTTGCTCAGGGACCTATCTAGCACAAAGAACAAACAGGAGCCAGCAGGCTTTTGCCTGGGTCTTAGGAGTAAGACAAGAAAGGAGGCAGCCAAAGAGTTAGAATTGCTATTGATTTAATTTATTCAGAATGGGGTGAGCAGGAGCTTCATTTGGCTACTTAGGGAAGGGGATGCTTGCTACACGCTTAGTTGGGAATGACAAGAAATACTTAATGTCTCTGAAAGTCAGGGCTTAGGGAGGAGTCATTAGCATATAAATGGTATTCAGTTCCAAGAAATATTCCTGGGGATCAAGGAAAGACACAAATAGTCCCAAGAAATAGACCCTAGTGACCAACGTTAAGATGTCAGGTTGGGGCTAGGGAGATGGCTCAGAGAGAAAAGGTGAGCCCGAGGACCAGATTTCAACCCAGGGACCTTCATAGTGGAAGGACAGAACCAAGTCCCATAGACTGTGTTCTGCTATACATACACCCACATAGGCACAAATAACTTTATGTGTGGTTATTTTAAAAAGCTGAGTGTTAGCTGGGCAGTGGTGGTGCACGCCTTTAATCGCAGGATGTGGGAGGCAGAGGCAGGCGGATCTCTGAGTTCGAGGCCAGCCTGATCTACATAGTGAGTTCCAGGACAGACAGGGCTACACAGAGGAGGAAAAAGGGCTGAGTGGTATAGAAAGAGGCCGTGGAAGAGGCTAAGCAGGAGTGCTGGGGTGAGGGAGCCTTACAGCCTTTATGTATTGACTCTGCTAACCCAAATCCCAGAAGACAGTTTTCTCCTTCAGCCCTCACTCCCCTTTCTGAATTGCTTGCTTTTCTGTGTGCTCTTGGATGACAAATGGAAATGGTAAAAAAGATTTGACTTTGTTGTGAAAAATTCCACAACCAAATTTGCATTTTTACACAAATAGGCCAATTCAGCTTGAGTGTGGACAGCATGGTCAGTGGGAGTCTGTGAACAGCTTTATTTTAGGACTGACATCATTAAAAACAGGCCAATCTGTAAAACTTACACCCCCTCAGGTGACAAGGACAGATGCCATCTGTGAAAGGTTTCAAATAACGATGTGGGACAAATTTCCCTTTAGTGTATCAGAGGTGGGCCCCACAAGGCATTTGTAAACTCAACACAAACACATTTCGTTATTGAGCAAAGACATGACCTATGGAAACCAACGCTTTGAAATCATTTCATTTCAAAATGTCTGTGATAAAGGTAACAAGAAACACGACAATTTAAAAAAGAAAAGAAAAGAAGCTGCTGTTTGGAGAGATGCTCATTGTGCCCAACTTGCCCACTGGATTAGTGAATTCTGCCCCAGGATAAGGATGGGGCTTTCATTCCACTTTTCCATAGCCCTGCGTACAGGAGGCATTGTTGCCCATGCTTCCTCCTCCTGGCCCGGCTTCTTTGCTGTGCACAAACAGCCCTTCCCGTTCCTTATGTGGAACCATGCACCGTCTGCCCCATTGCCAACAGGCTGAGCTCTCCTACCAGTGGCTGTAATTTCTTCAGACTTCTCTCACAGATTAGAAGAAAACTGCTTGTCAAAGTGTTCTGCATTCTTGTGATGAGCTTTTTGCTGTCACAAGAGGTGACCTAAACTTCTTTGCCATTGCATCCGTGTCTTTGCAAAACCATCCTTTGGTTTGTTTGTTTGTTTGTTTGTTTCTTTTTCGAGACAGGGTTTCTCTGTGTAGCCTTGACTGTCCTGGACTCGCTTTGTAGACCAGGCTAGCCTCGTGCAAAACCATCCTTATTTTTACTTCCTGGCGGTGCTCATCAAAGCCTTAAGGGTCACTCGGTCCTGTGCTTCCTGGACTGCTTAGGGTGGCTTCATAGGGTATGAGCTGGTGTGCAGAGCAGGGAGGGCACAGAACGACATGAGGGAAAGTGGTGCCACAGGCGTTCTTGTGAACATCCACAGACACTTATTTCATTTCCACTCGCTTATTCCATAGTTCCTCTGTAGGAAAAGGTTGCATTATGAAGACAGGCACCTTTAAAGCACGACTCTAGCACTAAAGCCCTGTCCTTGGTTTGGTGTGAGGCCTTTCCACAGGCACAGCCGACTGCCACTACTCATCTGAATGTACTCTGGATGTAGAGACATGTTGTAATCCATTTATTTTAAAGTCTTTTCAGTTCTTATGGAAGAGAAAAAAAAATAATCGTGATATTGTGGAAAGAAAGTCAACCCCATCTGAGGCAATCAAGCGCATTATGGCAGAATTAGCCTTGCAGATGAGGCTATCAAAGCAAGCTCATACGCTGCCATTGCTTGCGCACTTTGAGCTCTGTCACTCTCTCTTCACAGTTCCTTTTGTGTTTAAACAACAGCTTGAATGCCTGCTTAGAAAAAAAAATCATTTCTACCATTTCCACTGTAGAGTCTCTTAGGCGACCTTGTTGCCCATCTAAGTTTATTGGGCCATTTGTTAGCAATTGTTAGGCATACTTCTTGGCTGGATTCTATTGATTTTGAATTATCCATGCTCTAAAATGATGTGCAAAGAAAGCTATTGGGTTTCTGACACAAATTAGAGCGTGTGCTGTATTTAACAAATACGGAAGTGAAAGCAGGGAGCGCACTACTTGTACTGAGCTCAGTGGACCTGCTGCCAGCTGCGCTCTCTAGCCATGAGGCTGGCAGGACCACACAGTTGACATCCTAGTTAAGGTCCATTGCATCCGGAAGCAACATGTACAAGCAGAGGAATGAAATGGCTTCCTTGCCTTTTGGATGGGCCTGAAGGTCAAGTTAGTTTATTTGCTTTTAATTTAGCTGAAATTATAGGCTGGCTGAAAGATCCCTTTGTAGGGAACAGTTCTTTAAATAGCCACACAAACCTTTGGTCTCTCTCATTTTCCTCCAACCTCTTCTCCCGTTTGCAGGATTAGGAAAGCACTTGGGAGGGACATTAATCTTGCCAGCGTTGTCAGGAGTGATCAGCGAGTTTTATTAAAAAGCCTGGATTGCCTGAAAGGCCTCCTTGTCTGAGTCTGAATGGCAGGGGCATGGTAAGATCTTGGGGCATGCTGTCAGGACCCCTGATCTCGCCCTCTGGACTGCGAACTGACACTCCAGGAGGAAGTGAAGGAACCCTGCTTTGTTGAACGGACTGTGCCTGTGGGCAGAGCTGGCCCTGGCATCATGAAGTCTCCAGGCTGCACTGGGCCCAAGGCCCTGCTGTTCTTACTGCTGCAGCTACTTCTCCTGCACCGGGAACCCACGAACGCCACCTTCCTCAGCGTCAACCAGGGCCTGAGAGTGATGAAGGGCAGTTCTGCCTTCCTGTCTACAGATCACCTGAGGTTTGCCATCCCTAAAGAGAAGGATGCCTGTAGAGTGGAGGTGGTGACGAATGAGCCGATAACCCAGAGGGTTGGGACACTCACTCCACAGGTAGGTCACGTTTCATTTCTGTTCAGAAGTGTGTGTGTGTGTGTGTGTGTGTGTGTGTGTATGTGTGCGCGCACACAGTGTGGGAAGGCAGAGGGAATAGGTAAAGGGTTTCTCAAGGCATTGTTACAAGTATGTATCGTATTTGAAACTAAGGCATTGAAAGACACAGGCATGGGATCCTATTCCTTTTTTCAAGGAGGTTAAACATATTTTTGAATACTTTAAAATGCTTATTTATTTATTTATGTATTTAGTGTCTGGACATGGGCATGCACAGCATGCTTGTGGAAGCTAAAGAACAAATTTCAGGAGTTGGTTTTCTCCTTGACCTGGGGAGATTGAACAGGTCATTGGGCTTGGTGGCAAATGCCTTTATCCTCTGACTTATCTTGCCAGCCCTATTTTTGAATATTCGTGACCGGATTTAGATAATCAGCCTGCCACTGACACGGTTTGATCTGAATTCTATTAACACGTTGCAGGAATGAAGGGTTAAGCCCATACTGATGTGTGTACACTTTTTCTTAACAGCGCATTGTTGTCCGGAAACCTTCCCAGTTTCTCTTCTCGGTTCAGGCAATGTCTGTGTTCTGCCAGGTGCTTGGGACCTTAGAGGGTAGCCATTCAGTCTGTCAGAAAAAAAGGAGAATGTATGAAAATCACAGGTTTCTTGGTCTTTCATGTTAGGGGATGCGGCGAGGAAAAGGGAGAGAGAAGGAGGAAAGAGGGAGATTGAGAGAGAGAAGACTATTGAAAGACTGAAGGAGGCAGAGAGAGGCAGACTGTAGTGAGCAGTCACTTGGAGGGTGTGCTAGGACCAGGCTTAAGGGTTACGCTGTCCCCAAGCTCTCTCACTCATTGCCAGTGAAATAACTTTAGAGAAGACAGCAAAGTTACTAGGCCAATTTCTTAGTTGGGTCTTGTTAGTTTTGAGAAATTTTTAGGTCCTACCCAGACCCCACAATAAACAAAGTAAATCATGATGACTAAGTTTTCCAAGTCATCTCTGTATCAAATTTTCTGATTTTAAGGCAAAAATCTAGTTATCAGGAGGACATTATGTGACAGAGACAACAAAACACCCAACTAGATTGGGAAATTCTTGACTAGTTTGGAAGAACCTCCAAGTGACCATGTCATCTAGTGTCTGGTAATTGTTTGAAAAAACGTCCACTCTGGCACTGAATGTATGTATGTGTGTGTTTCTAGGAGTAAATATGACACACACAAAAAAATGGATTTGCAGCATCTCAAGTGGACATGTGATGTGTACATTATAAAATGTATTTCCTGGTAGCTCATTAAGAACTCTAAGCATTATGGCTTGCCATGTGCCATAGGCATGTTTATAGGAACACTGTTTCTTTCCAGTTTTTTCCTAATTTTAACTTCTGATAATTTCAGCAAAAAACAAGATTGCCAGGTAAAGTCTGGTTTGAGGAAAATTTATGCTTTTTAAAATCCAGAGTGGTTCAGCCCCTCCCAGGGGTTTATTACTATGACTTTCTGAATTAGCATGAGTAAATACATAAGTGTATGTGTACACACACACACACACACACACACACACACACAGAGAGAGAGAGAGAGAGAGAGAGAGAGAGAGAGAGAGAGAGAGCGCTAAACAAACATTATTCCCTAATAGAGCTTAACAGTAAGCTTCAAGCTAGGCTTATGTGAATCCATTCCTAGTAAGACTATTGTATTAGGAGCCCCCTGCTGTGTAATGAACAGTTTTGTGGGATTTGCACAGAAATGCTTTATTTAACATCTGTTCAATTAGTGTTTTCATTTCATTACTGAAGTTTGTCTTAGAACCAACAGGTTTACTCCCATTGCGTATTTGGAAAGCCACATGCGTGGGTTCATGCTAGTGCCTTCTGTCTCTATCATCCTCCAGACAGCCAGTGAGACAGGTCAATGGCTGTGCGCTCTCGGATTCCCCGGGCAGGACTTCCTTAGCGCAAGCACTCCACACCTGGACCAAAGCATAACGTTTCCTGGGTGGAAAAATCACCTTGCTTTGGTGCTGAGTTTGCTGTTTTTGAATCTGAAATACAGCATTAAGAAAACATCTCTAGTTTGAACCACTTCACTGTCATTAAAGTGAGTAATGAGTCAGGAATGTGTGACAATTTAATTATAAATTGTAATTGAAAAGCAGTTGAAGTGGAAAAAAACAAAGCTAGACAGTAATTAGAAAAGGATTTAGCTCTCCTTTGTTTTAGTTAGTAAATTTATGGTCAATCATGGTTGTCGCCTTTTATAAAAGGAAAACATATTAGGAAACACGGAACAGATGTTTCTTTTAACAAAGCAGACGTTCTCTTTATTACCGTGGCTATTTGTCAGTGATATGGGAAGGGGTCCCCTTTATCTTCTTCCTGGTTGTCAATTCAAAAGAGGACTAGAAACTCATTCTTACTCTTCCCAGGGTGGGGTTTGTCTCCTGAAATGTCTGAGCCCATAAAAGGTGCTGAGCACACACACCACAACAGCTATGCGAACACAAGGATGCTCCTCAGAACTTTGCCACCTCGGGTCAGGGCAGGGGGAGGATTATGACATGCGCAGGATGTCCCCAGGGTCCTAATATAAAACAGTCATTTCTTTATTGATTCTCTGGGAGATGATGCTGTTAATTATAACTTTATCAAAGGAGAGTAAATTGTCTTTGATTCTCATTGGCCATTTGTTTTTTTTTCCCCACATAACTCCCAAGCTGTCATTTGCAAGTGTATGAGAAACAGCTGTAGGTCCTGGGTGGCTCTCATCAGTACAGCAGTGCACACAACCAGTGTCTCCACCTTTGAACATAAAGACTTTATTTGAGAAGGAAAGAAAGAATAAAACCACACAGAAGTGGGTAAATGTGTTGTCCAGACACCCAAACAGACCTCTCTAATTCAGTTGCTACAAGCTCCCGAAGGGGTAAATAATCTTTTTGATGACTAGCAGATATTTACAAAACATTGTAGCGTATAGGCATATAGTTATTTAGAGACTTAACATCCATTACTTTGTTTGTTTGACCTGCTTGGATTATTATAATTTGGACATAGCAAAACCAGGCACAACGAAACCAAGATGATGAGTGGGCACAGGGGTGGGTGAAGAAGAGGTTGCAGGTGGTAAAAAGATACTTGTACTCCCAGCACTAGTAGAACATAGGCGCCCCCAGCCCCTCCCCCCCTTTTATTTTGAAACAGAATCTCACTAAATAGCCCAGGCTGGTGTGAACAAGAATCTTGGGAAGAAACTGTGTCTGCCGAGACTGATTGACTGTTTAAGGCTTCAGTGATGCGGAAGGGTTGGAATGTTGTCAGTCCAGAGACTAAACAGCCATTCCTTGCCCGCCTCTGTGTGGGAGCTAGCAACCTGTGACTGAGAGACAAAAATCTTTTGAAATAAGTTAATTTGGCAGACCACTGGCTCCTACCAACCCCAAAGCTATGGCTGCCATCAGATAACATCTAAAACTGAAACCAAACAGCCTCCCCGCATCTTGCTATAACCACCCCTCTGACGTGCCATCAATGCACTTTAAGCTTGCTTTGGTTTAATGACTTTTTTGTTCTGTAAAACTGTAAAACTCTATGAAACTGCTTTCTCATGGGAACATGGAATTTAGGATTACCCAAATCTGTGCTCCCAGGCTTTAGAATAAATAATCGTTTCCTTCCATTTAGGAGCTTTGTTTTTGTTTGCTTGTTTTGTACGACACTGCCCTTGAACTCAACTATGTAGCCCAAGTCGAGCATGAAGATCTTTCTGCACCGGCTTTCCAAGTGCTGGGATGGCAAGTGTGGGTTGCTACAACCCACTAGCACATGGTTCTTCAGGCAGTACCATCGGGCCAGAGAAATCAAACTTTGCACTGGGTTTTCTCATTGACATTTCCTTCTTTGTGTGAACCAGGTCTTTGATTGCCATTTCCTTCCCAACGAGGTCAAGTACGTTCACAATGGATGCCCGATTCTTGATGAGGACTCTGTAAAGCTTAGACTTTACAGGTAAGTGGCACAGAATCCTTTCTTATTGTTTATTTTGTTTTATTCTTGCCAGATTGGCATTAGTGTACACCTTGGGCATTTTCTAGGACTATATTGTTTCCATGGGGGAGTCATTAGAATGCAATAAAAAAGTGACCAGCAGTGAGTGGGTGAGGCAACAATGCAGCCAGTTTCCGATTCTTTCATCTCTTCCTCCTTGAGGCCTTTTCCACAGATTACTAACTTCGTTTTGTTTCCCTCCAGTCTTAGGCAGAGGTTTCTGTTGCTCCATCCCATTACTTTGCTTTGACAGTCCAACCCGTTACTGTGGGGAGACTCACAAACACAAGTTCCTCATGAGAATCTGATATTATAAAATCAAATGAAATCCTTCGATTGGTTTGCCAGCTGCTTAGTTATAGGAAATGCATTTTCCATTTTGGAAAATTAAATAATACAAGTATGTTTAGAATCAATTATGAAATTAAGTATAGAGTGACCATTTAATCCTTTAAGACACCTCTCACCTATAGACACAGAGAAACACTGTGCTAACACAAAAGCTTGCACAGACTCTTAACCCCTTATTTGTAGCTGAAATGCTGGATGGCTTGAACTGATGAGTGGCATAACCATGCAATGAAATATTAGTGAGCCACAAAAACTAATGAAGTCCTGATTTGTACAACATGAATTAACCTAAAGACATCATGTCAAATGAAAGCAGCCAGACACAACAGAACAAGTAGTATTTGGTTCCACTCATATGAAATATCTTAATAGGCAGGTCGATAGAAACATGAAGTAGATTAGTGGTTGCCAGAATATGGAGGAGGGACATTGGGAGGGGGGCGACTGCACTTGTAACCACCAAAAGAAAGTCACAAACAAAATGCTGTGCTCAAAGAGTGAAATGGCACCAAGGATTCTCTAGGAAGCTATAACATCAATACAAAGGGGCTTGATCCTTTCAAACCTGAGTCAAAACCAAATCAAGCTCAAAGAGATTGCCAAGAAGGCTAGGAAAACAGATGCAGTGTGCTTCTAGACCTTTGGCTTTCTAGCATGTAGGAAGAGTGGGAAAGGACTCATACAAGGCAGCATTAGAGGAGCTGTCATGCACTTGGTTTTAAGGACATCAGTAATAGAGCAATCAGAAGGGATGGAGCCAGGGGACCAGGGAGCAGTTTATTCCTCTTGAATCTCTTCCTCAGCTTCTTAGTCAAGCTATTTGACTTTTCTGTGCCTCAGTTGCCTCACTAGTGAAAGGGGATGGACAATGCCCTTTACAGGGTCCTATGTGGTGAAGGTCTTATTAAAACACCTAGACCATATTACAAATGCATTTGTTCGGAGTTGTGTGGTCAGGAAGCACTCATCAATTATGCAGCACGAAGATCCCTCTCCAGTTGCCTCTGCAAACGCCCTGGACCACAATCACTATGGCAACAACAATTACTCATTTAGTTTACATGGCAAATGCTGAACTGAACATCCAAATTGGCATTTCTGAAGAGCAAAAGTTCTTGACACTGAATACTTCACTCCTCAGTTGAAACCTTTAAGCTCTTCAATTATTCATGTGCTGGAAGTGAGACTCTGAGATCTCAGCTGTCATTAGGCAGTGGCGTGGATGGTGAATTTGAGAGCAGGGTCCTCAAGAGAGATGCCTAAGGAGGGAAGTGGCGAGAAAAACCACTGGCACAAAGGTAGAGATGAAACCATGGAGACAGGGAGGCCAAAAGTAGAGGAGAAAATGGAACTCAAACTCCACATGAAATACATACTTTGTGAAGGACAATTTTTGTTGTTATTTTGCTTTGGCTTTGATTTTCTTGGGGCTCAGTAAGTTGTCCAGGCTAGCTTCAAGTGCGGTCTGTATCCCAGGCTGTCCTCAAACTGTAATAAAACTCACCAGCGAGTTTTATTAAAAAGCCTGGGTTGCCTGAAAGGCCCCCTTGTCTGAGTCTGAATGGGAGGGGCATGGTAAGATCTTGGGGGCACACTATCAGAACCTGTGGTCCTGTCTGGACTTCAAGCTGACACTCAGGGAGGAAGTAGTTGAGCTGGGATTAGAGGCAGACATCACCATACCCTGCCAATCTGAGCACCAATAAACATTGCTTTTATCCTGTTCTCTCTCTAGATTTACTGAAACAGACACCTTCGTGGAAACCTTTTTCTTGCGGATCTACCTTGTGGAACCAGACTGTAACATCATCCGTCTGAGCAGCAATGTGCTGGAAGTGACTGAATTCTATGGCTTATCCCAGGCCATTGATAAGAACTTGCTCCAGTTTGATTATGATAGGGCAGCCAGCCTGGACTGCACCATCAGACTGGACCCAGCGAGGACTCAGCTGCCAGCCCATGGCAGGCTGGTTGTGGTGAATCGTAAGCCAGAGGGACCTCGTGGAGATCAGCCACATAGCTTTTTCTCTGAGGCCCGTATGTACCTCTTAATAGTTAAGCTTACTAAAACCGACCCAAAGGTCTAAATGGTCATCTTTCACGTTGACAAAGAGTTCTACTTAACAAATATAGTTTTACCTTGTTGAAAACTATGTGCTAGGGCTAGTGAGATGGCTCTATGGAGAAAGTCACTTGTCACCAAGCCTGATGCCGCGTTCAATGCCTGTAACCCACATGGTGTAAGGTGAGACGCTCTCCTCCAAATTGTCCTCTGACCTCCAAACTCACACTGAGGTTCGAGTTCTTTTGGGGATATGTATGCACACATGTGTGCATGTACACACGCACACACTACACACATGCCGATGGGATAGTTCAATTGGTTTGGATAGTGGCCTCTAAGCCTGATGGCCTAAATTTGATCATCTGGCCTATGTGGTGGAGGGGGAAAACTGACTTCCACGAAATAAATAAAATTAAAACGCAACTAAAAATACATTTTAAAAAAAACCCAAAAAGTAACATGTAGGGTAGCTAAAGCTGTGAATTTGGAATCAGAATCAGGGATACCTGGGTTTGATATTTGTATTTTCCTTTATTTATTTGCTTATGAATGGATCCAAGCCCCTGTTGGGTGGGAAAAGTGGACAGCCATTCCAGAGGGCTGTGTAAAGGTGTAAGGACACCGTGTGCTTGTTCAGGTCTGGCCCATTGTAGTGCTCATGAGTTTCCAGTTATGATGATAGCAGGGGACAGCAGTGACGAGAACAGTGTGCTCTTTACTGAGCACAGCTGGGTTGTGTTCTAGTAGTGACTGCAGGTAGCAGCCAGGGTTGAAAGCCAGATGTTGACTGTAAACGCCCCTTGTGGTATTCAATCAGTTACTATATTCCACAGTGTTCCCTGTGTTAGTTGTGCAAGCAGTGCATTTTGAACACTTGAGTTTATACAATCATTATATTCAAGTGGCTGTCTGAAGGCAGTGCTGTGCGTTCCAGAGATGGGGCCAGCCCTGAAGTGTCCGGATGGAAGCTGTGCCCTGGAACTGAAGAGAGTGGCAAGTCTGACCTTGAGCTGTGAGGAGTTCCTGCTGTCAGGATTTCACTACCAACACACGCAGCCTCCTTCACCCAACGTTGACTACATCCCCATCCAGGTGGATCTCACCGACAGAAGGAGTGGAACCATATACAAGGTAGGGAAGGCTTCCTGTCCTGTTGAGGACACAGCTGCAGGCTTGGGGGTGTGTGCCTCCTAGTCCTCCAACCAGCAGCTTGGGGAGTATAAAATTTGCATGTCATTTGCATCTTTGTGTCTTCTGTAGTTCCACACATTGAGGAAGGGACTGGGGCTGTTTCCATGTTAACCTCTTCTGCTGCCTACATTGTGTGTGTGTGTGTGTGTGTGTGTGTGTGTGTGTGTGTGTGTGTGTGTGTGTGTGTGTGCAACGCGGCGCTTGCACATGCACTGAGGAATGAACCTGAAACCTTGTGTATGGTAAGAGCAGACTCAGCCACATACCCACACTCTCTCCAAAATTTCAGTTTATGAGTTGGCCCTTTGTAAATACCTTTTTTTCCCCCTTCCTTGACAACAAGGCTTCTGCTCCTAAGGCCACAATGTATTGAGAGTCAAGACACCTGGAGCCTTGTTTGAGGCAGACTGTATCATTTGTGTGCTGTCAGACCTTGGGCCACTGAGGGGATGGGTTCCCAAAGACTCAGATCTTTCCATGTCTTCATTTTTCTTGCCCTCCTCATTTTTTTCACATTGAAATGATAGCCAAAAGTGGGCAAAACTTTTATGAACTCCTTAGCATGTTACTCTAGTGTTCACATATTCTACAGTTTGTTTAGGAACCTGGGGAAACAGTGCTCTGGCTGACACAGCCCCGATTTATGCCAATATGATGATCCAGGGGGATTTTGGGTAAGACCTTCCCAGCATTACTATCTGCCTTCCCACTAGCCTTTCTTCTAATAAACCCAGTCTAATGGTGACCATCATTACCCAAGGAATTGGTGATTCCATAAACGATTACAAATGGTGAAACCACACCACAGAATCTTTTGTTTGTTTTTTGTTGTTTATTTTTTAATTTAATTTTATTAATTTATTCAGATTACAACCCAATTGTTATCACTTGTGTCCTCCCATTCCTCCCTCCCTTTGGCTTTTACCCTATTCCCCTCCTCCAGGTCTAAGACTGAGGGGGACCTCCTCCCCCACTATATGCAGACCACAGAATCTTATAGTTGAGATCTAGAAATAAAACTCAGAGGAAATCTTGTTTAACTGATCAGCCGATCCAGTCGGGAAGCTTTTGAAAGGACAGGTTTCCCTGCCTGTAGCTGACAACTGTGAGAACTGGTACCCAGGCTGCCTGGGTTCAGGGATGTTTTTAACTAGCCATCTGATTTTGGAGTTTATATCTCATCTTCTTCATCTTAAACGAGGCTGCTGGAGCCTACCTCTTTTAGTGACTGAGGGGATTGGGTGAGACCATCCTAAAAGTGCTTGCTACAAAGCTTGGAGCATGTTGAGCATGCACATATTGTTGTTGGTTTAAATAGCCGCAACAGCTCTGAAACAATAGTGTAGCCCAGCCTCTTGTTCCACAGTGGTGGCCTTGCTATTTATATGTGGCTGTCTTATGGCTACAGAGTCAACACTGGATTCTACCGTACTAACACATATTGTCTGCTTGGCTTGTCACAAAGCTCCTTTCATTATTGATGACTTTTTTGTTTTGTTTTGTTTTTTGTTTTGTTTTTTTGAGACAGGGTTTCTCTGTGTAGCCTTGGCTGTCCTGGACCCACTTTGTAGACCAGGCTGGCCTTGAACTCACAGCGATCGGCCTGCCTCTGCCTCCCGAGTGCTGAGATTAAAGGCATGAGCCACCATGCCCAGTTTATTGATGACTTTTTACCTCTATCAAAAAAGTTAAGACGTTTTTCTTTCTGAATTATTTTTCATAATTGTCCCCTCACTGTATCAAAGGCTTTATTTGTGTTTTTAGGTCAGTTTCACTGTGACAGTGTTCTAAATGAGCTCCTTGGTTATTTAAGCCTTCACCTACTGTGTAGTCATTTTGACAAGTCATAGATTCACTTATAAATATAAAGACAGTGTGCTCATTGAGGAAAACATTAACAACATGGGAATATAAGAAGAAAATGAGACTGATTTTATTGAGAACCATTTTCTTACATACAGATGCACAGTAGGGGCCATGTACCCCAAAGCTTATTTTCTTTCATGGCATCGATTTCTCTGTGAAGCTTTTTTTTAAAAAATTATTTTTATTATAATTTATTCACATTACATCCTGATTGTAATCCCTTTGCTCTTATCTTCCTGTTCCCACCCTCCCTCCCTTTTTCACCTTATTCCCCTCCCTTAGACCTCTGACAAGTAGGGACCTCCTTCCCCACCATCTGACCACAGCGTATCAGGACTTGTCTGGATAGCCTGCATCCCCTTCCTCTCACAGAGTCTCTCAGCCAAGGGACAGTGTTCAAATGTGAGCACCAAAGTTCCTGTCAGAGGCAGTGTCCCCTTCCCCCGCTGCTCTCCGTTCCCTTCCCCATGTGGAGGATGAGCTGCCCATCAGCTACAATCTGAACAGGGGTTCTAGGTTCTTTGCATGCAAAGTCCTTGGTTGGTGCATCAGTTTATGCAGGCACCCCCTGGGTCCAGATCTGCTAGCCTTGATTGTCTTTTTTGTGGAGCTCCTGACAACCCCACCTGTCGCGTCCTCCCGCCGGCAGGAACGATGCAGACACCAGGATTCTTCTCAATCACGCTTTATTGGGAGCATCCTTTGAAGCTGAAGCGAAAGACCCTGAATGCCTGCGAGCACGCTGCTTAAATACTGTCTGGATGTGGCGTGTCAATGTCTCATTGGTTACATTCGGATGCCTCATTAGCATGTCTCATTAGCATGTCCCATTAGCATGCCCCCATTAGCATGCCCGCAGATGAGAGGCTGTGTTGGAGTACTTCATTTGCATACCCCTGTCGGGAGGGGTGCATTGAGAGGGCTTATGTCTGGGCATGTGTGGGAGCTGTAGCAACTGTAACAGTTGCCACCAAGTGGTAATGGTCGCCGCCATTATCGGGTGTGGCCGCGCCTTACACCCACCCCTACCCCACCCTCATCCTTCAATCCCCCAACCCTTCCATACCACTAGCAGCTCTTCACCCAGAGTCTGGCTGCGAGTCCCAGCATCTGTCCCCATCCCTGGCTGGGTGGAGTCTCTCAGAGAGCATCTGTGTTGGTCTAATATCCACTGATAAGTGAGTATATACCATGTGTGTCTTTCTGGGTCTTGGTTCTCTCAGGATGATCCTTTCTAGTTCATCCATTTGCCTGCAAATTTCAAGATTTTCTTGTTTTTAATAGCTGAGTAGTATTCCACTGTATAAATGTACCACAGTTTCTTTATCCAGTCTTTGGTTGAGGGACATCTAGGTTGTCTCCAGATTCTGGCTGTTATGAATAAGGCTGCTATGAACATAGTTGAGCAAATGTCTTTGTTGAGCATCTTTTGGGTATAGTCCCAGAAGTAGAGTAAGCTGGGTCTTGTTCTTTGGTTACTTTTATGGCCGAATAAGTCATTCTTGCCAAGGAAACAAATATCCTATCACTCAATTTTTTTCTTCTAAATTAGTTAATATCAGTCCTGGAGGTCACATGGAGGCGCTCATGTGTGCTAGGCACATGCTCTACCCGTTGACAACACCCCTAGGCCAATTTCTTCTATGCCTTTAAAGGTCATTCTCTTCATGTTTGTCTTGGTAACCCAAGGTTAAGTTTTATTGCATGGAGAAGTTCAAGAAACAGTTTCTCTCCATATAGCCAAAATTTACAGAACTATTTATTAAAAATACGCACTTGTTTTCCGTGGTTTGTAGAAAAGCCTTCTGTTGTATAAGAAGAACAACAGGCTCATATTTTGTTCTCTAGTTTCCCCTGCTTCTTACTCCACTGGTACCACACTACATGCCTGTTTCGTGGCCAGTTTCGTGGCCTGCTTCGTGGCCTGTTTCGTGGCAGCATGGCCTTGGCACTGCTCATCTTTCCAATTTTCTTAGCCATTCTTGCCTAGTGTTTGGTTCCAGCTAAATAATTTAATAGGCAATTTTTTAAAAAAGCCCCTAGATTTCTTTAAACCAATGCTGGATTAAAACTGAAAATTCTTTGAGGAGAAGTTGGTGTGTCAAAACTTTGCCACTCCCAGTCTTCTCATTTAGAATCAGCAGCTCACTTCTCTTCTCTGGGCAAATGTCACTTTACACATCTACAGAAAGGAACCTTTCCTCCATGGGGAGTCGGACACACTTACTAGATCCAGTCCCTAGAAGTTCTTGTGAAACTACGAGGAATAGAATGGCGCCTTTTCATTGGTTTTTGATGATAAATAGAAAAGCAACTTTTTGGTATAATTTCCTTTTATCTGGCTTCTTTCCTAAATTCAATTATTTTAAGAAATTTTCGATTCTCTGGGCTTCAAAAGACCGTAATTATATCTTTACTAATGATGATAATTTGGGCCTTTCTTTTTTCTGTAATTATTCCCTTTACTTCTACTCTCTTCCCCACTGGTTTGACCAGAACAATACTAAATATAATGTTGCTTATAGGCACTTTTTGTCTTGGGGAGTCTATCTATTTCAGCTGTACACATTGTCCTTTTTAATGCATCTTGCCTTGATTCCATCTATTTGAAGTGATTGTGACCACTCTGGTCGTTTTTCCCATCATAAACTTGGGTTACACATTTATTTTCAATCTTTCTATGAACCCCAAGTGTCTTTTCTGTGAGATCCATATAACTGGACTTTTTCTCAATATTTTAGGAATTTTTTTCTTGATTAAGAAAATGTAAACTATATTATGGTGAATTTTCCCATCATCTTATTCATGCATACTTGTCAGTTAAAAAGGAAATGTCTTCTTAGCATGTGAAAAACCTTGGATTTGATTCTCAGTAACGCACACACATACACACACACACTCACATACACATACATACACACACTCACATGACCTTATTTTTACATATTTGAAAGTCCTTTCTTCTACTTTATGTTTTATTTAAATTTAAAAAAGTATTCCACAGGCTGGAAACAATCACTCGGTATGAGAGTGTTGTTCCAGCATGCACAAAGTGTGGGTTTCACCCCCCAGCACCCTAAAACAGCAAATGAACACTATTTAACTTAGATTAATATTATTTAAAGTCCAGAATTGCAGGGGGCTCTTTTGGGTCTTCCTGTGCTTGGCGAAGACTGATCAAACCTATCTTCTCTTCTGGCCACTTCCAGGCTCTCCTAACACCACTGGCAATATCATTTCTGATATAAGGCTGTGTGTCCTATTATTTCTCACATCTATCTTTTAAATTAGTAAATACTATTGATGTTTTGTGTAATATATATACATACATACATACATGCATACATACATTGGCATTTCAAAGGATATATAGCTCTACACTTAATTGGTCTCGCTGTTCAGTCCCAGCCCTTTAAAACCACAATTTATCTTTATCGTCCCTTCCCAGTGACACATCATGAGCAGTTACTTTGGTCTCTGGGGTACCTCAGAATCTCCCTCTTCTTTGTCACTGTGCTGTGGGGAAAAGAGGACTGTCTCCTCTGGTTCTCTTTTGAGTGGCTCTTTTTCCAGATGTTGCTGGCTCCTTTCTGAACCTTTGGGCTGGCTCTTGGGCTGGGGCACTGAGAAGGAAGGGTACTGGGGAGAGAGGTCTTTCTTGCTCAGGAACTGATAGAATATGAGTTCACGCTCTCTGAGCTTGGCAGATGTCTCAAGCTGCTTTGCAATCTCAGGGACAGTTTCCCAATTTCTCTGGAAAGCTCCATCTCAGAGCCTCTGCCTCTGTCTTAGAAGGGAGGGTTCTCTCCCACCTACTCTGAGCCACCCACTACCTGCACTTTTTTCTGCAAACAGTAGAGTATGATTTATCTCTCAAGTTTAATGCTGCTAGACTTTTGGCCTCTGAAGTATGGCCTCATAGGTCAGGATGTCCCCAAAGCAGTCCTCTGTCCCGTGTGGCATGGGAACACTCAAATGTCACTTGCTGACACACAAAAGGAAAGGTTGAAGATCTCTAACTCTTAAGTCTCAGGGTCTTCCCACTTATAAATGGGAATTCTGGACTCCTAAGGATTAAATGAGGATTAGCCTCCATTATTATCCCTCTGGCAATTTAGCTTTCTTGGAGTTGGACCCTGAAGCCGCCCTCTGCATGTGCTACCTGTGAGACTCTCCAAGGAATGTTCTCTCCTGATGACTGAGACAAGGGACATGGCATTACCTTAGCCTCAGCCTTCATGGGTTTGGGGGACTCAGCACAGCACCCTTCTTTCCACTTAAGTCTTTTCTCGTTTCTCTAAGTATCTTTATATTCCTCTAGTAAATGAGGGCATCTCAGAGTCTGGAACCAACAGATGCACATACATTTTGAATATAGCATCTTTCTTACTTTTGTAATCTGATGCCTCTTATTTATTTTTTATTTATTATTTTTCTTTTCATCAAACTTGTTTCAATGGTTCTGTGACAGATTCTTGATCAAGTTGCTTCCATTAAAAAGTAGTGATTCTGAGAACTAGTAACTATCTATTTGTTTTTTGCGAACTTCAGTTGAGACCGATGCAGGGTATCACCTGCCACTCTTCCAGCTAAGATAAAGTGAAGAAGAACTTGAACATCCCCGTCCTACTCCAGGCCCACTATTCAGAGTTCTGGTGTGTGGGACAAATGTGACTTGGGTCACTGTGCCTGCTTCTCTCAACAGTGGGTCACGTCAGTCCCATAGCAGACAGGTCTACTGCTCTCAGGCTTCTTCCTGCCCGTACCCCTCATGGGGACCTCAGAGGCCGTGGTGCCCTTCTGGGTATAGAAGGTCTCACATGTGAGGCTTCCTCATTTGGGAAGGTGTATTTCTAGTTTGAGCGGTGACTTGCTGTTCCCTTGTTCTGTTAGGCAAGTGCACAATCCTCCCTCAGTTGCACAGGTGCACAGGTACAAAGACCCTTCTTCCTTACCCTTTCCTTGTTCTCTTTGAAACCACATGGCCCGGGGAGATTAGTGCTGCCTTTACCAGACACTGCCTGATGCTCTACTTACAGTTTTATTCATACATAGGAGTCTAGAGTTTTCATTTACAAGTGACAGGAGCATGGGTGCTAGCAATTGTAGAACTTGTCTAACATTATACAAACAGCAAGAACTGAGGACACAGTTACGGGGCTGGAGAGACAGTTGAGCACTTAAGAACACTCACTGTTCTTGCAGAGAACAGTGTTTGGTTCCCAAACATTGCGGCTCAAAACCACCTATACCTCCAGTCAGGGGATCCAATGCCCTTTTCTGACCTCCTTATTTCTTTCTGATATCAAAGTAGGTGCTCCATTCCAATCCTTTCATGCATAATGGAGTCCCTGGGGAACTCTACAGTGTCAACCTTCTAGTTCTCTCCTTGGAATAATTAAGTGAACATCTGGACGTAGCTTCTGGTGGTTGGTAGGGGATTCTGACATGTAGCTGGTGGTCATGGCTGGAGCATCCTGTGGTCTGCAGCTTCAGTACAGACCATGATGTTAGCCACATGCAGTACGGCTTTACTCATTTCATTCTCTCCTTCTTATTTTCTCTCTCCTTCCAAAGTCAGAGAGTGTGTGGCTGCCTGTCTATATCAGAGTTGGCATTCCTAACCAGGCCCCAAGGCCTGCGTTCATAGCCATGTTTGTTCTGGAGGTGGACCAGTTCATACTGACCCCCCTGACAACCTCAGTCCTGGACTGTGAGGAAGATGAGACACCGAAACCCTTGTTGGTGTTCAACATCACAAAAGCCCCACTCCAGGGCTATGTGACCCACCTGCTGGATCACACCAGGCCCATCTCTTCGTTTACCTGGAAAGATCTCAGTGACATGCAAGTTGCCTACCAGCCACCAAACGGCAGCTATCCTGAGAGGAGACATTACAAGGTAAGGAGGAAGGGAGGGAAACCGTCTAGCTGGGTAGATTTCAAATAAGTGTTTGAAAGTCTGCTTCCATTAACCCTTGGGCCTGCTAGTAGACTCAGCTTTTTAGAGGAGACTTGATTGCTGCAAGTCACAGTGTAACACAGTTCAGGGCTGCCCGAAGAGACGCTGGTGTGGCAGATTAAAGGGAGGTATTTTATCTCACTGAGTAGTGGCCCACGGCTGCTGTGTTGAGATCTAGGCATACTGCATGAGGCTGTAGCTCTCAGTTGGCCAGAGAAATCCACACTGGGGTTGTGTTCCTGAGGGGCATGTGGAGGGTGGAGACAGGAGAGTGCTGGCTGCTCCAGGGGAACAAGGCAGATCATAGAACAGGACACAAAGCTTCCATCCTCTGACCGTCCTCCTAGGACCTTGTGCAGACTCAGCCTTGTGCCCCAGAAGTGTAGCTGTTCTACATATACCGTATTCTTACATACATGTATACATATACATAAAAATAAATAAATAAATAAATAAATAGTAACACTAAAGTGTATATTTCAAAATAACTAGTAGAAAGGATTTCTATGTCTCCTACATAGGAAAAATGATACATACAAGAGATGATAATATAGATATGTCAATTAACCTGATCTGATTAGGGCACAGTGTGTAGGCATGCATGTCTGTGTGATACTATGCCCTACAAATATGTACAATCATGGTCAACTAAAGAATTAAAAACAACCAAAAAAAATAATACCTAGGAATGAAATGAGTGACCTAATAAAAACAAGTTACTTCCTATAATAAAATAACACCCTTTTCACACGAATATTTTAGTGAAATAGTTCATCATAGCCCCCAGTGAGATTCTGTTTAAGTGAAATTTCGGGAGAGGGCAACTGTCTAGAGACATGGAACAGATATTGGCACTTGGGTAGGAGAACGCATGCTAATGGCCGTGAGGGCCTTTGACGTAATGGAAAAGCAGTGAAGAAGTTCGCTCAGGAGATTGGTTGTGCAACTTGGTAAATGCGTGTGTACTTAAAAAGGGTGATTTACGAAATATCATTTTCCTCAGTTGGTTTTATAATTAATTTTGAAAATAGAATTAATTTAAAAACAAGAGATAATAGCAACACCAAGCCTGGATCCATTTTTGCTTTGTGTGTGTGGGGGGTGGGGGGTGGGGCAGCAACACTGATGGGATTTTATGCCTGAATTGTCTGTGTGTGGCTCATGCAGATTTGTTGGTTTCCAGGTGGAGCTGGAGGTACATGACTTCTTCTTTGAGAAGAGTGCCCCTATCACAGTCCACATCTCCATCAGAACAGCAGACACAAATGCGCCCCGGGTGTCCTGGAATACAGGTGTGGGTGAAGGCCTGAGGGAAATACAGGGAGGAGGATGGGTCATGAGCAATCCTTTTATTCCGTTACATCCACGAGGCAGTGGAAAGCCAGGCAGACTAAGGACAGCAGACAGTTATCTATCTCTGCTCTGCTTTTCTGGTACCTGGTGAGACACTGAAACCCAGCATCCTTGACTCCTCAGCATCCTTGACTCCTCAGCATCCTTGAGTCCTCAGACTATATTTCAATTTTGAAAGAGAGACCATAAAAGTGGTGTCTTTCAACTGAATGGAGAAATAAAGTGGCTGCTTGTGAGAGAGAAGTCTCCAACTCAGCTTTTGCAGAGGGGTAGGAGCAAGGTGCAGCCTGGAATCCATCGTCCTACTTTTTGTTGGGTGTCGTGGAAACCAAAATAAGTACATAAGATCTTACGCAGCTTTAAAAGAACAAAGAAAGAAAGAAAATGGCTTTACGCTGTTACTCAATTCCAAATAGACTGAGAATGTGTATATATGTTTATATATAAATGTGCAATACAAATGGCTTTTCCTTTCTTACTAATACATCAATGACATTCAAAAACATACTTCCAAGCAGTGCTGTAGGTTGTGTTAAGAAGTAGATATTCATGGCTCTTCTAAAGTCTCATCTGAGGCTGATAATTCTATCAGTTGGAGGAATAATGAGAGAAATGAAGGAGCTGGTCAACCGCCGTTGAGTATCAGGGCTATTTTCATATAGGCTACTGTCTTCTAGTGAGGAGGTGGAATCAGCTGGGTGTACCATACATGATGCTCAGATGCATCAAGGGAGCTGCAGGTCTGCGTCTGGCTGCTGTAGACACTACAATCCTTTTTAAAATGGAGTTTTGCTTATTATGAACTTGGTATCTGCTGTCACTGAAAAGTTAGAGAATATGCTAAACAGAACAATGCTTTGTTTTCCACTATATATAATATAGTTATAAATGCCGTTAGCATTTTGATGTGCTGATTGACTTCTGGTCTTCCTGGATGCTCCTCTAAGGTATCCCATGATGCCTTGCATGTCCTATGTTGTATGTATGCACACATCCCTAGCACCACCCCCAAGAATCCAGGGGGCTTCTCTGCAGCCATGGAGCTCATTTGCATGCGTTTGTTTTTCTCTTATCTCCACCCTTCCTTTCTCCCTGGCCCTTTCCCTTTCTTTTTAGCTCCCCCTTTCTCTCTTCCTCTGCTTTCCTCTCTCTTCTTACTTCTTCCTTCCTGGTTATTTTTTTTCCCTTACACCCATAGATGTCTTAGCCCAATTTCTGCAGGAAACAGAAGAGCAAGGTGCATTAGTTTCTGCAACAAACACCCAAGACAACCAACTTATACAGAGGACAGGTTAGCGCAGTTCTACAAAGTCCAGTCCATGGTCTGTGGCCCTGTCACAGGGGGCTGTGATGAGACAGCTCCGAGCTGCTCACCTCATGGCAAAGAAGCAGCAAGACAGAGGGAAAGGAAGAGGTTGAAATCTACAGTCACCTTCAAGGGCATGCTTGCAGTGACTTAAAGAAGATTTGCCCCTAGGCCTGTTAAAAGCACTGTCACCTCTCTCAGTACTGCCACCCTGGAGACCAAGCCTGTAAGATGTGCTCCTTTTGGTGACAATTCACAGTCCAAGCTGCAGCCGATGGTATTGCTGAGGTGGTCACAACTATATGGATTACTCTGTTGTCCCGGTGTCTCTATGAATCAATGCAGCCACTGTATCTGAGCAGAGTTTGAGGTGGATAAGGAGAGGGTAAGCTGTCCGTCAGTTTCCAGTTTACGGAGAGATAAGAATATTTGATGGTGAGAGATAGCTTCATCCAGAGTCTCTTGGTTTTCCTATTACCAGTGAGAGAAATTTTATAGACCTCCTCTGGCATACTGAGTCTGAGGGGAGGTTTTATTTCATTCCTTTAGTTGCATAAATTCATCTCTAATTAGAGTTTAAACGAATGTACTTTTATTTTGCAAAGTGCCAAGTACTTTCCATTTAACATCCTTAAACATTGCCAAGGACAGTAGCTTTGTATAAGGGTATTGAAGGACTATGCATTCCCCACCCTATGGGATATATATGCTCTCATAAGTCATAAGCAGAACCCCTTCTGAGTGTTGTCCATCTAATCCATATAGGTATAATCTTTGACAAGTTCCCCATGGACCCATTCAAACTAGGGACCTCTGTAAGCCTAACTTCTGCTCTTTTCTTCAGTATGTAGTTTTGGGCATCATCACGGTTCTTAAGGGCACATCTTAAGGAAACAATTGTCACCTTGAAATTAAAGCAAAGTTTACTAAAAGCACAAGTGATAGTCAAGTTTCATGAAAAAACATTTGAAGAGGTTCAACAACTTCAAATGTTCATAAGTGAAAACTCACTGACCTTAAAGAGATATGTTGGCTGCAGAGAACTGTGTAGGACATGTTTCTGTATTTTCTTGTAGGTTTGAATCTCCTGGAGGGGCAGTCTCGGCCTATTACTTGGGAACAGTTTCAGATCGTTGACAATGATGACATCAGTGCCGTGCAGTTGGTCACCATTGGTGGCCTGCAGCATGGACGGCTTACAGTAAGAGGTGAGTGATCTACCCGTTCAACCCAAAATTGAACCCAGGGACTGTTTTCTTCAAAAACAAATCACGGGGCTAGAGAGAAAACTCAGTTGGTACTGTGCTTACTGCGCAAGTGCAAACAGCTGAGTTCAATCCCCAGAGCTGCATAAAAGTCTTGTGGGGGTGGTGTGTGCTCTTAATCCCAGGACTGGGGCTTTCTAGCTAACGACCTTAACCAAATCCATGAGTTCCAGATCTCAGTGACAGGCCCTTCTCCAAAAACAAAGTGGAAGGGACTAGAGAAGTGGCTCAGTGGTAAGAGCACAGGCTGTTCTTCAGGAGGACCAGGTTTGATTCCCAGTACCCACACCGGGGCTCACGATGTCTTTACTTCCTGTTCCAGGGGTTCTGATGCCCTCTTCTGACCTCCATGGGGACAAGGCACACATGAGGCAAACAGATATGCATGAAGCAAAAACATTCACACAGTAAAATTAAAGATATGAAAATTAAAACAACAACAACAACAACAACTACTACAAGAGCAAAGTGGAAGAGGTTAGACAGGTGGCTCAATGCTATAAGCACTTGCTGCTCTTCTAGAAGGCTTGGCTTCAATTTCCACATCCACCTGGCAGTTCATAGCCATCCTTAACTTCAGCTCTGGGGGCTTCTGACTCCCTGCTTCCACAGGCACCAGACATGTATGTGGTTCATAGACATATAAACAACCAAAATACTCATCTACATAACATTTAAAAAAATCTTTTTTTAAAATGGTATAGGGCTCCTGAGAAGTGACAGTTGGGAATGACCTCTGCCATGTGCACTCCCAGATGCATGTGGGTGCTCACACACACACACACACACACACACACACACACACACACACACACACATGCAAACATACACTCAGGCACACACGCAGGTCATATATAACAGGATATGTGTATCACTTATTGGATGTCTTTCCAACTGAAATGATCAAAGTCAGATGATGTGGAGATGTGAGACTCAATTCAGTGTAGGATGCCGGCATCACTTAGGAACCGTGCCTTATGCTTGGCTCATCACTCACACTTCAGGTTTGCTCTGTGGTTGTACCCAGTTAGAGGGCAAAATATTTCTCTCTCATTTCTCCGTTTCAAAAAAAAAATATTCTGAAAAACAGGAGAAAAACCTTTTTAAAAATGCTTCAATAATAATGACGTGACTGTTGTTATTAGTTGCCATAGCTGAAAAAACAGGAATATGTAAGGACAAGGATGGCAGATGAGAAGGGAATAGGCCTCATCAGAGTGGTTGGTGTTCACTTCGTGGCCAAAGTCTGTTCTTATATTGCGCTAAGAATATTTAATTCAACTATCCTCTTATTTCATTTAGCAGTAAAGAAAAGGAAAAACGTTTACTTATCATCAGTTATAGTTGGGGGATTCAGAATTGAAAAGATAACAAATTACAGTAAGTTCTGCCTACTATCTGGATGACAGTGGGAGACAGCCCGGGTTCTGAAACTTTAGCACATAGGCACCCTCAGGGTGGGGCTTAGCAATGCAGGTTGTCCAACCTCCAGAATTTCCGATTAAGAAGGCTCACAAAACAAACAAACAAACAAACAAAATCATGCAAGAGTCCAAGACATTACATGTTTAATAGTTTCCCATTTGGTGCTGATGCTGCTGGGTGGAAAGATTGCTTCCCTAGGCCATGGCAGTGACCTGAGAGTTAACTCATATTTATCAGAGGCTACTGTTGTCCAAATTCTCTCATGTTGTCACGGGCATAGCTGCATCCATAGATATTTGTATGTACTTATGTTTGGCAGGATTGGCCAGAGAAACAAAATGAATAAGATGCATACAAATACATAAGGGTGATTTAGTGTGGTGTGTGTGTGTGTGTGTGTGTGTGTGTGTGTGTGTGTGTGTGTGTGTGTGTGTGTGTATGGAGACTGAGAAGCCTCATGATGTGTTTCTGGAAAGAATTACTCTTTATGTCCAGAAATGCCCACCTAGTAATTCAGTCCTATGCCAAGCCTGTAGAACTAGGAGGGCTAATGAAATAATTCTCGGTCCAGACTAAGGTCAAAGCCCTGAGAAACAAGGTGGGCAACTGTCAGAGAGTTACAGGTCTAAGAGTCCAAAGGCCTACAAAGTTTGGGGATGGGGAGAAGATGACTCAGTGAGAGATAGAGATAAAGATGGAGTGCTAGAGATGGATAGATAGATAAATAGATGATAGACAGATGATAGATAGATAGATGATAGATACATAGGTGATAGACAGATAAATGATAGATAGATAGATAGATAGATAGATAGATAGATGATAGATACATCGATAGATAGAATACATAGATGATAGAGTGCTCACCGTTCCCCTGCATTTTTCCTTAGTTCCATAGCTGTCTGATATCTCTTATTTAACACCTAAAATGAACTATAAACTTATTACTTTCCCGGTGTCACAGAGTTTCAAATACTTGTCTCAAGTCCACACAGGTAGTATTCAATATCAGCTGCTTTAGCTTAGAGCTCACTAACTGCCCAGTCTAAAGACTGTCCTTGACTTATGTTTCGGTTTTACATTTCTAAGGGTGTCATAGGGACTACTCCATATGTGTTTGATTTAGAACCTTTCCAGTTCATGATGGTTTATGGAGCATAACCCCATGGTAGGTTTAGGAGCATCTGTATTGCCACTCCTTTCCGTAGCCCACTGTCCTGTAGTGATGTCTTGCTAAGCCGTTGCCTTGGCTCCCTGTCTTGAATCAGTACCATCTCTGCTCTCTCCATCAGAGGGGAAAGGATTTCTCTTCACTGTGGCTGACCTGCAGGCTGGAGTTGTGCGTTATCATCACGATGACAGTGACACCACCAAAGACTTTGTGGCTTTCAGGATATTTGATGGTCAGCACAGCAGCCATCACAAGTTTCCTATCAACATCTTACCTAAAGATGATAGTCCCCCATTCCTCATAACCAATGTTGTTATTGAACTAGAAGAGGGCCAGACTGTCTTGATCCAAGGGTCCATGCTGAGAGCTTCAGACATGGACTCCAGCGATGATTACATCTTCTTTAACATCACGAAGTCCCCACAGGCTGGGGAGATCATGAAGAAGCCAGGGCCAGGATTGATAGGTAAGTGCTGGGCAGGTAAGATAGCTTCAATGGGATTGAACATTTCTTTGTTTTTACGAGAAGGTTCCTCTGGGTAGCTGTCGTGGACTTCCTTTGTAGACCAGGCAAGCCTTGGACTCACAAAGATCTGCCTGCCTTTGCTTCCCCAAGTGCTGGGATCACAGGAGTGTGCCACTGTGCCCAGTATTGAATCTTTGTGAAATAACTTTGTATTGTGTTCAAATCACAACTAGGAAGCAACGTATTACTTTATAATTATATATAATATATTATATATACGTATATGATTTATTTTATAGTTTTCCCATCTTATACAGTAGAAGCTTAAGACTCACATTGTCACCTCCTTCCTAAGATTATACATCTAGAAAGCTCTGGTGCTAGGCCTCAACATAACTATCATGCCATTAAAAGTTAAATCACCCAAGGAAGGCACCAGAATAAATAAGTCTGAAGTAAACTATTTGGCTTATTCTAAATGATTACTCAAATAATTTCATTAATATATTTGCTTATATTTTGGTGTCTGGAGTTTGACAGTGTAGATCAAATAATTAGAGTTCCTCAGTATATTTGAAATAAAAACTATTCCTTGGAAATAGTTTCCCATTGTTAATCTCCACATTGACATAGGGCAGTTTTTAACTGATGCTCTAGGTTTTGTTAAATGCATTTAGTGCAAATCCTTGGCTATATACAGCACACTAGGCAGAGCAGACATTAGGGAGGCAAGACCAGTTTCACTGCATGCTAACACCTCAAATTGTGTGGTATTTTGTGGCCCCCTAGGGTATCCTGTCCCTGGCTTCCTTCAGAGGGACCTGTTCAATGGGATCATTTACTATCGTCACTTTGGTGGAGAAATCTTTGAAGATTCTTTTGAATTTGTCCTGTGGGACAGCCATGAACCCCCAAATCTCTCAGTGCCACAGGTGAGAGGTCATTTCCAGAACGTCTTCCCAAAGTTTTACATGCTAGTAGTAGTTCTACAAGCTGTTATTAAAAGGTACATGAAAATGGGTTTTGAGATTCAGAGTTTGAAAAGCAACGAATTAGGCAAAAAATAAGCATGTGGCATGTGTCACACCCCACCCCCTGCACACCCCGGACTATGTCTACACTTTGCAAGTTTCCACATGGCAACTGTTTCTAAGGTTACTTAGCCATAGTATATACATAGACAACCTCACAAATGTGCTTGCTTCTCAACACCCTAGAAGACTTTTTTTTTTAAACTAGTGTTTAAATTACAGTTGAGGGTGAGACTTTCTGGAGTTATCCTCCTGTTCATGACAGTAACTAATCTGCCTTTGTTCCTCTTTACTTATCTTTCAAGCAGGTGATAGAAGAAAGTTTCCGAACAGAGCTATTGTGGGAATAGGAACAGATTCCTGGAAAAGTACTGAATACCTAGTAAATACTCAAAAAGTAAATGGATTTACTCACTGTTTGTAAGATCTCAGACCTGACTGGTTCTAGAGGATGTAATTAAGTCTACAGTAAGCAGGAATAAGATGAAGCAAACATTGTCACATAGACATCATAAAAGATGGCATCAGTGTAGCGTACAGACAACAATGGAAGTGTGTACTCCGCAAGGAAGTGGTGATGAGGAAGAGGCGTCACATTTCAAAGGGAGCAATTGAAGTGAAGTGATCGTGGACTTTGTACGATATTGTTATTGGCTGTTTTATGCGTGTTATCTTCAAAGGCAGCATATGCGTGGTCACAGGCAAATCTCAAGCCTAGTCAAGAAAGGATACTTAAAGCTTGTGCTTTGTTGCTATGATGGGTTCCTGGAATGCTACAGCCATGGGTATCAGCCAGTGCACAAAAAGACCAAGTTGCACACCGTTTTGGTGACATGGACATACTGAAGGGGGAGGGTCTGAAAGAATGGTGTCTCAGGGCTTGGGACCTGAAGAAGTCAGCGCTGTCCTTTAGGATAGGATGGGGAGTGAGTTGTTAGAAAAAATAAAACCTCTGGGGCTGGAGAGATGTCTTAGAGGTTAAGAGCACTGACTGTTCTTCCAGAGGTTCTGAGTTCACCTCCCACAACCACATGGTGGCTCACAACCATTTATAATGTGATCTGATGCCCTCGTCTGGTGAGCAGGTGTATGCGCAGGCAGAACACTGTATATGCAGCCCATACACCCTCTGAATACATCTGCCTTTTTACTGACAAGTCAGCTCCTTTTAAAGTAATCACCCTCCCTCTCTTATTTCACCAATGTGTCATACCTGACACTTCTGGGCTAAGCTTCTACAGGAGACTGTGGTTGACTTAGTAGTTCAGAATAGTAGCCACCAGCCGGATCTATTTCTGAATCTATGCATGTGTTGGAGTTGTTCCTAGAACATCATACCATGTTTAGAAGCCTCTATGTCTTTTCCAAAGTAAAGATTTCAGGGTTTCTTTCTTTTTTCTTGTTAAACATATAAGAAATCAAGAGAAATATGATATCTCTCTATAATATAGACTGTTAGTGAAAACTCTTAAGACAATTATTTCTAAATATAGGCAAGTAAATCAGTCTAAGTTCTATAGGTCTAGCTATAAATTCATTTTGTATCATGGATGAGTTCTTTTATTTTGATTTATTTCTATTTATTTGTGTGTTGTGTGCACATACATGTGTGCATGCATGTTTGGGTGCTTGTGGAGGCCAGAAGAGGGCATCGGATCTCCTAGATCTAAAGATTTAGACAATTGTGATCTGCCATGTGGATGCTGGGAATGGAACCTTGGTCCTCTGTAAGAGCAGTAAGCGCTCTTACCCAGTGCAACGAGAATATCTTGTATATTGTATGGATGTATCTCCTGTCAATTAAAAAAAGTCATGGCCTGTAGGAAAGGGTAGAATAAAAGGTGGGACATCCAGTAGGCAGAAATGATTCTGAGATAGAATTCTGAGGGAGATTTATCCAGGAAGGCAAACACACGGTGAGGAGGACAAATGCATGATACCTGAGCAGAGGTAAGCAGCCATGTGGCAGAATGTAGATTAGTGTAAATGGGTTATTTTAAGTTATGAGCTAGTCAGAGAAGATCCTAGCTATATGACCTAGGTATTTGTAAATGTATTTTGAGTCTTATAAGTCATTATTCTGGGAGCTTGGGGCTGGGAGGAAAAACACTCATGGTCTACTATACACCAGTGAACCATCTATCCAGCCCCAAGATGTTTTTATTGGTATGTTTTAAGGATCATATTTAACATACTTCCCTGCTTTGGTGTTCTTATATTTATGAGCCAGGGAAGAAAGACTAAGTGAAAAGGCTACAAAGTTATCCTGTGTTTATGCAGTATGTGGTTTGGATTTTTGTTTTTTGTTTGTTTTGTTTTTCTCTTAAACACAGGTGCCCTCTCTGTATATCTGTAGGTTTCCCACCAATGATTCAGCAAACCGACGGTAGATAATATATTTTAAATGGCCTCTGTTCTGAACCTGCACGTGCTGTTCTACTTGTCTTTATTCCCTAAGCCATATGGACCATACTGCTTGTTTCACATTTGCTTTCTATTAAATACAAGCACTGTGGATGTGATTTGAAGTGTATAAGGGGATACATGGAGGCTTTATGCAAATACCCCACCTTTTCTATAAGGACTGGAACACCCACAGATTCACAGGTCCATAGTGGAGCAGTGCAGCTCCTGGAACCTATTTCCTGATGACACCAAGGGATGACTCTTTTACTAGTTCAGATTGTGTGTTCACCCCAGCTCTTTACCCAGCATCTCCACTTGCCTCTGCCATCAGCATTTAAAAGGTATCTTGTTCAACACACGTTTAGTATATTTTCCTAAAAGCTTGCACAAAACTACTATAGTCAATAGAGTGACCAGCTCTAACAGTGGAAGTCATTCTTGGTACCCAGAGATGACACTGGGCCTTCTCAAACAAAGAAAAACAATAAGCAGAACCAGAGCTCAGGGCACACGAAGGATCAATAATTCAAGACACAAGAAAGTCAGACACCACCTGGGGAAATGTAACGACAGAGCTTGAATCTGAAGGGTCAGGGTCTGACCCAGTTTTTCGGCATGTCAGCCTTTCACTTCTTATTCTAAATCTGTGTAAGACTGTCTGTGTGTCCTGCTGCCACACGGACAGTGGAGGACTTGAGGGAAGCTGGGGTCGAGAGGCTGGTGACTGGTATGAAAACTGGTTCCCACTCTGCCTGAGAATGGGTTCTTAATAATATCTTTGTTATGAACAGATTTCAGCACAATGAGAATGCTTTTATTTCTCTGTGGAGTTTGCTGAAATGGAATTTCTCTTGCCCACAGACACACACACTAATTGTCTGAGCATGCATAAATATGTAAAGACACATCAACTTAGGCGATCATAAAGCATGTTGAAAAATGCGCCCACCAAGAATTACTACAGGGGATAAAAAGCATGCTCTTCCATTCTTCTTTCATAAAGAACACACTGGAGAATAAATTAGCATGGAAAATGGTCTCTTTGAAGGCACAATAACTATTGTTTCCTTATTAAATCCAGTTTTTCAATTAAGGAGAGACTCACTGATCCACACTATCGCTGTGAGGGCCCATAGAGGATTTCTGAACTTGGTAGATTAGAAAAATACTGTAGGTGGAAGGAAATCATGACACAGATTTGGGAGACCAGAATTGTCATTGTCTTTGTATTCTTCTATTTTGGTAACTGGCCTTAGTTTTCAATCACTCTAATAAAACAATTTAGTGATTTATAGACAACAGAAACCTTTTTTTTTAAAAAACCATCAGAAGTCCAGGGTCAAGGGAGCATCCAGTTCACTGTCTGGTGAGGGTGGCTCTTTGTGGGTGGCACCTTGTTGCTTTGTCCTCCTAAGAGGACAAACTCTGTGCCGACATAAGGCAGAACAGGATGGAAGGACTAGATTACTCCTTTAACTACTTTTATAGGGATCCGACCCGTTTGTGGGGACAGGTGCTTCCTGACCTAATCACCTCAGCACTGCTGCGCTGCTGGTGAAGGTCCAAGACAAATCTTGGAGCAGGCCACAAACACTCAGTGGAACTGCAAGGAATAAGCTGAGTTCAGAAACAGTTCCAACTGAGAAACTGGAAGGTGAGCCTAGAAGGTTGGGTTCCTAGAGGCAGCAAGAGATAAGCATTAGGTTGAAGAAACAATATGATATGAATCCAAGGGAGGGGAGCGTGGGCTACCATGTGACACTAGGATGCTGAATTTATGTTGAAAGACAACAAAACATGAAGTTGAAAAGTACAGAATGTGTAAGCTGTGAAAGATCTTGGATGACATGTGAAAGAGTTTGAATAATGTTACTTCCTAAATGGTTGTTTCAAGGTTTGGGGGTGGGGGAGGAAGTAATTTAACTAATTTGATGTGTGTGTGTGTGTGTGTGTGTGCGCGCGCACGCGTGCGTGTTTACGTTAATGCAAGTTAGTAAAAAGTAAAGACTAGGAAGTGGGGTTAGGGCTGTTGCAATGGCATAAGGAAAACAACTTACATGAATGGCAGAGGAAATTTGCAAGTCGAAACTTGGCAGTGGGTAGGGTGGGGGTGAGGAAGGAGAAACCAAGAGTGACGGCAAGATGTCTAAGATTGAAACCAAGAGCAAGAGCAAGGCATCTAGGATTAATGATGGAGTAGAGCGGGGAGCAAAGAAACACAGCTGATTTCTAGGAAGGAGATGGAAAATAAGATCAGGGTTGTAGTTTGGGTTCTACATGCCTGTTTCCTGACACTCTCAATTGATTTGCTAGAATTGTGATGAATATGTGTGTATATATATATTCCTGGCTGTCCTGGAATTTCTATGTAGACTATACTAGCCTTGAACTCACAGAATTCCTCCACCCCTGCTTTTTGAGTGTGGGATTAAAGGTGTTTTCTACCACATCTGGCACAATGATTATATTTTTAAAATCAGATGAGTGAAGTTTTAGTAGTGTTTAAATCATTTGACAGAAGGTTTTTTATTTTTTGTTTTTTATCAATGCCAGTTTGGAGAAGTTGTCTTAACTGTTCCTAGGTAATCATGGAGCACTCTGTTTGGTGTTTTCTTGTATTTCAATTTAACAGAAATACGTGTTTTCATTCCAGGTGGTGACTATCCACATCACTCCAGTAGATGACCAGCTTCCAAAAGAAGCTCCTGGCATTTCCCGGCATTTGGTTGTCAAGGAAACGGAGGTGGCCTACATCACTAAAAAGCACCTACATTTCCTAGACATGGAGTCACATGATGGGGAGCTTATCTACACAGTAACACGTCCTCCATGTTTCTCCTTCAGCCACAGGTGTCTTTGTAAAACTACAATTGAGATGTAATATGAATACATTAATAAAATATATTTAAAAAGAGAGAGATCAAAAAGATGGATCATCTGCTTTCTACCTACAATGAAACTTTTAAAAAATTGATTGTGGTGCAGAGGGGTCCCTGCAAGCATTGTGGCAGACAGGAACATGAACCATGCCACAATGCTTGCTGGGCATGAATCACGAAGAATTGAGAATCAAAACTCGGGTTAGCCTGACTTAGCTGGTCTGTACCAACCTTCTAGAGGCCAAGGCTGGTGGTTTACTACCAGAATATTTAAACACAGTACACTTTGGGGGAAATGTTTCCTGGTATAATACAATCCCCAGCGTGCAAGGAGGCATACTTACATTGAAACTCCATGGGTTCTGGAGATAAGCTACCTGTATTAGTTTAAGGGACTAAGGGAGGATCTGGCATGCTCTTGATCATACAGTTAGTGTGGATGTCATTTGAGATCTTAGCGACCTCTGGTCCTGGTTGGGGGAGCTGGACATGGCCTGGCCCTACAGATATAGGTCACCAGGCTGTTCATCACTCCGACTCTCAGCCTTCTTGATGGAAGCACACACTATATATCCTTTCCTTTAAGAGGATAATACTGTGGACTTAACATCCCTAGTTACTCTGGTGGTCTGTGGGCACCAGAACCTTCATACTCCCAACAATTGTGCATGTTTTGATTTAATTTTTCTTAGCTGAAAAAATAAGCTGACATGATTTGTATTTCTCTTAGACATTTGGATGCTGGGAAGTTGTTCATGGTGGACAGCATACCAAAGCTAACCAAAAATCCTTCAGCTCTGGGGCTGAGGTCATTTACTCAGGTATGAAAATTGTAAATATATATATATATATATACACACACACACACACACACATACACACACACACATATTGGCCAACACCGTATGTAATGTGTCTTCTGAGAAGGTATGGTGTAGCCCAGTGTTGTGTCTGAGATACTGCCCAGTCACTTCTGTCTCAGTGCCTCATGTCTTTATCCCTGTGCTTGAACACTTCTGGTAAACAGGTGACATCTGCTTGAGAGACCTCCATCAAATTGAATGTAACTTCCAACCTTGCTATAAATGCACAAGCCTGTGACGTCATGCTGCCAGTGGCAGGACACTGATTTCAGGCCCCATGCCCATGTTCTTATTCCGCCTACAGCAGGTCACTCATCTTCTCCTGTTTTAGTTTCTCATGGTAGCCAGTACCAAGGACCACGTACTCTGTACTTCAAAACAAGAGCCCAGAAGCTAGAGGTGAGGCGACTGTGGCATTGGCAGGTTGTGCTCGTCTGAGCCCTGCAGACAACCTTCCCTCCCTGTGCTGTAGCAGCGAGTGTTTGTTAGCAGCTTTTGATATTCCTTGGCTTGTAGATGCATTGTTTTTTTCAGCCTTGCTGCCTGTCAGTCAAGTCTCCCCCCATCAGTCTCTTCCTGTTACAGGGAGACCAGTTGTATTGGATTGAGGACCCATGCTACTTAAGTATTTCCACTATGTACATATTCCTTTTTCTCTTTCTTTTCTCTTTTTAAATTACTTTTCTTTCTTTTTTGTTTGTTTGTTTGTTTGTTTGTTGAGACGGTTTCTCTTGGCTGTCCTAGAACTTGCTTTGTAGACCAGGCTGGCCTTGAACTCATCGTGATCCACCTGCCTCTGCCTCCCTCTGCCTCTCTCTGCCTCCCTGAGTGCTGGGATTAAAAGTGTGCACCACGACAACCTGGCTGGCTCCATTTCTAAATAAATCCACACTCTAAGGTTCTAAGGATTAGAATTTCAATATTGTCATTTTATAGGGGTGCAGCCTATCCCATAATAATAGCCTCAGATCACTCCTATGAACTCTCCTCTGCAGACCCCATGGGGTCTGGTATATGGGTGCTCAGGCACCAGACATCTGTGGTTTGGGGCTAGCTACGTCTGCTTTCTTCATGATTAGAAGCCGTAAATGTGTTCAGGGCTATTGTTTCACCAACTTTACAAATGCGGGACTGGGCTTTGTAGGCGTGCACAGCTTGTGGTTCGTGCAGTGACTGCATGGCGAGATAGGGTAAAGCCTGCCCTTCGGAGAGGTGCTTGGCCTCCATCATTTGACATACTGCCTGACTTCATCCATCCTTCCTCTTACATGTAGACAGCGTGGTTTACAAAGTAGAGACCTGGGCATCTTTCCATCTGTGGTGACACTCACCATACTCCAGATCAATTCACGCTGCGGGGTGGGGGGTTGGGTTTGGACTTTAGGTTGCTAAAGGATTCTGGTCTCTGCAAATCAACGCATGTCCATCTCAATTTGCTTTGCAGCATGCCGTGAACCATATGAAAGTGGCCTACATGCCACCCATGCAAGACATAGGTCCCACACCTCGACATGCGCAGTTCACGGTGTCTGTCAGTAACCAACATGGAGGTACTTTGCCCGGAATCTGCTTCAACATCACCATTCTCCCAGTGGACAATCAGGTTCCTGAGGTATGCAGGGTTTGACATGGAGGGCCAAGAGGAGGGAGAGAGAGAAAGAAGTAATGTTTGTATTTCCTAGCTGCAGTATAGGAAGAAAGCAGGGGTGAATGTGGGTGGGAGACTATCTCCCACGGGACTTCGCGTCTGAAAGGTGAGAATTTTTCAATGTTGAATTTGGCATTGTTTTCAAAGCCTTTCATTCTGCCGCGATCAGGAGAAGGAGATTAAATGATGGGTCTCTTAGCAACCAGAAGAACCTATTTGCTCTCACCACAGGCCAGCTATGCTGCTGTGTGATCCAAAGAAGCTTTTTAATTTTCCAGAATGAATTAGGATGGAACCTTTTGTCTTACCCTGTGCCATTGCTCAATGTTTGTGGACGTCTTAAGGGGCCTGAGTTTTTCTTAAACCCAAACTACAAAGGTGTTGCTACCTGTTGTCATCTCTCTGAGGCTGTTTTGCTGTGAGAGGTTTTGTTTTGTTTTGTTTCTGGACCACTCTTCCTTAAGACTACTATACTTGATTAGTGTGACTATTATTGGGATATTTTCTTTTCTTCTTAAAAGTAGAAAGACAAAGGAATATTATTCCCCATTTGTTATAGACCAGAGGACTCTAGACCTTCCCAGCTTCATTCCCAAGGAAAAGGGTGAATTTCTCAAGCATCTACCCACCTGAACATAGCCAGCCCTCATACCTTCTTTCCTGGTCACTCAGCCTTGCGGCACCTGCCTCAGGTCAGCCAACAGACTGCTTAACGGAAGGCCCAAGGGACTGCACTTCCTCAATATGCAGAAATGGCTCGACGGGTCTAAATGATATTTTAAGTTGTTAGGTTGAGCACCTTTAAGGGGCAGGCGGTTTCCTAACCAGGCTGACTTGGAGTTTCTCTGGACAATACAGAGCTGTAACAGCACTGAGCCCACAGCCTCCATGGCTGGAAGGGAGGGTGCACTGTGCAGAGCCCCCACTGGTGACAGTGGCCCAGCCTCTCCAGCTGGAGGGCTTGCCATCTATGGTGGACAAGTGTTACGCAGCTGCAGCTAAGATATCTGTGCTAACTCGATATGGGACCCCTTCCCTTCTGAGAACCTGGCCTAAGGCTTGTGGTGAAAACAAGTCAGAACAGCTATGAAACGAACTCAATTCTATTTCAATTAGGCCATCCTTTTCCATATATGAAATTCGGATCTTGAACCAACCGAAAGCATCCCCTACAACACTTGCTGAGAAATCTTCTTTTATGCAAAAAAGTCCAATCTTAGAGAAAGGTGATCTTCGCAGGAAGTGGTAGGCAGATGGAAGATTTACCTTCATTTGAAAGAAGATGAGGTCTTAGGGCTATGGTGAATATTGATCTATCTCTTTTATTTGTGGGCTAGGGAAAAAATGAAATAGCATGTCAAAGAACTGAGGATATCAGAAATTGAACTAGTACTTACACATATGAAATCAACTTGAGTGATAATCATTCATTAGGGCATGTTGGCTCCATGCAAGCCTGGAGCCTCCTAAGTGCTACTCATTAAGCCCTGGGTTTGTAATGTTTGAACTTGCTCTAAAAGAAAGTATTTTGAAAATCATCTCATGTAGTAAAACATATTTCCCTATTTTGGATACTAACTTGATGCACCAGGAAATCAGGGTCGATATGCATGGTCCTTGGTGCATATCCCCTCTGGAAAAGAGTTCCGTGTGTGCCTTAGCAATGATTGTAGATTATAGTTTTCTATACTTGCTTAATCATAAAACATGTCTTGCCTGCTCTTAGCCTGGTAATAAAATATACCAAGGTGCTCTATCTAACTTGCTTTGTGCTTATGATTAAATTGTTAGTCAAGTAAACACTGGGTTTTTTTTTTAATATCGAAATTACCCTTGTATGTCTTAATCTTTAAGTCTAGTGTTTGAATAAGTTTACTTCCCATGGAATTGTAACTCATGTCTTCATTCTTCCTGTCCTCACTTTGTCTATAAAACACACAGTGGAGTTTTCATCTTCTTCCTGTATCTTAAAAAAATATTAGTGCTTTTAAAAAAAGAGATGGATCTCTTCCTTCATAGGGACTTGGCAAAGGCTGAGTGAGCGAAGGTGGGAGTCACTCTTGGGTTCATGACTGCAGCAACCACTCCTTTGCTGATTCTGCTACAGAGGCTCTGGACACTTGCAGCATGTGTGCTTTCAAGTTAGAGATCTGCCTTTGAGTCTTTGTATCTATCAATACTTGGAATTGACAATATTCAATTAAAAATTCTTTAGCCAAATTAGCTCTGAATGCATCTGTTTACAAGCATTCCTAAACAGTTGATTGACATGTGAAGATGGTACCAGGAGGTCTCTGGGATCAATGCTTGTGTTCAGGGATGCCTCCTGGAACATGGCCCTGAGTGTCTCCTTCCTTCTTTCTAGGTTTTCACCAACACCCTGCGCGTGGCGGAGGGCGGTCAGTGCACCATCAGCACGGAGTACATTTCAGTGTCTGATGTGGACACCCCACTGGACAGCATCTGCCTCTCTCTTCAGGAGAGGCCTCTGCATGGCAGGGTAGAGCTGGATGGATTTCCTCTAAATGCAGGAGGCGCATTTTCTTGGCGAGATCTCCATACCTCAAGAGTTAGGTTAGAAGATTTTGTGGCCTTTCCTATCTATGCAGAGGCTCTCTGTCTAGGTCAATGGTGGAACACGGCGAAGGGAAAGGAGCCTGTCGAATTCTCTCCAGAACAGCAGGCCACTTCATATTGCTAAGGGTCAATTGAAAATCCAACAAGTAAAAAGAAAAATTCACTTTCCTCCAGACATTTTTTTTTTATCTCTGGCTTACTGTAGTAGAGGGAATGAGTTTATGAATATTTGTGCAACAAAAATTAATTGCCATGAATATTAATTTTGCTACAATGGCACTTATCACAAACTCAGCTGGGACTGAAATACTCTGTGCAGCTAATTGGAGTTGGCTCTGAGCAAAGGCAGTTTCAGAACCTTGGGAACCTAGGGCTAGGACATTATTGATCAGCCAGATACGGTAGCCTACACTTCTAATCCCAATGCTTGGGATCCTGAGCCAGGAGGATTGTGAGCTCAAGGCCAGCCTGGTAAGAACAGAGGGAAGGAGGAATGGGGCTGGGGGCGGGGCTAGCTTTGTCCAACTATAGTTTAAATGTAAGCTTTTATATTTATTCTATTGGGTACCGGCTTGCAGGTAAGCACATAGGGCCTGCTGGTGGGTGGGCTGTGGAACCAGACTCAGGTCTCTGGAGCCAGAGATGGAGAAATCCTGCCTCTTGGCCTCACAGTAGCTCACAGAAGTTTGAGATCTTCACTTCCTCTACCTGATAGAGTTACAAGGCACCTTTTTCACAAAATCAAGTGAAACATCTCTGGGAAACAAGGCAGACTACTTAACAGTAATGCCACGCAGACAGGCATACTAATTTTTACCTACAAAATCTGACAAAATGGACATCTCATCCATTTTTAGTGGCACATGGTAGCGGGCGTTTGTTGCCAAATGTTTAGTTTTGAGCCAGGAAGTTCGCTAGGGACGGGAAGCTTTGTACAAGATCACGTAAACCTTCGCTGCCCAGTTACACCACAGACTTACAACATTGTGTGACCTCTTCCAGCATTTACCAATTCCTATCAAGATTCTCCTGTTTTGTTTATAGTTTGGATTTTGACATCTCAGCTCTTAGCTACATGTTAGAAAAGACTTTTGTTTAGGCAGCTCTGGGATGAATGGTGAAGAAAAAAAGGAGAAGTATTTGTTAGAGTTCTGGGTATAATCACTTTTCTAGAGAATTGCAGTTAAGATTTTTTAAAAAAGTCATCTAGCCTCAGTCATCAGGGCTGACATTCTGACATTCCATTCTCAGCGTTGCAGAACTAAGCACAAAGATGTGGCGGCATTAATAGCAAAGACCTGCTCGCCTCCACCACCACACTTCACATGAACACCCTCAGGTACACTTAGCTGTTTTCGGGATAGCAGCATTGTAATATGGATCAGTAAATTATAATTTGTAATTATTTTTGACTAAACAGTAAGCGGCACAGGAAAGCAAAGCACAGAGAGTAGTGTGTATGAGAGTCAAGTGTGCGGCACTGTGTGTGTCTCCCCCGACACTGGAATGAAACCCATTACCACTCTATTGGTGACCCATTTTGAATAGGATATAGTCCCCTTTGTCTATATAGCAATATCATACATACTTTTGTATTCAAATCCTAGGGTGTAATTCCATTTGTTAATATGAACAGATCATTGGTATGCTTTAAAAAAAAAAGGCTACTTAGAATTAATTGAGTATCATTGTAGTGGGCTAAAGAGTATGTGAAAAGCCTATAATTACTTTCTTTAAAAAACATGACTTGATTAAGAGGAAGATAGGGCCAAAGTCAGAGCAAATAAAGGTATTTTAAACCTGAGGAGCTGTGAGACTCTTCGGCTGAGCTAAGGAACTTACAAATGGAACATGGACCATGGTGGGGGGAGGTGATACCTAATTCATAGATCAAGGCTTCAGGGAGGAGTGGGACCGCTTGAGAGTGCAGGAGGGGAGTTGGGAGGCACAGAGGTCATGGAGTCCTCAAAGCCATCCACTGTTACATAGATACCAGGCCACGTACTTCCCAATCGTCATAGGGGCCATCGGAAGACTGCTTTCTGAAATGAGTTTTCAAGGTTCTTTTACGTTATGCGTGTTTTTGTGCATGCGTGTCCATACTGTAAGGGCAGTGGAGGGTTTTACTGTTAAGCTGTCTTTCTAGCCTCCATAAGGCTGTTCTTTGTTTTGGGGAACACATTACCAATGCATACACAATGTTTTTTTTCCCAGGCAACGCAATTTTACATTTAGGGATCGTGAGTGGCTACACATGTTTCCGTTCAGAGTTAAATTACTTCTTGTCTTATTTACTCATTCAAATATTTATTTATTTAGTGAAGTCACCACCCTGGTTGTGGAGGGGTGCTTGTGATGTACAGCTCTGTTTACACCCATGTGTTTTTTGAGAACTTAGCTTCCGTCTTGTCCCTGTAGGTATCACCATGACGGATCTGAGGTTCTTCGGGATGAGATATTCTTGGAGGTCACAGATGGCACAAACTCAGCAGAATTTGTTCTACACATTGAGGTAGGCAGAAAGTTTCATCCGAGTCATTTGAATGTAAAGTCCTGTCAGGGTCCCAAAATAACATGAAATACACAAATTCCAAAGCAAAAGGTGTGTGAATCTGGAGCCAGCCTGGAGTCTGGAAACAGCCATATTCATCCTCTCTCCTTCCTCTTCCTCCCCAGCTCATCTCAAGCTAGAATTACTCTAAGCTTAAATCTGTCAGATTCGCCATCCTACTGACCACATTCTCCCAAGTTCAGAGTCTGCAGACTTTATAGCAGGTGGTATCCTCTTGCAAGGAGAGTTGCATTATTCATGTCATCCTGGAGCAAAGACAAAGCTGGGAGCTGGCAGTACTCTGGTGGTGTGGCGATTCCTCCAGGGGCCTCAAGTTCCTGGTTCTCCCACTGATCCGGCAGCTTTCTGAAACTGAAGGTGCTGTTCCCCCATCACTGCCACTGGCATCTTCCTGGATGCTCTTGCTGCCACTGTCACTGCCAGACTAAAGCCCAAGCGAGCCCTCGTGCCCCTGATAAAATTTCTTAGAGTGAAGAAAGATGATGTAAATCTTTAATGAATTCATGCAGAAGACATGAACAGAGATAGGTATTTTTCTTCATGGACCAAAAGGAAAGCAGACGGTTGCGTTTCTAAAGCATTGAATAGATAACTGAGCTGGAGAATCTTTGCACTCATCCCTGAGCCCTTTATAAGAAAGCACCAACATGGCGCTCTGGGCATTTGTCTTAAAGAGTTATATCCACTCATTTATACATTCAACAAACATTTAATAAGCACCTCCTGTAACATATGCGGGGCCCTAGAGAGATGCTTCCAGAACTATTATGAACAAGATGATTGAGGTTCCTGCTCCTGAGATTATTGACCACAGATGATGACAGCCACTAACTGAAGAATCACAAAGATAATTGATTAAAACGTGTATGTGTGTTATGAACAGGAGCATAAGTAATAGAACTTCTTAATTAGCCTCAGCAATCAGGAAACCTTCCTTGAAAAATGCACACAGGATCTGAGGTAGAAATTAGTTGCACATAGAAAGGGAGACAGGATGTACTGGACAGGCTCAAGGGGTGAGGCTGAGGCCATAAGAGATGCTGAAGAGTGTGTGCTTCATTTAAAAAAATGGAGTCAGGGTGTTGAAGCACCCTGAGCCCTCTAGAAACATGGAGTGAGGTATGAACAGACAGGACACAGAAGGTCTCTGCAGGCCGGCCACTTGATGTTTTATGGAGCTCGGTTTGGCTGAAGTATGTGAAAGGTTGTGTAGGGCTGAAAGAGTACACAGGTTCATGGGTCAGATTTGACCAAACCAACCAACAAAACAACCAACCAACCAACCAACCAACCAGAAACCCTTTCAGCATACATCAGGCTGTGACTGTGAACTCCAAGGAAGAATTCCCTCCGTTCTCATCTTACAGATGTACATTTTCTGATTTCCGCATGGTCTTTTTTTTTTTTTTTTCCAATCCGGAGAGCCAATTCAATCCTATGTTGCTTTGCTTTCCTTTCTACTTGAGGCTTCATGTTCATGAATGTGAGAGAAAAACACTTTGCCAAGCTCAGACCTGGAGCTGACTGACTGATTATGGAGTTTAACCTATCACTCAAGCCATTTGACATGCTGCTATGGCTTACTGTGGACCCAAGGAAACTGTGGGCAGCCAGAAGCTGAAGGTGGCAGAAAGTTTCGAATCACCACGATTGATGCCGTGAATCTGCGGATATCAGACGACTGGGCCCAGAATTCATCTGGAATGTGTGTGAACGTAATGAAAGTGGCTTCGTGTTAAAGTGCGAGATGCTTTCTATTGCATTTCTGCTTTGTCTTCTGAAGACAACGAGTGCTCTTAGTTTCCTGGCTGTCGCCACAGGCTTTCATTCCTGCCTAAATGTCTCTCACATGGAGCGTCCCTCAACCGATGGAGGCAGTCAAAAGACTCAGGCTGCTTTGGCCAAATTCCATGGCCATTGTTCTATGTGTCCAGAAGATGAAAAATGCCTGTCACTGTGACTGTGAGCTATGGTGTACCAGCTGGGACGTTTGTCACTTCTTTCTTTCTCTTGAAAATGTGTTCTTTTGTTCCTGCTTAGGTATTCCCTGTGAACGATGAGCCACCTGTTCTAAAGGCTGACCTCATTCCCATGATGCACTGCTCAGAGGGTGGAGAGGTGGCCATCACCCCTGAATACATTTTTGCTACTGATGCAGACAATGATGACTCACAACTGCTGTTTCTGATTGCCCAAGAACCTCAGCATGGGGTGGTGACAAAGGCTGGGATCCATGTGGACAGGTTCTCTCAGGGAGATGTCATCTCAGGGGCTGTGATGTACAAACACACAGGTAAGTGACAACCTTGAGATTAGTGGAGGCACTTGAAAGGGTCTTCACTCCATGCCTTGTCATGGGCTCCCATTACATTACAATCTTACTACCTTCTTCTACTTAAAGATAAAGCCTGCACTCCAGTTAGTAAACATGGTCACCATGGATGAGGTACATCTGACCTGAGGACGATAGTGAATTTGGAGAGTAGAGAAAGAACAGCTGCCACTTGCTTCCCCTACCCCAAATCCTTCTTTTTTTTAGTGAACTTGAAGAATTTTGGCATTTTACTCCGATTTCTAAATTACACTGAAATTACCAAAGCAAGTCACCTAAAGCAACAGCATTATTACTTTTAAAAGTTGAGCAACCACCAGCCAGCATCCTAGAAGTAACTAGTCTCCTTTCTAAGTACCCGAAGAGCAAGACGATGGCTTGTACTTTGTTTAACCTACTCATGACGCATTTGTAAGGTTGAGGTTCCCACGGATGTTATCTCAATATAGTGTTATTCAATTGGCATTTCCTCCCACCATACGAGTGTTCAGCTACAAAAAAGATTAACTCTAAACCAGGTGTGGTGACACACGCCTTTAATCCCAGCACTGGGGAAGCAGAGGCAGGCAGATCTTTGTGAGTTTGAGGCCACCTGGTCTACAGAGTGAGTTCCAAGACAGCCAAGGTTACACAGAGAAACCTTGTCTCAAAAACAAAAAAGAAAGAAAACATTAACTCAGCATCTAATATTTGCAAGGCACAGCACTGAGCCCCTCAGGACACAGTGGAGTATAATCCAAGCTGTGCCAAAGGACTGCTCGCTAAGTGTGCCCATGGGAGGATGACCGTGACACAGTGGCAGGTCATATCGTTCTTTCTTGAGTATCTTCTTTCCTGCATAATCTTTTTTGTCAGTTTGACATAAGTTAGAGTCATTTTGGGAAAATGCCCTCATAAGATGAGGCTGTAGGCAAGCCTACAGGGTATTTTCTTAATTAGTGATTGATGTGGGCAGTACCACCTCTGGACTGATAGTCCTGGGTTCTATAAGAAAGCCGGATGAGCAAGCCACGAGGAACAAACCAGTAGCAGCACTCTGTGGCCTGTGCATCAGCCCCTCCCTCTAGGTTCCTGCCCTGTTTGAGTTATTTTCCTGAATGCTTTGATGATGGAGTGTTATAGGCGAGTGTAATAGAAATAAACCCTTTTGGTTTTGGTCATGGTGTTTCCTCACAACAGCAGAAACCCCAAGTCATCTACTTAGATCCAAGTTAGTAGCCTTTGCCCAGAAATAGCATCACATATTTCCTCTTGCTGGAGTTAATCACAGGCCCTCACAGTTTTCCTGGTAACAGTCTCTTTAGACTGAAAATTCCACGGGGGAAATAAGAGGATGTGGAAAAACTGGCTGTGTGGGACATTACAATATTGACATTTGTGTCACTGTGGCAAATACCTAACAGAAACAATTGATGAGAAGGAAGACATTTATTTTGTGCACTGATTTCTGAGAGTTTTCAGCTATTCATAGCCACAAAGGACAGAGAATCTCATTTCATGGCAGGGGCATGAGAAAGAATCTGTCATATGACAACAGCTCAAGAAGTTGTTGAACCAGACTGGAGCCAGGGACTGGGCTGTCACCTTCAAAAGCCCGCTATAGTTATCTTCTGCCTCATAAGATCCCTTTGACTCCCAAATACTGCCTCAAACTAGGAGACATGCCTCATGGGCTATCCTTTAAAATTGGAGTGCCCACCTCCTTAACAACTTAACTGTTGACTTGTGTGTGCCAGTAAGACCAGCACCATATGGACAAAACCAGGGTTGGCCGCCATCTTAAGTAGCCTGGTGGTTCTGTACCATGATGAAGGCAGCCTTTGAGTGACTATGTGGAAGGATCTTGGAAAACATCTTCCAGGGCAGTCCTGTTCAATCATGGCACCCCTTGGTTCTCTCTCTGTTTGTATCTCTCTGTGTCTCTGTATCTGTCTATCTATCTGTCTGTCTTCCCCCCCTCTCTATCTCTATCTCTCTCTCTCTGTCAAAAAGACTTTCAGATGAGCTTACTGTTATATGCTCTGGATCCTTCCATCCATGAAGTCTTATTACTCCCCAAAATGTCATTCATCCAGTCCTACCCCTCTCTTCCTCATCCAAGTGTGCTGCTACTTTTTAAAATGGAAGTCGCTTACTCACACTTGTTTTGTTCATAGTTTACAGCATATTCTTTTCCTTGACAAACTACACATTTCACATCTTCTTCCTCTTCATTTTCTTCCAAATTCTCACGGTAAACCTGGGTAAAGTCAGCCAGTGAAAATCACGGCATAGCCTGAATGCTATGTTAAAATCTCTTCCACCAATGATATGAGTGCATTATTTTTTGAATTCAGCCTCACTCAGATTTTAAGACATGGCAAAATGTGAACAAGTTTGCTATGTAGGGCAGGCTGGCCTCAGGCTTATGTACTTCCCACACCCCATTGTAGATCACAGATAGTCTTACAGGAAAGGGACAACAATGATTATTGTTGATTGAATAATTCCAACATGGTTAGCAGGCCCTCAAAGCCTGGGAAATTATGGTAAGATGACCCATGTTCTCTTACACTGCCTTGCAAATCCTAAAAAGCAGATTTACAAATATCTGAATCTCTTCTTATGTGATGCCCATATAGAGAACTGTTAATTAATAAGGCCTAGAAGGACACTGGGGGAAATTATTTCACATAGGTTTTTCTTTAGGTTATATTACATTAGAATGGCTACTAGATTCAAATGATGTTTTGAATGTTTCATTTCCTTAGGATGCTCACTTCTTTACTCCACTGGTGCTCATTTATCCTGTTCAGAGTGATAGCAAGAGTCCTGACATTAAACCTCTGATGTCTCAGTGACTTACCGGTTGCAATCCTTGCTTCAGTGTTTTCATTACTATTATTAAATGTACTGATTAATTTTAACTGTCGACTTGACACAACTTAGGATCACCTGGGAAAGAAGTCTCAGTGAGGAATTATCTATACTGAGCTGGCCTGCAGGCATGCCTATGGGGACTGTTCACCCTTAGAGATAAGTCTGCATGGCTGAAGACACCAAAGGCCCTGAACTTGAACTTACCTGAAAGCCTCCTCTGAGAGGTACACACCAGAAGGCGCCACGCAAGCTTCTGGAGGTGGGAAGTAACCAACAGTTCTACCCAGCTATGACTTCTATAAACAAGAACCACGCCCAGCATGATACAACATGATAACCCTAAGGGTGTAGTAATGGTGCACATACCCTGATGGTAACCAACAGCTCTCTAATTGGACTTAACAACATAATGCCTAGTACAGGAGACCTAGCCAACTATCTAGGACACTACTTCACTAAACCATCACAATCCCTAACAATAATCTAAACATTTGTCCTTATGCCCACACATAAGCGCTCACTGGGGAGACTTCTCTTTGTAACAGGTGGGGGCCATTACATAAAATGACAACACATTAAAATGTACAGTTCTGGAGCCCAATCCCAACTAAGGCATCTACCACATAACTCTGGCACCTAAGGCTCAAGGATCATTGTGGAAGAGGGAGATGAAAGCTTATAAACGAACGTCTGCTGTGAAATGTTATAGAAACTACACCTATGATGTCTCAATCCCACAGTTACCTAAACCTGACCTGGACAAGGATAATTCCTGTAGGCATGTTATCTTAGAAGGGAGAAGGCTCAAATGGCCTCAACTTTAGACAAAGATGATGACCTCAATCCTAGACAAAGAACTACAGACAACTAAGGTACGCTGAAAGTGGGAGAAATGATCTTCCCCAGGGAAGAGTATGCCAATTGGTTATGTAGTACCCAACGGTCAACCCTGAAAACATAGGCATACAAATAATATTATACAGGCTGAGCAGGTTATATTTATGTATTTAGGAACACACACACACACACACACACACACACACACACACACACACACAGGAAAAAAAAAGCCATGAAATTGAAAGAGAGTACGGTGGGGTATATAGGAGGAAAGGGAAAATGGAAAGAATGCAATTGTACTACAATCATGCACTGGTCTTATCCATTTACCCTCTTCCACAAAGGATCTTCCTCTCATCCTTCTTCCTACTCCTGCCCCCAATACACTTCTCTGGCTGTAAACATCTCTCTTACTTTGCTTTTCTTCCTTTCTCCTTTGGCTACTATCCCAAAGTCCATTTTGTACTTAAACAAAACTGAGTTATTGCTTTCCATATTTGTCTTGTTTCACTTAGCATAATTGTTTTTTGTTTTTGGTTCTACCCATGTTGCTGTGACTGTCGTAGCATAAACATACCACGTTTTCTTTATCTATGCACCCATTGAAGGGCATCTGGGTGGTCCCACATTTTGACTATCATGACTAATGCTGCAGTAAACGTGAGGAAGCAAGTATCTTTTTTATATAAAAAATTTCATCTCCTTTGGGTAGCTAATGAAGAGTAGGGTTGTTGGAGCATATGTAATTCTTTTTTTTTTTTGAGGAATCTGCATAATGTTTCCCATAAAACTCCTGTTACTTTATAATCCCAGTGATTGTGTTTCTCTGTATTTGTTATGTATTGTCTTTCTGGTGATGGATGGTCAGCTGAGTAAGATGGTAACTCACTGTGGTTTTGACTAACATTCTCCTCATGATTAGTAAAATTGCACACTTTCTGATGGGAGTTGGATCGAATCTCCCCACCACCCTGGGTAGTGTGATCATCAGATAGCTTTTTATTTTTTATGTCCCTATCATTTCTTTCATTTGTGTTTTATAATTTTGTTGTGGAGTTCTGCTTTTTATTGATTTATTTTTAAATATTGTGAGTGTGATTGCTTTCCTAATTTTCATTTCACCGGGTTTACTATTTGTGATTAGAAATGCTACTTTAAAAAGGAAAGGAAAGGCATGTTATGTGTGTGTGTGTGTGTGTGTGTGTGTGTGTGTGTGTGTGTGTGCATACACACAAAGGTGTTGGTTTTGTTTTTGTCTAATTTACTGAGCTCATGTCTAAGCTCTAAATATGTTTGATGGGCCTTCTTAGAGACTGGATGATCAGCCTGTTTTTATTTCTACCAAAGTTGAAGGATAATGCTTTCTTTTACTGAGTAATAGTTTAATAATTCTCTCAAACTCTCATAGAGTGTATTTTAAGCATATTTGCCTCCTCTCCTCACCTCCTTTCAGATCCACTCCTACCTCTCTACCCACCTATCTCTATCTATCTATCTATCTATCTATCTATCTATCTATCTATCTATCTATCTCTACCTGCACATATATTATGTATGCAGGTATGTATGTATGAATTATCTATTTATCTGCTATCTATCTATCTTTCTATCTATCTATCTATCTATCTAAACCCATCAAGTCTAATTTGTGCTGTTCAAATACTCCTGGATGTGGGACATGCCCTGGACTCTCTTACACCTACCAAGGATCACGCTCTTAAAGAAAACAGAGTCTTCTTTTACCAGGAGCTATCAGGCTAATAGTTTCTATAAAACTCTCTAAACTTAAACTTGGATTTCCCCTTCCCCTCCTCCCCTCCCCTTCTCTCCCCTCCCCTCCCCTTCTCTCCCTTTCCATCCCTTCCCCTCCCTTTCCCTTCCCTTCCCTTCCCTTCCCTCCCCTTCCCTTACTTTCCCTTCCTTTTCCCCTTTCTTCAGTGCTCCCAGCATTGTTTTCCTCTTGGCTCTTCAAGAATTACCAAGAGCCCATATGCAGGGCTTTTCAGTTATCTGGCATGGACTGTCCTGTTCACTGATAAGTGGTTGGCTACAGCATAGTAAAAGAAAGAAATGACCAAGATGAGGATTGCCTTACATTTACCTGGTGTTCTCTGTGTCTCCCGGCTGCTGTGCGGTTGCTGTGTATTCATTTCTGGTGGTAAATGCACAGGGAAAGGTAATTATCAAGGGGACAAGGGCACCTTCTGCCTTTTCCTGAGGTTGTTGCTAGCGTCAAAGGATTAAGAGGGAAGAATGAAACTGTTCCCGGTCAAGCTCTGGGCCTCCCCCTTGTTCATTTGTGAACTGTCAGACCCTTGTGAGCCCTGCTTTGCTCCTCCATCTGGTGGCCCGTGGCTGGCAAAGAATTCAAAAGAGGCAACAGATGGACAAGCATTTTTATATTATTTTCCCAACTATATTTAATTTCATGGTGATAAAATTGAGTTTCATACTTTATCCCCATGAATTCCTTTCCTTTCCATGCAATGCTCGCAGTAAAGGTAGGGGTGAGGTTGGTCTTGGTATTCTCTATTTTCAAAGGTCAGGATCCAGCATGGTTGTGTCTTCCAGGTGGTGAGATTGGCCTCACATCTCGTTTCGACACTGTTACATTGGTGGTTTCGGATGGTGAAGCTGGCCCTTTGGTGAATGGCTGTTGCTACGATGGACCCGATCCATCTGTCCCTCTACACAAGTCTTTTCCCACGTATGAGCTCAACATCACAGTGCATCCAGTGGACAACCAGCCACCTTCAATTATAACAGGTGACTGTGTTAGTTCTATGAGTATAACTGCCAGTGTCACATGCAAGGCTCAGTGAAATAATTCTCTTTATTTAGATTAGAAAGCTACCAAATGCAGTTGACATCTTGTGACCATCTTAACAGAGGCATCTAATAAACCCCAAATCTGTTATAAAAAGGTCAGAGAGTGAAAGCATTTATTTATCTGCTTGAGAATGAATATCTATATATAAAGAGAATACAACAGTGTGTGTGTGTGTGTGTGTGTGTGTGTGTGTGTGTGTGTGTGTGTGTGTTACAACAGGAACATTGGGATCTTCACATGGGAAAATGTCATTTCCCTTCTGGAGAGAGAATAATTTATTTTATCCATAATAATTTCTATTAGAACAGAATGCGTTCACCACAGAGACCATTTATATACATTTAACCTTATGTGATTTTCAGAAAGTCCTCTCTTCATAAGCATTATGTATATGTTCTATCTCACAGAAAAAAAATAAGCATATGTATGAATGTTCTTGTAATTGCAAACTATCTCCCAAGCAATGTTCTGGAAAGGAAGCATTATCCCGGCAGAATAATTAAGCACCAAGGCATGAGAAAATGTTCGCTATGAGCAATTCATAATCGCTCTCAGGCAATTAACGCTCTGACAAACAGAGGTAATGACTGATCTTGAAGAGTACATAAACTACATTTAGTGGCTTATCATTAAAACGGTTTGGCAATTCTTATTTTCATTTGTCACTTCCTCAGAGGCACAAGGGAAATCAGAGCTCCTTGAGAATGGCTGGAGGGCTGAGGCAGAGCATCTAGCATTGCTGTCGCCTTCCCGTTGTCATCTGGGTGGCTTGTGTGAGAAAAAGCATACGATTCCATACGTTAGATTAAATCCTACTTGCTACCCCTGAATATTTTCACTGAAAAGAAAATTTATGCCCGAGAAAATGAGCATGCCCCATGGAAGCATATTTGCCTGTGGGATTTGTGTGTGTGTGTGTGTGTGTGTGTGTGTGTGTGTGTATTTGCCCCACTTGGGATTGCAATCACACCCTTTAGTTCTCATTATTCTGATGGAAGAGTTCAGGCTAAGACATATGTGTGTTTTTCAATTTGATTACATTTTTATTTACTTGTTTTATGGACCACTGTACACAGGTGGATGTGAGAGCAGGAACTGGTTCTATCCTCTCGTCCTTACATTGATTCCGGGGATTGAACTCAGGTCATCAGGCTTGGCAGCCAGCACATTTACCCACTGAACCATCACACTGGCCTGTGACTGTTGTGTTTTTTTTTTTTTTTTTTTGCACACAGGCAAGATGTTCGTGGTGGATGAGGGCTTCTCAGCAGCCCTTACTACTCATCATTTGACGGCCACTGACCCAGATACTGCCCCAGATGGCTTAGAATTCGTCTTGGTTTCGCATCCCCAGTTCGGCTACCTAGAAAACATACTCCCTTCTGCTGGGTTTGAGAAAAGTAATATGGGCGTAAGCATAGGTGAGTCACGGTTTCCTGACCCACAATGTCTTGCCGCTGTCTATTTATGTGACTAGCTAGACCATGCTTAGGAAATGGGTAAGGACTCAAAACTATTCAAGGCACTGTATGCATTCAAAAGATTCTTCTTCTTCTTCTTCTTCTTCTTCTTCTTCTTCTTCTTCTTCTTCTTATTATTATTATTATTATTATTATTATTATTATTATTATTGATGATACATTGAATCTTAATTGTTTTTCATCTTAACTTTTATCTTGACATTTTTATGTATGAACATTTATAAGTACAATAAGTGGAAACTAGTTTCAAAAATATATGAATAAACACCCAAGTGCTCACCATTTCCAAGGCCTTCCTAGCAACATAGCCCCGTCATGTAATTAATTTGGTGGGATCCACAGGGTCTCACTCTCAGAGTTTTCTAGCATGTTTAATGCATATTACTGAAAAATACTGAGAAATATGCTATGAGTTGTCCTGAAAGAGAAACCTACAATGTGTAAGTAGATTACATTAATTTCAAAAGCAAAATGTTTCTGGGTGACCAGAATAGCCCTTAGTAAAACAAAACAGAAATAAGAAGAAACTCAAATCCTCCAAGGATAACACTTGATAAGTAAATTATTTTTCAAGCTCCTTTTAAGACATTTCTATTTTTAAATATGAGCAAGATTACTTTTAAAATAAATTGAACTAAAGGCTATTCATATTTTTCTTGTGACTTAATTTACAGTATAAGACAATTTTCTTTTTCTGATTTAAGGCTGGCTGAGCATCAGGTCAACTAATTCTACTCAGTGCAATGAATTTCTTGATGTATGTTAGGTAGACATCAGTCTCTATTCATTTTATGTTTATGTCAAAGAGATGGTGTCCTTCTTAACCCAGTATGATAAGAGCCATGTGTCAGAAGGACAGTGTAGCCAAGGACAGTTCTCCCTGACTTTCAGTCCACGCGTCTGGAGAGTGACCATGAAGTTGCCTGCATCCTGATTAGTGGTTATCACCAGCCCATTATTCAGGCAGCTTTGAGTCTATCGTAAGACCTGTGATACCTCCCATTATGTTGATGGTTGGTAGGCGTCCCACCAGTCCTGGCTATGATCGTGTATCTACTTCGCAGACAAGCAGCTGTTGAAGGGAAGTGCTGTTTATCATTCCCTGTTCTGTCTTGGTGTGTACTAGCTTCATTCCAGTGGAGAGACATGAAGGCTTTGCACATTAACTATGTGCAGTCCAGGCACCTGAGGGTGGAACCAACTGCTGACCAGTTCGTGGTATATGCCACAGATGGGAAACAACACTCCTTGGAGACAACATTCCATGTTATCATCAATCCCACAAATGATGAAGCTCCTGACTTCATGGTACAGAATATCACTGTAAGAAACATACTAGAATTTTCTCTTATTATTTTCTTGTTTTATTTCTGCCTAGCTAACCCTTTTATGTTGGTCCGAGTGTCCCTAATATTGTTAACTTGGTGAAAGGTGAGGAAGGCAGACTCTTAGGTCATAAACGTAATCACCTGTGAACCGTTAGCTTAGTAGAATTGATAATATGAATGTGTGTGTGTGTGTGTGTGTGTGTGTGTGTGTGTGTGTGTGTGCACGCGCGCGCGCGTGTCTCTGTATAATAGAATCCTTCCCGGGATGTAGATTCCAAGTCCTTTAGTGGTATTCTTAGTTAGTTCTCATAATAGGCTTTAGGGTGTTTTTTATTGTAATTTCATTACTGAAGAAATGAGGCGTAAACAGGTTAACTAAGTAGCTCAAGATATGTATGGACATGGCTGGATTATGTCTATTATACTATAATTTTTCTGTATGTTTTACTTACAAATAAGAAAATCATACCAACTACTCTATGCTTTGCTTTATAAACCAAAGAACATAGACACACACATACACACACACACATACACACACACACACACACACACACACACACACACCTTTTCTTATCACTTTGAAGTTCCTTTTAAATCACATTTAATTCATGCATTTGCACTAACAAGTCAAATGAAACACAGGCTTTGGCCTCAAAGAGACTTGAGTATTTAAGTATTTTTGCATCTTGGGCAGATTATTTGTCTTCAAGCTTCTGTTTTCCCATCTTTGAAAATATATATATATAATTTTCTTTGAGAGTTAGTCATGATAATCAAGTTGGCCAAACACAGGAGGTCCTTAATGAGAAAATGCCTTCTTGTACTATTTAGTGTGTCATCTTTTCTCTAATATTGACCAAAGTCATTATTTCTGCTCATTATTTTTGCTAAAAACAATCACATTCTAAATGTGAAAGTCTTTATTTGATTTTAATTTTCTACCGATTTTTAACGGCACACGAGTGTCACCTCAGCGTGAGATTTAAGAGCCAACTCCTTCCTCTTCTCTTCTTTTGGCTCGAGGCTTACTCTGGAGAGCCCTACAGTTACCAAGTGAGGGGAAAAACCCTACAAATGAGCCCATCTTCGCCTATTTCTACTGTCTTTATCTGCCCGAGGCAAGGGCTTCTGGGATAATTAGGCCTCAGGGAAGTTGCCCCTTACTCTTTTGTGGAAGTAATCATGTCTTTCAGGCATGCTTCCTCATACATGCAAATCACACACAGACCCTCGGGGCATTGGCAGACAGAACTTTTAAGAGTCAAGAGTTCTTTTTTTCATATAACCACATTTATCTTTCCTGTTAGGAAATTGCCTCACTGTATAGATAGCTGGGCTTCCATCAGAACTTTTTAGTTTATTATAATTCTTTGCAAACCCGTGTTGAGTTAAATAACTTCTTTTTATGTAAATGCATTTTGATTTTCATAGTCTCATAATGTCAAGAAACAGTCTGATTTCCAAAAAAATAATCCTGTAGGTTTTTTCTTTGTTTGTTTGTTTTGGAAAACTCCCTGGTAATCTTGTGGCTGGATTTACCATTCTGTAAATGAGATACATTACCATACAGTCTAAGGGGAAACACTTCATGGTTAAGATGGAGAATTACAACATGCTTTTAAGATGCTTTACTAAAGTCCTTAGGACTGGGAAATTGTTGGGATACTGTCTCAAGTGATTCAATAGGTATGCCGTTATGAACTAATCTAGGATGGTTTTTTTTGGTCTTTAATTTAATAAAGATCAGATAAGAGCAGCAATGGTTTCGTCCAAATATCACAGTGCAGCTGCAGGAAGGTCCCTTTGGAGCCAGTGGGAGGAGCTCAAAAGAAAGCATAGGTTCTCATGTTGCGGGCCCTTGGCTGTGAAGACAGCCTGCTGCCCCTCCCTCCCCCATCATGCTTCTTGTTTCCTGGTGTCTGACGGCAGCTCTTGATGGTCCTTCCCTGACCATGTTATTGATGCACAGGCCTTCCCAATCCCTCCTGACTTTGATTCCTGAGAAAATGTAGCTCAGTGGCGCGCAGATCTCCAGGAAGCATGTGTAAACTCTGTCTACTTTTATTACTTAGATCTTGCTGTATTTCAGAACAGAAAACAAATATTTTCTTGTTCTATCCTCTCTTTGGGGGTGGGGGCGAGGAAGAGGGAAAAACAGCTAGGTACCAGATGGCCAGTGATCTTCTTGAGCCAGTATTCCATTGTGTGTGTGTGTGTGTGTGTGTGTGTGTGTGTGTGTGTGTGTGTGTTTCCTTGCTCTATCACTCTGCGCCTTATTCCCTTTAGACAAAGTCTTCCACTGAATCTGGAGCCAGCAGGCCCCCAAGCTATTACCGTCTCAGCCCTCCCCAGCCCCCACAGCACGGAGATTAGAGGTGTTCTCACAGCCACACCCAGCTTTTTATTAGGTGCAGGAGAGTTGAACTCAGCTCCTCAAAGTTTCACTGTAATAACTCATATCTGCTGAGCAATCCCCAGCACCCAAGATAAAATAACGTATTTCCTATGATAATAAAAATTTGAACCCTCGGTTACTAGATTCAAGAGGTTACTAAAATTATAAAGGCCATAAAGTTGAGAAGGAGTTGGAAGGGCCTTAGGGTGAATGGGAGGGGATAATAATGGATGAGTGTGGTCAAAATAAATTGTCTAAATGTATAAAATGAAAATTTAAAAGAATAAATAAAAATATTTTCAAAAAGAAACACCAAATTTGCTCTGTGTATGCAATCGGTATTTGCTACTTCCAAAGAAAACAGACACCTAAAAATTGTAGAAACAAGGAGTTCTGAGATAAATAATGGATTAGTGTCTAGAGTAAAGATTCCAGATCCACTTTTACACTGAACTTCTCTGACTTCCAGAAAGGGAGCTTGCCTCCCCATGACCAACCTTTGAATTATTAATAACATAAGATGCTCTACATTTTTAAATGAAATTTTTGATCGTATGTGGTTTTGTGTGCATCAGTATGAGTGATGAGGAGACGCACACACCATAGCCCAAATGTTGAGGTCGGAGGACAATTTTGTGGACTCAGCTCTCTCCATTCTTATGTGAGTTTCAGTTGAACTCAGGTTGCCAAGGCTTGTGTGGCAGGCACCTTCACCTACATGCCTTCGTACCAGCCCCACACAGATGTTTTAATCGCACATCCTATGCTGTACATGGAGCACACTGAAATCTTAAGGAAAGAAGTGACAAAGATGAATAGGCTTCTTTTTACATTCTCATTATGCAGAAATGTTTTTTTTTCCCCTGGAACCCAGTATCTGAAGATGCCATGGGAAATTTGAAATGGGATATTTTTACATAAGTGGGGTGGATTTCTAAGCAGCCCTTTCAAAAGAAATGAATAGAGAAAAGGTTCTATTTCCTATGGCTGACTGTGCCGACCTGCTCCTGCTCAGGTGTGTGAGGGTCACGTGACACAGCTTGATTCTTCCATCATCAGTGCTGCTGACAGGGATGTTCCCAAGGACCCCTTGCTCTTCAGCATCACCCAGAAGCCCCAGCATGGCCTCCTCATCAGTGTGGCGATCAGCAAAGACTCTCCTCAGATCCAGGAGCTGAAACGTGAAATTCACAACTTCTCTATGGACCATCTCAGGAATGGTAGATCGTGTTTCATTTCTACTTACCTGCTGTTGCTGGTGTAAGAACCTAGCTCACCCAGGTGTGGGCTCTAACCAAGTTGTAATAGTAGAAAGAGAAATTAGGTTGTCGGGTACCGGAGGCTAGGGGTAGTGGGGAAAATGAGGAGCTGTGGATGGAAAGGGACAACATTTCAGTCACACAAGACAAAGTTGGAGGCATCTGTTGTGCACTGTGGTGGCTATGGTTAGTAATATGCAGTGTAGCTGAACGTTATTAAGAGAACACACATGACAATGCAATAACAAGAGAAGGTTGTGCACCTAAGTGGAATTTGAGCATGCCACAAGTTGTATGTGTATCAAAATGTCATGTTGAGTTTCATGCTTACAAAGTTTTGTTAATTAATACATAAATATAAAAACTGTTTTGCTCTACTAAAGATACTAAGGTCACAGAGATGCGGGGAAAGGAAAAGTCTGTACTTATCTCTTTAGTCAGAATTATGGACCAATGGGGGGGGCATACAGCCCAGCCAGACATTGGATGTGGTCGGTCAAAGATGTACTGGCACGTTTTATTTGAGTTTTAGAATAGCATTAACAATTATATTTGTGATTTTCAGTATTTTAACACAGAATTTTAATCATAATTAAAATATCCCCTTCAGACAATTCAGATCATGGCTTGTCTGCCAAAATTCCCACAGTTGAAGCAAATGTAGAGCCACATATAATAGCCACTCATTAGACTCTGGAGACAGTGTGGTCTTTAGGGAAATAACACTCTGGAAGAGCCTGAATTGGCTTTTAATTACGTTTTAAAAGACCTTATCCCATTTTCAATGTATAAAAATACTTTCAAAAGTTTAAGAAAGTATGTAGTTCTAGAATGGTGCCGAATCTCCTACTCCTTTCTTCTCTATGTCTTGTTTCCCCACCGTAAGATCTTTCTTCACCTTGGGTTGGTCAAGGCAGTGCCTTCAGGATGTGGGATGGGCGGGCAGAGCCGGGGGTGGGAGGGGTGGGGGGGGGAGGGGGAGGTAGAGTAGGGGAGGGGAGGGGAGGGGAGCTCTGTGTTCCTCCCACAGGAAGCCCACCTCCTCTCCAATCCTGTCTCCTCCCTGCCTAGTTTGTCTTAGTACTTTCTGGCTTTTTTCCTACTGTCTTTTAAGTATTTATTTCTCTAATTAGAATGTAGTCTCTTTGTCCCAAAGGTTATTTTGTAATAATTGCCAGTGTTGCATGTTTGAATCTGAAAAAACCAATTCATTGTCTCATTTTTTTGTGGATTGTAAAGAAATAAATTCTGGAACTTCAAGGCTGATAAGACCAAATCAGTCCCCATATGTGGCAAATGATATTGTTCCAAACTTAGGGAAAGGGAATAATACCTTAAAATGTACTCTCAAGAAAGCCTGATTTTTGTTAATATTTCTTTCTTTTCTTTTTTGGGGGGCTGGGTTAGATGATGGGCACCTGTATTCCCAGCACCTAAGGAGCCTGAGGCAGGAGGATCAAGGCTTTCAGGGCTTGCCTTAGCTACAGAGGGAAACTTTATCTAAAGGAAAATAAAACATACAGTTTAATTTTTTTACATTTATTTATTTATTTTGTGCATTTGAGGGAAATTGTGGGGTTGCCTATTTGCCATAGCTGATATGTGAAGGTCAGAGCATAACTTGTGGGATTCGGTTCATTCTTTCTACCACATGGATTCTGGGGCTCAGACTCAGGTGTGAAGATAAGAACCTTTACTTCCTGAGCCATTCAAAGGCCTAAGACAGTTTTTTAAAAGTGATATTATTGATTATTGTTATCAGATTAAATAAGCATCATGTACTCATTGTCTGAGTTTGGGTCGTATAGTCAAGTTGAACAAAAGTTTAAAATTTCTTACATAAGTGCATATTTTGATGACAATTTCAAATGTCAAGTTTTACTGATATTTTATTTTAATTAATTTATGGCTATATTAAGAGTTACAAACAATTTGAATATATTCTCACAAATATCCCACCCCTAAACACACAGAACTCACCAAACCCTTGCCATGTCAGGTGACTCACATTATAATCATCATTTTGTGTACATTCTAAATAGTACCTGGCATAGCTTTGACAGCTACAATGTTTTACTATATGGGTGTACTATAATTTTTCATAGCTGTTTCCTATTTTAAATAATCATTTTTCACTTCTTGCCATTAATGGCCATATGTCAGCAAATATTTTACATAAACCTCAGTATTTCTAGAGCTTTGTAGTAAGTTTTGAAAATAGTAAATTAAAATTTTCAACTGAATATCGAAAGGACCATTAGGTAGGCTTAGTTAGTATGACTAACGGTGGTGTGTTTGTTGGTTTGTTTGTTTGTTTTATTCACTGTACATCCCAGTCCAGTCACAGCACTCTCCCCATCTCTCCTCCCAGTCTCAACTTCCCATCCTTTTTCCCCTTCCTCCTTCTCCTCAGAAAAGGGAACTCCCGCCCTATACCCTGTACACCAGGGCTAAACACATCCTCTTCCACTGAGGCCAGATAAGGCAGCCCAGCTAGAGGAAGTGATCCAAAAAGACACTTTCCTTGTACTTTTGCAAGCAATAAAGAAATAGTAACATGTTCTATCTTCTGTTCATTTTTCCTTGCCTGCTTTACTCCATAAAGGTTTAAGTTTGTTTTTTTTTTTTTTATAGTGAAGTTGGAAATACTTACGATTCATTTCTGTTATGGCTCAAGACAGATTTTACTTTAATTTCCTATAAGAACACATTTTCTCAGATTCACTTAAACACCGTAATGTGTTTGTTCTTATATGGTTTCTGCATTTTCCTTATTTAAATAAGGAAATTTAATAGACTATTGCCACCCCGTGTCTGCTTCCCCCTTGGGGTATCCAGGCTTGTTGGGCGCCTGGCTGGACCGGAGGGAGTGACACTTAATGGGGTGGGTGGGTGCAACGCGGGGTCACAGTGGATGGTGAGTGTGGGAGAAACAGATTTCTTAGGAGGCGGGCTTCAGTGGGGCAGCTTGTTTAATCGCGGGGGAGGGGCAACAGCTTTTAAATCTTTGGGGAGTGGCTTTTGGGGTGAGTGTACATCATTGGCTAGGGCTAGGGTACTAAGGATGTCTCATTTGCATAAGGAGGAATTTCAGATGCTGCTAGACACGACCTTTTAAGGGGAGAGGAAGTTTCACCTGGCTGTCAGGCTGTGTGACCTTCTCAGGAGGGTAAGAGTGAGGACACAGGGCTATGCAGGCTCGGGGCAGGGATGGAGCTGTCCTACTCCTGTGATCTCGGGACAAGACTTCCTGTTTGGACACGTCCATACCCTACTCTTGCCCAGCTCCTCTGGTTCCACAGCTCCCCCACCCACAGACTGTGAATGACCTCATGTCACTCTAATGCACGGATGAGTAAGCTTTTTGAACAGTAAAGACTGATATTAAAACAGAGTGTCTGTGGCATGCGGATGGCTCAACACGAAGAAAGACCCTGTCCTTTTTCATCTTCCAGGAATGAAGCTGGCCTACGTCCATGATGACTCGGAGAGCTCTGCTGATGACTTTGTGGTCCAGTTGTCCGATGGGAAACATACAACACTTAAAACCATTTCCGTAAATATCACTCCCGTGAATGACGAGAAGCCAACACTAAGCAAGTAAGCTAACAGCTTTCCATCAGCTCCACAGGGAGAAGCAAGGTTTCCATCTATCCACCTCCTAGAACTGCCCTACCACTCAGGCATCAGGAGCTTCTTCCAGGGCAAATGCTAGGAAGCCAAACCAGTTAGTCGTTAAGTGATGTGATCTTTTCCTAAAAGTTCAAGTTTATTGTAAAAATAAAATAACTGAGCACATAGTACTAAAATGCATATGTGCATGCACGTATGCATGCTCTTGCATACTTGTGCACACACGTGCAAAGTGCAATCTATAACTCTAGTTACAATGTTGACAGCCAACAGTCCCCATGATAGATTTCATCAAACTTTTAACTAAAAGCGATAAAGGGAAATACTCAGTCCCACTTTGTTCATCTTCTTGGTTCTTCACTGTCTGCCAATCAGTTCTGCATCCCATAGTGGGGATGGTGGGATCAATAACCCACTATCCATATCAAAATGCTACTTCTTATAATCTTAGTATTGTGAACTGCACAACTTGTTGACAACTCTCTTCATGGGGTTACATTTCTGTAGTGCCAGCAGTTTCTTCTGCGATTGTCAACTGTCACAGTCCATAGACTCCAGGGATCTTTATGAGGCCAAGCAGGCCTTTAGGGCTAGCTGTAGACACGTGTTTGGTTCTTGAGATCTCCACTGAGACTCCCCCTTATTTAATGCTGTAGCCATTAAACATTAAATAGGTCATCTGAGTTTCACATGATAGAAACACCTTCCTAGAACCCTCCAAACTCCAAAAGGCTCCTGGACTATGTAGGGGAAAAGAGACCAGACAAGTCCCCACCTTACCCTGTCAGATTGTCATTGTTCCTTACTGGTTGCCAAATGCTCTGAAGAAAGCGTCTTGGGAAATGCTGATGAGAGTGTTTCGGAAGACTGATTCTCAGAATCAGTTCCATGAAGAACATATATGAAATGCCTGTGTCCTTATTTCAATGCTGGCATGTCAGATTGGCTTGACATCGATTTATAAAAGTGGAAGATGCTGAAATTCTGAAACCCAAGAGAAAGCAGGATGAATTTGGGGCAAGCCTGGGGTGATACAGTGACTTTCAGGTCAGTCTTGACTATATAGGAAAACCTGTGACCGGGGGTGGGTGGGAGGATTCTATGCTGTTACAAATCTCTGTAATCACCGCTTGAAGAATGCAGAAAGATGGAAACTGGTGTTTATTAGGTTCTTGCTAAGTGGCAGACACTTTGCTAATTCTTTTATACACATAAATTTTTTTTTTTAAAACTCCTTGGCCATTTGCTGACCAAGACCAGAGAAGGCTAGCCTCATTGCTAACCTCCAGGTAACAGCTACAGCTACAAAATCCCCAAATCGTTTTCAATCTTGCTTCAGAATCCATCCTTTGCTTAAAAAATTAATTAGCATAATTATTGATCATATTCATGGGCCAAAATGTGGCATTTCAATACTAATGCGTGAACTTCAGTGATCAGATCTGGTTGACTGGCCTGTCTGTCACCAGACATTTGTCACATCCCTTTCCTTCTTGTCTCCTGCAGAAGGAAGCAGTGGGTCCCACTTTCTCTTACACCTCTTACTTCATCCCAGAATATCTTCCTCTATTCTTTGTCTCCTCCTGCATCTCCGACTTCTGTTTCTTTCTTTCTGTTTTTAAGACCCAGGGCATAACTAGTGGTTAAGAAGTCTTGAGTCACGGCGAGTCAGCAGCCATTATCACATGTGTGACCTTAAATATTCTGTCTCCCTTTAAGTGGATGGGGATGAGGCTAACACTCTTCTCACAGGATTGTACAAGTAAGATATATAAAAGTCCTCCAAAGGTTGTGCATAGTGAATGGTCACAAATAGTCTTTGTCACCATTATAAGAAGCAGTTCTCCCCATTCTAGAAACACGAAGACAAGTCTGACCCCCTGTTCATTTCTCTGCAGAAGACCTTGTCTTTGCTGATGTCAGCTGTGAGGCTTGGTGCCCTTAGTCCCAAGGCTAAGGACTTCAGGCATCCCCATCTTTCTCAGAAGCAAATCTTCAAAGACAGATGAAAGTAATCATATGCTTTCACTGTGATCACAGAGGAGAGCCAGAACACTGGTGGGAAGAGAGCCCTTCCTTACTTGGTGAGGCTGGGGAAGCCCACCGTGTCCACATGGAAGTGGCATCTGCTCACTACCACATCTGGTCCTGCTCCCAGCTAGCTGTCCAGATGCCAGGAGCCAACCCGGCAGCTCCGTTTCTTTAGGACGATGAGCCTCTATAAAGACCACATGCACCAGGGCCTTTTCAGGAGGATAAGAGATTAAAGGACCAGAGATAACAAAAGAGTATCAACCTCAGGAAGGCACTCAGGAAGAGCCTTGGGACACTATATAAGTTGGTTTCAGTAGAGCTCTGTCTAGTTGGAACTATACCTGACCTACTTTCTTCATGGAGACATTGTAAGCATGAAACTAAAGAATGGAAGCAAAACCGTCATATACACTACATCTAACATAAAATTATAACGTTCTACACATGTGAGCCACGTGAAGCATCTCTCACCAGCACCCTAGTCATGGCTGCTGGGTCACACTCCCTTTACAGACTTTGGTCACACTCCTTTTTCAAACTTCGATATACGACTCAGTTTCCAGTACTTTGGATGTTGATTATTATTTTTTAATTCTTGAGGTTGGGCCCTGTGATAATCCGTGATAACCAAAGTGTCTCCTGGTGGATTATGCCTTCCGTTTTCATACCAACGCTGGCGTTTTCCTTCCTTTCTACAGGAAGGCTGAAGTCTCAGTGGCTGTGGGCGATACGCGCGTTCTGTCGAGTGCTGTTCTTTCAGCCATAGATAAAGACTCACCCAGGGAGCAGATTCACTATGTATTTGAAAGACTTCCCAGAAATGGGGAACTTCAGCTTAAGGTAAGGGGCCCTTTAAAAACAATTCACTCATTTTTAATGTACGTGTGCCTATGTGAGCGTGTATGTGTCACGTGTGTGCAGGCACCCACGGAGGTGAGAGTTTTTGGAGCTGGAATTATAGGTGCTTGTGAGCTGTCTGAAGTGGTTGCTGGGAAGCAAACCCTGGTCCTCTGTAAGAGCAGTGTAGGCTCTTAGCCGCCAAGCAGTCTGTCTAGCCCCAGAGTGGCCTTTAACCTTCATTTCCCAAGGTAGATATGAATCTTATCAGCACGCGCACTTGTACAGTTAAATTCACTCTTGGCTATGCACAGTTTTCACTCAAAGGTAGAATATTTGTTTTTTTCCTGTTAAGAAAACTTTTAACTCTGTTACCACTCTTCCTTTCCCTCCCTCCCCCGCTCCTTCCCTCCCTCTTCTGCTTGTATGTCTTCACTCCTTCCTAAGGTCTGTGTCCGCCTCTCTCACTTCTCTCCCACTCCGATCGCTTCTCTCAGTTTCTCTGCCAGGCCCTAAGCCACCCTCAGGAGCATGGCAACACTTGAAACCTGTCTTGATTGCGGGTCTTTATTCTGGAGTCTCTCTTCCCAGCCCCATGAAGGTGTGCTTGAGAGGACAAAAATCTTGAGTCAAAAACTACACTAGGGGGAAACTTCCCGGTCACTGATGCCTGTCACATCTCAGTGACTGCTGCATTAGGATCCAGCAAACCGCACGACCGTAAAGCAACACTCCTGGGTTTGTACACATTCCCAAACCTAATGCTTTAATAGATGGTGAAAAGCACGGGAACGTGGAGGCACACGAAGGGTTAAGCCACTCTGGTTCTGTTTCAGGAGCTTGTTCGTGCCCTCTTGATTTCTCTTAGTCCTGTAATAGCACATTTCTAGGCTATTCAGATTATAGGCACCATGGTAATGACCAATCTATCGTGACTCATGGGTCAGCCACTGGAGAAGGTCAGCTGACTCGTGTGGGTCACATGGCTTACTTGAGTGGTGGCTGGAGACCAGCAAGGACCTCTAGCCAGCCTCGGTGTGGTTACCTGAATGCTTGGGTCTTAATCTAATGCAGCTCGGTTTGGAATAGGAAAGCAACCAGGATTCATTCTGTGGGGAACAGCTTGACTGTCACAGAGTGTGGGTACCATAGAGAGTCAGAGAGAAGGGCAATCACTGATTTAAATTGAGGTACAGCTGTGTCCTTATTTCATTTCCAAGCGTAATGAGGCGGAAACCCAGTGAGAGCGCACACGCTTTGGGTGGCTTGGGGCCTGAGTTGCTTCAGCTATGAGAAGATCCAGATGGGTCCAGGGCCCCAGCAGGCTGCACACCGTTTTCTCACACCTCCCTCGGGCTCACTGAGGCTTGCTAGCTGAGGCTAGGGACCAGGCCTCCAGCCCCCCTGGACTCTCAAGACTTATTTTCTTGTTAGTTCCCCTTCATATTTTTTTTTCATTTTGAGATTCTCTCTTTTTTTTTTCCTTCCCTTTTTCTGGCATCAAATGATCCTGCCATGCCAAACTCAATGCAAAGGAAAAATTAGAAACTAGAGGGCAAAAATGCCTTGCCCTATTGTTATTTTCTGGGACAGTATTATCAAGAGGAAAAGTTAAATAAGATCCTATGCTGCCTGCTTTTAAAAAAAAGAGTCTGTTTGAAAATCTTTATTTACAAATATATCTCATGAAAGAAAGAAGAAAAAGAAAAAGCCCAGCTTAACTACTGCACCTTAAATAACTTTACCAGCAGACTTGCAGTAAAACCTAGGGCTGCAAATGTCAGGTAGGCAAAAATATTAAAGAAGAAGGAATCCCACCAAGTAGAAGAGCTCAAGAGAAGTGATGATGTAATGGAAGGAGAGCCTAGGCCTCGCTGGGAGCTGGGCATGGATGACCAACCAAAGAGAAGACACAAAGGACTTAAACGTGTTTTAGCCTGCTAGCCAGCCAGGCACACCGCAGTGTAGTTCATATTGTGAATCACTGAAAATGATGTTTTCCTCCAGTTCTATTGCATGACTTTTTGTGACCTATTCTTTTTTTTTTAAATATATTTTTATATAAATATATACATTTATATTATTAAACATATATATAATAAACTACCTACAGCAATAAGAACTATGAAACAATCAGGATTTATAAAAATGTTACAGTCATAGTGTTTTGGCTATTTGTATTTGGAAACCTTGAAGAAAACATCTTTCCTATCTTGGCGAGTCTAAAATTCTGACTGTAATTCAAATCTATTATATCTCATCATTGTCAACTTAAAACATCTATCTAGACCAAAAACATTTTAACCGCTAAACATCTAAGCTTAATTATAAAACTAAACAATCTGGTCTTCAACCCTGTCAGAGACTTGAGAAGGAATAAAATGAATTATCTGAGTAGACAGGAAGTGCAGGTTAGCAGCTTCCAAAATGAGAAAATGACAGAGACAGTTTGCTGCCTGAACAGTCACCCAAAACTCTCTATAATGTTGGAGCATCATCTTCAGCCTTCTGGCCCAATATATCTGACAGACATATTGGTGAGCTACTCTTAGGGCAAGCTATGATCGGAACTTAAGAGAATCAAAGTAGGGTTATTAATACAATATAGGTTTAGTATTTTATCCCCTAATACTTTCCCAGTCCACCAGCCTATAAGTCTCTTCTAAAAAAAAAAAAAATCCAAAATTTCTGCTCCAAACTGTGAAAAACCCATGTTTAGCTAGGGCTGACTTGATGTAGATACATTAACCGTGTATACTTTCTACTTACTGTGTGTGTGTGTGTGTGTGTGTGTGTGTGTGTGTGTGTGTGTGTGTGTGTGTGTGTTGGGAATATGACAGCTCTCTATAGGTTTTAGTAAGGCTAGACAGTGGGCTGGGAAAATGCTAATGCATTCTGGTTTTGTGTTACCCAATGATCTCAGAAACACAAGCCATGTTAGGGGAGAAAAAAGGATTTTATTAGTTATACAAAACTTACAACTAAAATAAATAAAAAGAGGGAATTCCAAAAGAAACACATCTAATTTTTAAGCAGCCAATTCCGGCAACTGATTGCCTGCCTGGTCTCGTTAATTGGGATATTTAATCAGCATGATTACTGATGATAAATACCTCGGAAGCACCAGTGCTGGTGAATGACTTTGTCAAAAGTCCTCTGCTTGAAGCTGTTTTTCAGCCAAGGTCTTTAATTATTTTAATATATTTCTCTGGAAAAAAATATAACGGCAGAAGCTAATGTAGAATTTTCCCCATAGTGTCCCTAGCAGAGGTTTCGGGGCATGGGGAAAATATCCATTGACAGTTGGGGAAGCCAGGGCACTGCCTGACAGTGGCACCTTTCAGATAGGGAGGGACTGGGTCCCTCTCTCAGCTGGCATGCAGTGCACCCAGGAGGATGTGGACCTGAACATGCTGAGATACACACACACTGCTAAGATGGATTCCCAGGATGGAGACAGCTTCACCTTCTACCTCTGGGATGGGGACAACAGATCGCCTGCGTTTGACTGTCACATCATCACGGAAGACGCTAGAAAAGGTAAGAGTGTAGTTAGTTACCCATGCTTCCCGGGCCCAGTGGTTGTCAGTAGAAATGAGCTGCTGTAAGGCCACACATACAGGCCAAGAAACTTCCTGACTTCCTTCCACAGGCATACTCAACACAAAATAGCAAAAACAAAGAAAGAAAGGAAAATGTTTAGCCATGGAAACTAAGTTCTTGATATTGAGCTGCCGCCATTCTATAATTTATGATTATAACTTGTACCAGGAGATTAAGAATCACATTTGTTTGCAATCCCAGGGTCTGAACATTTTCAGATTAATCAGTCTTTGATCCATAATGCATGCTTCATTGACTGAACGTTTCCTTGTTTTGCCTTGCTTGTCAGGATGCTCAGAATTAAGCCCAGTGATTTAAGTGCAATTTTAAAAACTCAACAACTTTATTTCATGTATGTGGTATAATTACAATTGTCCTGATATTTTGTTTTGTTTTGAGACAGGGTTTCTCTGTACAGCCATTGGCTGTCCTGGACCCACTCTATAGACCAGGCTGGCCTTGAACTCATAGAGATTCACCTGCCTCTGCCTCTCCCCGCCCCCGCCCCCTGATCCACAGAGTGCTGGGATTACAGGCATGAGCTACTGTGCCTGACTCCTGAGTTATTTCTTTATATGAGTTAATCCTAATTCTTTTGTTGCTTATATTTCATTTCATTTACTTGTTCTCCAGTTATAAAATGTGTTCTATGATCAAGGATAGTCAGAGAGATAAGGTAGATGATTCTGAGTATATTTATTCTTCCTGTAAAAACATCACTGTGCTGGTTGGGTTTTGACAAGTTGACATCTGTTAAGGGGGAGCCTCAGTTGCCTCCATCAGATTGCACTGAGGGCAATTCTGGGGGTATTTTCTTGGTTAATGGTTGATGTAGGAAGGCCCATTCCACTGTGGATGGCACCACCCCTGGGCAGGTGGTCTTGGGTTGTAGAAGAAAGCAGGCTGATGATACCATGGGAACAAGCTAGTAAGCAGTGTCCTCCATGGTCTCTGCTTCAGTTCCTGCCTCCAGTTCCTTGCGGATGGACTGTGTGACCTGTCAGCTGAAGCCCTTTCTTTACTCAGGTTAACTTGTTCTATCACCACAACAGAAACCTAACTAGGACCATCATGTACATAAGATGTTCAGGCAAATGGAACCCGCCATTGTTTTGGCACCAGCAGGTGACATAGTCAGTGCAAGCTATCTTCTCACTGCCTTAGCATCACAGCACGGGGGGTGAGGGTGAGGGTCGGAGCCATTCCACAGGCACCTGGGCCATCTCCTGTCCAGTCACCTCTTCCATAGCTGCTTGGGAAATGAGAGGCTGAGGAAGACCTCATGGACCAGGGTCTTATCAACTCTGCTTGAAGGCAGTTCATCTTTCTTATATGCCTTCCAGTGGCCGAATCCCAGTCATAGGCTGTGTTCAGGGAAGTCGGGCAATAGAAACTTCAGCATGCAGCCAGAAAAAAAAATGATCCTTGGTTACTAAGAACGTCACCACACCCCACCATAACTGACATGCATTTGTTTTTAAACGGCTTTATGAAACCTTGTAGTAAGTAGACAGATGTATTTATCCACGAATGGTTCAGGAGCTCAGAATTTCTCTTGTTTCTTTGTATGTTGCTTTGCCCTGTTTTCCTGTTGTTTTTTATTTATGCTACTTAATGTGACCTTTATAAATTGCTTATGTTTCTCACGACTTCACAAGTATCTTTTAAAGAGATCTACTTATATTTTTGATTTAAAAAATTTTTTTGTATGTGTGTGAGCTTGGTTCGCATGTTATGTCTGTGTACCTCATGTGTGCCTGGTACCCATGGCAGACCAGAAGAGGGTGCCAGACATCCTGAAACTGGAATTACAAATGGTTTGTGAGCTGCCATGTGGGTGCTCAGAACTGAATCCGGGTTCTCTGCAAAGAGCCTTCAGCTGCCTTAGCTGGTGAGCCATCCCCCCGGCCCAAGCATAACTTATCTCAAGCAGAGCCAGACTGAGTAGCCGGGTCATACCGTCTCCTCTGCACAGAACATCTGCCTAGTTCTGTCTGTGGCCTGTGATAAAAACTCCTGTCATCTTCCAGCTGTGATGTGATGTGATGTGTTCTGACTTCCACGGTGGCAGAAAGGATGCCTTTAGGGGATGTTTAGGATGCACAGGTGTGCAGTTTACCCATACTCACCCTCTGTCTTCACAGCGCTGGAGGGCAGCATCAAGACAAGAGCTGGAGGTACATGTGTGGTGTAGTGTGTGTGGTATATGACTGTATGTGTGAGTGTGTGGTGTAGAATGTGCAGCGTAGTGTGTGAGTTTGTGTGTGTTGTGTGTTGTGTGTGTGTGTGTCTATATGGGTGTGTTTGTGCACTGGTTGCCCTTGTTAGAAATACTTATCTAAAAACTGTACCATCTCAGGCCAACAAAATGTCTCAGTGGGTAAAGGAACTTGCCACCAAGCCTGACAACTTAATTTCAATCCAGCAAACCCACATGGCGGGAAGAGAGAATCAATGCCTGAAAATCAAAGTGTCCTTTGACCTACACATCACAACACATACACACACACACACACACACGCGTGCGCGCGCGCGCGCACACACACACACACACCAAATAAATACATGTAAAAATAAATTATACTGTCTTGATGTTTTATTTTCATTTTTGTTTTCTCAAGAGACTTGTCTTTGTTACTTTCCTATTGCTGTGAAGAGATACTGTGATGAAGGCAACAGTGGGCCATCCAGCTTTAGAGGCAAGTCCACAGCCTTCATGGTGGGAAGCACAGCAGCAGACAAGCAGGCATGGCTCTAGAGCTGTCGCTGAGAGCTTACATCTGATCCACAAGCTAGGAACAGAGAACTGGCTGGAAATGGCCTGTATGTTTGAAACCTCAAGGCCCACCCCCAGGGGCACACCTTCTTCAGCAGGCCACACCTCCTAATCCTTCCCAATCAGGTCCATCAATTGGGTACCAAGCATTAAAACATACGAGCCTACAGGGCCATTTTCAATCCCTAATAAATCTTATTGGATTTTGTGTGGATTTTTTAATCTGTTATTCCATATGTTATCCTTCTTGTTGGATATTCACCCGTTTAGCATGGATTGTTGAAGGAGTGTCACAGTGCACTGGTTATGAGTTGAACTTATAATGAATGACTTAAAGCCAATTCAACTTTCAGTAAGGGATAGCCTCTAGCATGAAGTAGTGCCTCCACATGCCAACTTCCTCAGTTGTAGTCTGGGGCTTGGGCTAAAGCTCCCACCTGCAGTACAGCCCCACTTCTGTGCCCAACATGAAGCAGCCCTGTTCATTTTTATCATTTACTTATTTCACAGTGTTAAGAATTGAGTTTGATCTTTGCGCCTGCTAGGAAAGCACTTTATAACTGAGCTACATCTCTAACTCAAAGCTTTATGTTTTAGATATGGTCTTTTTAATGGTACTCTGGCAAATGAGACTGGACTATAGCTCCTGCTTTGTGGGATATCATCAATCTACATGCTAATCATGTGTGCTCATTTATACACTCATCCAGGCATTTTCTTTAACTTTAAAAACTAAGTGTATTATAAAACAAGTCCTCGCTTCTTCTGTGAAGTGTCCTCTTGGTCCCTTTGACTCATTCTTGTTAGTTAGAAATGACTTGCCAGGTGGTGGTACCACACACCCTTAATCCCAGCATTTGGGAGGCAGAGACAGACAGATCTCCAAGTTCAAGGCCAACCTGGTCTACAGTTCTAAGACAGCTAGAGCTACACAAAGAAACTCTGTCCCCTAAACAAGGAAAGGCCTTTCCATGCAGGTTAGCTTTGTCTTGAGCACAATTTGGACATTGTATGTTACAGTCCCCATCCCTGTGATCAAATACTTAAGAAGCAATTTGGAGGGAGAGGACTTATCCTGGCTTATAGAGCTAAGGGGACAGCCCATCATGGTTGGGAAGGCATGATGGTGGAAACTTGAGGCAGCTAGCTACCCATTTTGCATCCACAGTCAGGAAACAGAAACACGAAGACTGGTGCTCAGCGTGCCTTCACTTTTCATGTATTCTGGCCCCGTCTTTTAATGATGCTGTGTACATCCGAGGTGACTCCTTAGCGCTCACAATCTCCTGAAACACTGTAATTGACGCACCCAGAGTTGTGTTTCAGTGACGATTCTAAAGCCAAACAAGTTAACAATGAAGAGTCGCCATCACAGGGATCACAGTTAAAAAAAAAAATGTAAACATTCTGAGACTGTCATACATGAGAGCCGTATTTGCAGTGTTTCCACCCTCCTCTCTCCTCCCCAGATCCTTCTGTTTCTTCAGTGCACCTCCTACTCCCTTTCAAATCACTGGCCTCTTCTTCTCTAATTACTTATTGCTACACACACACACACACACACACACACACACACACACACAACCCGCTGAGTCCCTTTAGTGGTGATCATATGTACGTATGTTTAGGGCTAACCCCTTGGGATGGGATAAGCTAACAGGGCCTCTTTCCTGGAGAAGACTGCTTCTCCCTCTTTCAGGAACCATTCATTGCTGATCGTTCTCCATCTAAGGGTTGACTGAGCCTTGTGAGATTTCTCTCATACATACTGGCATGTCAACTGGTGTTGTCATTTTGTAGGCCTTGTTTAGCTAACCATATTGTTACAATGTCATGGGCGGCTTCCCCATCCTATATGATGAGAGACATCCCAGTCCTCTGACTTCCAGTCTTTCTGGCCCTTCTTCCCCTATGTTCCCTGAGCTTTGTGATGTAATGTATCTGCTGGGGGTTAGGGACCCCAAAGTCAGTTGTTCTCTGCATTTTAACCTCTTATGGATTTCTGTGATGGTTACATCTCCTGCAAAAAAAAAATGTTCTTTGATGAGGGATGAGAGAGCTTAGAGCTGAGTAGGACTGTTGGTTGCTTTTCTTGCTTGGCAGCTTGCATAGTGCCTTTGATGCTCAAAGAGCCATTCTCAGGGATGAGCCTTCCAGGTCTGACAGTGTGTGATGCCTTCAGCAGCGGCCGTTGTGTGTTTTAAGTATGAATCTTAACTAAAACCCCTTGCCACACAGGTGATATTGTCATTCATGCAAAGCCACTCGTGGTAGCCGAAGGGGACAGAGGTTTCTTGACAACGGCCACTCTCCTGGCTGTGGATGGAGCAGACAAGCCTGAGGAATTGCTGTACCTCGTCACTTCCCCACCACAATACGGCCAGGTGGAGTACGTTCACTATCCTGGAGTTCCCATCACCAGCTTTAGCCAAATGGACATAGCAGGACAGACAGTCTGCTACGTACACAAGAGCAGGGCGGCCATCCACAGTGACAGCTTCAGGTAAGCCCATGACATTTTTCTGAACCCCTTCCTTAATGCTTAGGAAGAGACATGGAGTGAGGTTAGTGAACCCCACTGCACCAGCCATTTTACTATGTGTTTCTCTAACATTGTACATAGCCCAAGGGTACATGAAACAATGTTATCTTTTAAAGAAAGGGACCTTAAGTCCTATTCTGGTTCTTCCATAGCTGTGTTTTCTTCTGTTTCCTGACTGTGAGGAAGGGAAAAACACACTATTAAAGTGGCAGAAGCAAGGCAAACAACCAGGGCCACGGTTACAAAACTACACGTGGTAAGTAGATCTGTGTGCAAGCTCTTCGTTGAAAGGAACACAAAGAACCGAGAAGGCCCTCGCTCCAGAAAGACATAGGGATGTAATTTCCCCGCTCTGAATGCGTTTTTCTATCCGAGGAGAAGGCACATATTAGCATAATAAACTTGGCATGAGCAGACACTGCCTTTTGACACAACATGTTCCTGTAACTATATCATAAATCACGTTGTCACAAAGTGGATCATATTTCCCCATAGAAACCGTGTTGTAATTGGGGACTGTGCACCTGCTCAAGGGTTCAGTAGCAAATAAATCATTGGGATGAGTAACGATCTGGGGTGAAAAGGCATAGAGACAACGCTAATGCAAATCTGCATCCATTTAAAATGTGTAAATTTGTTTCTAGTCTCCCAAAACGGGAGAAATTCTGACGGCTCTATCTAATGATGGGGGAAACTGGCTGGACATGTGGTCCTTGATGAAACTGGAGATCCTGGCCAGGGGTAAAGACCAGGCAGTCTTGCATTAACCACTGGGTGTGTGATCCAGCCGTTACTTTTACTAGTGAAAGAACATTAGTTTGTCTGCCATATATAGGACTTTTTTTTTTCTGAGACAGGGTTTCTCTCTGTAGCATTGGCTGTCCTAGACTTGCTTTGTAGACCAGGCTGGCTTTGAACTCACAGATATCCACCTGCCTCTGCCTCCCTGAGTGCTGGGATGACAGGTGTGTGCCACTGTGACTAGCTTATACAGGATTTCCCCAGTAAGATGTTTACCGAGTCCATTTAACGGTCTGAAGGGCACTGTCAAGTAGCATAAGCATAGCAGACTCATGTATTGTCCGGTGGGTAATCTAACCCCCATGAGCTATAAAGGCACCTACATTTAAATCCCCCTCTTCTGGGCCATATTTTACCTATCCAGATTCCTGCTGTGATGCACAGTCTCAATGTCAGTGAGGACAACGTTGCTCACCATTTGAGTTTCAAAGGTGATTTCTGAGGGATGGTTTGGATTAAGTCAGGTGTTACATAACAACAAAAACACTGACAGATATATTTCCTACCACCCTCTCTCTTTCGTATGTGTGCTCATGTGGGGGTGGCGCACATGTGTGTGCAAATGCATGTACATGCGGAGGACAGAGAATAGCCGTGGGTGGTGGTCTTCAAATGCCACCTGTCTTGTTTTTGAGATAAGGTCTCTTAGCCTTGACCTTACTCAACAGGCTGGGCTGGCAGGCCACCGAGCCCTGGAACCCTCTTGTCTCTGCCTCTAGCACTAGGCTAGCAAGTAGACTAATACACTCACTCAGCTTTCTTATGTGGCTTCTAAGGTTCAAATCCAAGCCCTCGTGCTTTCAAATCAGGCCCGTAACTAACTGATCCATCTCTCCTGTCCCCACTTCCTCTTTATAGAGGTCTTAAAACAGGAAGAAAATGATCTAATCAGGTAACCTCTTCATCGAGTTTGTGCTTGAGGCTTGTTAGGCATTAGTGAAAACATCAGAAGGGAGACATTCCTTTTCTAGTTGGCTCGCGTGTTTAAGTGGCGTGTTGCCATGGTCAAAATATAGGCTCAGGGTCATTTACTGCCTGTGTGACTCACAGCTCCATGAATTTCATCAAGGGACGCTCCACTCATACTGTGGGGTTGAATACTGTTCACTGTCCTTGCCAAACCGAGTCATCACAAGGAGGCTTCGATCAACTAGGTATGTGAAGTGCATATAACAGCATTTGGCACCCAGGAAGAACTGAGTTAGCACTGGCTGCCATTGTCTTTATCCTGGTGTTGCCCTCGTTACTTATTATATTCTTTCCTTGGCCGCTGTCTTGCCTTCCATCTCACAGTAGCAGGCAGGACTGTGACAGTGTAAGGAAAGCTTGGACAGGTGTGGTTGGTTCCTTTCTGCTAAGGAAAATGGGTGCTCCTGGGCTCCATGCATGCCTGTCACAACCAGGGCTTTTGACTGTATAGCCATTTGGGGGGGGGGGTCCTTTGCTTCAGACATTAATGGCTGCAGGAGGAACTGGTGAGCTGGCTGAGGAAAGCAGCTAATGAATACATACATACAGATGTAGGGAAGTGAATGTGAGGTGCTAAGATGGCGAAAAGCTAACCCCAAATGCCTTACTTAGGACTGGTGGCCCTGTGAAATGCCTGGTTCATGTCAGCGGGAGTCACCGTAGCTGGCATTTTAAAAGCTAGTTTTCCTCGGAGTGTCTACTTTATTTAGCTCTTTAGAACACTATAAAATCTAAATGCTTGGGCCTCATGCCAGTTTTGGTAGGTCCAATCTCAGCTGGAATATGTGTTTTGAAAGGCTCTGTAAGAGTCCGTTTCTTCCGGGCCAGCATCCCTGAGTGGGCCTAGTCCGTTGCTCTTAGTGTGTTCTGAGCCTCCATGTGAATTTCCACCAGGAGGGCTGGTTCCAAGGGCCTCTGGGCCTCGCCTCAACATAGTGACTAGACATCACTTTGTTTTGTGTCTTGACATTCTGTTCTCTGCTTGGTTTTGCATCCTGGGTTGTTTTTTTTTTTTTTTTTTTTTTTGAGGGTTTTCTTCAGCAGCAAATTGTGGCCTGACTTCCTGGAGCCTGGGTTTCTGGTGATAGGAAGATGCGAAACCGTGTGGGCTGATGGAGGAAGAGGCTGTGAGGAGACAAAGTACTGGAGAGTGGGAGGCTGGCCCTGCTGGCTCACTCAGCCTTCTGAGTGGTCCCAGGAGAGGTGGTCCCAGGTTGGCGTGGATGGGCTCCACCAGTTCCTCATATTTCGTTTCCTCTTTTTAAGGATATGAGCCCCAGTCTCAGTCCCCTTAAGGAACATCTACTCAGGAATTAAGAAATTGTTTTCTTGAATATATTCTTGTAGCGCTTATGGGACTGAGATTTTAATATGTAAGTAGTTCTGGTTTTTAGAGTTAAAAGGTTTCCTTCTAAGAACATTTGTTTAAATTGAAAAGTAAACTGATATAGAGCAGTGGTTCTCAACCTGTGGGTCAGGACCCCTTTGGGGGTCATGTATCAAATATCCTGCACATTAGATATTTGCATTATGGCTTAGAGCAGTAGCAACATCACAGTTATGATGTAGCAACGAAAACAACGTTATAGTTAGGAGTCAGCTCAACATGAGGAACTGTATTGAAGGGGCACAGCATTTGGAAGACCGAGAACCACTGCTATAGAGCAAAGTAGCAAATTCCAAGGGTCAAGATAGTATAGGTGTGTGGCAAAGATCACCAAGACGGCCTCCGAGTGACTCGGGATTAGAAACCAGGGCTACAGGGAGGAACACAAAAGGTCCAAAGCATTCATCCTGCCCAGTGCCTTCATCACTTAACTGCAAGCAAGCTCCTGCTGCCCAAACACTCGCCTTGTCTTGGCCGTGGCACAGACACTTTCTCTGTGTCTTTCTTCCGGGTCTCAAACCACAACCTTGAGAGTGATTCCGTTGTTATGGGTTTGTGCACAGAATCCTAAGGCTTTGAGCGACAAAGGCATTACCCAACGGGCATAACGACTGTGCATGGAGACCTACTTAGGGGCTGAGAGCTTGTCTCAGATGAAGTATTCTTTGCGCGCTGTACCTTTTTTGTAGCAAAAAAAAAAAAAAAATCTGTGGAGACTCTGTTTGCGCAAAGGAAGCCCCTCAATGTGTCATTCTGATCTGGGGCCAGCGGACTTGCATATTCATAATGGAAGAGCCTCGCATCTGCCCAAGATCCACATTTTAATCTTGTCATTTCGCTCACCCAATCACGGGCTACTGTGCTGTTTGTCAGGTGGCTCCAAACCAAAGCCGAGTGCCTGTTTTAATGAAAGTGTGATCATGGTGCTTTTTAAAAATTAAATATATGCAACCAATCTAATCACCCAGATTTATGTTGCTTGCTGTTAAATTTGGCAAGGAATTTGGCTGGGTAAGAGAAATGAATTTTATGGTAGAGAAATTTTCCCCTTTCGCTTTTTAATGTAAGATGTGGCAGCATTAATTAAATAGGGTTTAATGGTTGAATTTTACCTTCTGCAAAAATATTTTGTGAATCATAAATTTTCCCTGCATTGTTTGGTGCTGCTGGCCTGGAAGAGAGATTTGGCAGCCCGCTCTAGGACAGATGACATGGAGCGATTAGCAAGCTGACTTCGGCTGCTGGCGGATGGGCCCTGAAAGAACATGTTAATGTCCTCCATTTTGACATGCCGGCTGGACTTTTTTTTTTTTCCTGAGGAGCTGGCACTATTTATGATTCCATTTTTATCTTCTAAATGCCATGACAGATGGCAGATTCTTCAGCCAACTCCATTGCCAGGAAATGCAGAAAAGCTTGACAGCACTGTGGTAGTGGTAAAATCAGACAAGGCCTGACACCCCCAGACAAAACGTGAAGCCATTCCCCAAATTTCATTCGAATGCTGGTCATCCTAGTGGCATCTCTTCATGGGGGAGGGTGGGGGTTGGGAAAGTAACAAGGGAAATAGAATGACCTGTCGAAGAAGCTCATACCGCCATACAGCCAGCCTCCTCATGTCAGGATGCTCGCGGTTGACTTACAGAGTTTGTTTGTAGGGTTTTTGAGGGAGGCAGGGGCAGGTCTCTTTGCTCGCCTTTTGCAGGCAGGAGCCCTGTTGACCTTGTTTCATTGCCGGGGCTGGCTTTATCCTGATGGGAAGCCAAGCAGAACCGTCCGCTCTGTCGCTCACCCTGGTGAAGCTGCTTTGCCACTGTGTTTCTTCCATCATTACTCACAGAAGTGGAGTGATGTATTTGCTCCAGTCGCATTTAGAAATTGCATCTTTTTTCACCCCTGACTTATTAGCTTTAGGTCAACGCAGACAGCTGCTTCAGTGTCCCAGCTGGGAGCCGCTGGCCTCAGTAAATGTATTTCTTACTCGTCCATGGTCCCTGGCCTGCTCACCCTCGTCCCCATCTGTCAGATGGCACGTTGCCTATTTCCCAGGTGGTCAGATTCCCCAGCATCAGACAGGGAGATGTGTGAGAAGGACAGCATGGGTCAGAAGACAGTTTCAGTGCCCTCAAAGAGGTCATGTTTGGCCTTGACACTGATCTTTAAAGACTTGTTTTCAAAAGACATTTTTTTCAGAACTGAGACTCCAGTCAAATATTAAAAATGGCCACCTTGGAGTAGCCAGTTACTCACTGTGGCTGACTCTGAATTTTGTTGTTCCCTATTTGTCTCACCTCTTTTTTTCCCTTTCTTATTCTTACTTTTTAGCCTATATTCAACAGCCTTTTAATGGAGGCACACACTCTTTAACTCTGCAAGTAATGCCAATATTAAAAATGTATGTCATGAGGCTCAGGATATGGCTTACTTGGTAAAATGCTTGCCATGCAGGCATGATGGCACACATCTGTAACCTCAGAGCTGAGGGGACAGATAAAGTCAGATCCCTAGGGCCTACCATCTTGCCCAGTGTTGCCAAATTCATGAGCTCCAGGTTCAGTAAAAGACAATATTAAACAGCAACAACACAACAACAACAACAACAAGAGTGATTGAGGGAGATACCCGACGTCAACCTCTGGCCTACGTACACATGTACACACACATGCAAGTACAGACAATGGACATACACACATACATGAAATAAAGTTTAAGAAAATGATAAGACTGCATGCCTTTTGGCCTACATTGGTGCTACGTTATTGACGAGTAGTTTAACCTCCCCCAGAAAGCACATTTGATGCCAGCGTGTGGTAGGGAATAGAGGGCCATTTCATTTGAGAAAGAGGTTGGGCAGGATGGAAAGATATAAAGCTTATTTCAGAGGAGTGAATGGGGGAAGAGGCCTTGGGGGCACAGAAAGGATGCCTCACTCCTTTCTTGGGTCACTGTGGGTCATTGGAAAGAACTGGAAGAGGGAGCATGCGCTGAAGTAACAGGGAAGAAGATAATGAAATTGGTCTTCTCAAAGTCTTTGCCAGAGAGACAGCTCAGTGCTCTACCTCAGAATGCTTCTCCATGGACCTCGCAAGCTGTCAACAAAACATCCAAAGAACACACAGATAGTTCTATAAGTGTTCCTCAAAAGTTATTTGATAATACTTCATGGTCAGCTAAAGAAAATTTCCAGTTTGTATAGTACTTATTAATCAGAGGTTTATATTTACCAAAGAAAATATGATTACTAATTTTTTATGTATAAATCTCAGTGTCTTTTTGTTTTTCAAACTGTGCATTCTGATGTTCCAGAGAAAATTACACTCTTTACAAACTTAGATTGACAAATGTGAAGTTTTAAAAATTTTTATTTCATTTAGCTACTTTAACTTTGGTGACATAGATTGCTTATTCTATGTGTCACATCATATTTTCCTTGTAGGCAGTCTTTGTGACTAGCTAATTAAAAAAAGCAAAATCTTTAGCTTTCCCTGAATCTGAGAACTACAGTAACACCTAGCTTGGCAAGATATGTCCATGGGTACAACAGTGACACAAATGTTATGGTCATACAGTTGCTTTCTGGTTGGATTTAAGTTCCATTTCACAAGTACAATTAATAGAGCCCATCCTCATGGTTGGCAAGGTGATAGGCCCTGGAGGAAAACCTAAAATAATTATTCTGATAAATGGACATAATAAGTTTTCATCTTATTATTGATACCTGATATGAACTACCTTGAAAAGCACATTTTTATATGGGATCTTTCAGGAAGCTGAAAGCCATTGCATTTAAGAAATGGCAAACATATGGTTAATGCATCTTTCAGTCCTCATCAGAGGCCTCCCACCCCACATAAATGGTGATTAGTACAATCAATACAGACACACAACTGGTTGATGTGTGGGAAATAAAAAGACTGTGGAGTGCTCAATTCTAAATGGGACACTAGTATCACCCTAACTCTCAGGCCTCACCATCACAGAATGGGGCAGAAAGATGGTGAGAGCCAGCAATAGTGGAAAGCAGCAGCAAAACAGCATTTTCTAGGCATGACAGGGCCATTGCACAGATGGACTTACGAGAGCTGTGAGTACATGCATAAGACCAAGCCAGCTACAACACCAGCATGGATGAAGTCCCAGCCCTAGCTAAGGAGCTGTTAGGGATTAAAGGCCGCTGAAGGATAGACAGCCACCTTTCTCTAGGGATGGATGCTAAGGAGCTACCCATTCTTCAGATTTGATCAAAATACAGTGTATGCGTGGATGAAATTATCAAACAAACAAGCAAAACTTTTTAGCATAACCTTCAAAACAAAATCTGTACTCAAACAAACCTAGCTCCTTTGACTCCCTTTTTGTTAAGTATGGTTTTCCCTGAGTCCTTTGCCCCCAGAAGGCTGGCTTCATAGCCTGCTTTCAGGTCCCTTCATGGTCAGGAGTAAAAATCATCGGCCCTGAAATGGCCCTAAAGCATAAGAGCCAGGACACAGAGGATAAAGAGCTTTCCAGTCATGGAAATAAATGTCGTGCTTTCTCTAGCTAAGCAAGAGACTTTTATGCGACTTAATGTTATTCTCCAGCAACATACATTATTACGAATTTTACGTCAGTCTGAACATACTCCACATGTTGCTCCCCAGTGGAGTCTACATCCCGCATATGTATCCCAGCAACCACGAGTGAACAACTCTGAGTAACTCTTAGTTCATTCACTCCTTTGGTCTGTGGTAAATTTGTCAGTCTCACGTGATAGCAGTAAATGTCTAACTCTCAGAGTTCTAATACCGTGTCTTGTCAACATAAATAAGTTCATATCCTCCTCCCCCTTCAAACACCATGGTCAAAAGCAGATTCGTGGAAGAAACGGTTGGTTTGGCTTATGCTCTATGATTGAGGCAAGTCAGGGCAGAAACTTGAAGCAAAAACTGGGTATGGTTGCTACTTACTTTACTGTCTCACTCTGAGTCACTAAGAGTCATGCTTAGCTGGCTTTATCATTTGGCCTATGATCACCTGCTCAGGGAATGGTGCTGCCCACAGTTGGTTCAACTCTCCTACATCAATTTACAATCAAGCCAATTTCCCCACAAACATACACACAGGACAGCCTGATCTGGACAACCCCTCAATGAAGACTCCCTTCTCAGGTAATTGTAGACTCTGTCAAGTTGACAGTTAAAGCCAGCTGAGACAGTTCATAATACTCTTAAATTTCTTTAAAATGGAAACAACAGGTTGAAATATTACCAAAATGTGCAACCAACTGCAGTGAATAGAACAGTCCTGGGACTTGATGTAAAGAAAACATACACCCAAGATTGTAAGAGGATCAACTCATCCCAAATGTGTGTCATTTCAACTTTCTCTTCAACACTAGACATTCGTACTTAGGGGCTACAACTTTTTATGTGTGTGTGGGGGTTGTTAAGCTATTGATTAAAAACTCTGTAAGAGACAGTAAACTTCAAACCCCTACCCAGATCTAGCCAATGGACAGGACATTCTCCACAGTTGAGTGGAGAGCGGGATATGACTTTCACACGTACTCTGGTGCCTCATATTTGACCATGTCCCAGGGAGACCTGGTGGCACTCAGAGGAAGGACAGCAGGCTACCAAGAAGAGACTTGATACCCTGTGAGCATATAAAGGAGGAAGAAGTCCCCCTCAGTCACAGTCATAGGGGAGGGGAGTAAGAGGAAAATGGGAAAGAGGGCATTGAGATGTAATATGAATAAATTAATAAAAAAAAAAACTCTGTGAGAGCAGAGCGTAGAATTGAATAACTTGGGTTCTAGTGCTAACTCTACCTACCCATCTGAGCCCTCTACCAGGTTTCTAAATGTCTCTCTTTAGCAGGGAAACCCTAACCCTTGTCAATCGCCAACACCTACATACCTCAAATGAAGCAGGTGTGGAAAAGCACACGCAGACTCTAGGAAGTTAGGGTCTCACAGTGCTGTGGAGTTGGGCGGGATCTGGTATTCATCTGGTCATCTCATCATCTATGCTCCGTCATCTTACAAAAATATGATAAGAAGGGCCCGCCCACAGAGGGAGAGTAGGTTAGATAAGATCACATGGCTGAATAATGTGATCTGCTCTTGCAAACATTACTGCCAGACGTAGTCATGCACATCTGTAACCACAGCATCCCTCTGGTGAGATGGCGGATAGGCACGAGAACCCCTGGAAGCTTAGGGGTGCAGAGGTGGTGGTACAGCTAGCCTGGCATATATACATAGCTGCAAACAACAAACCTTGTTTCAAATAAAGTGAAAGGCAAGACATGACACTGATGTGAAAGATTGTCTGCTGGCTCTAAACGTGCTGTGGCATGTGTACACACACACACACACACACACACACACACACACACACACACACAGAGAGAGAGAGAGACAGAGACAGACAGAGACAAGAGACAGAGACAGAATTTCTTTCTTTCTTTCTTTTTATACAGAAGTAAAAAAAGATGTTTGGGAATGTAGCACAGTGGTAGGGCACTAGGCTAGCACATATAAAGCTCTGGGTTCAATACACAGTATGGGAAAAAGCACAAAAATACATGAATTAGAATAAATTATCCTATTTATTGTCTTCCTATATTTCTGTCCCAATGATTAGTCTTTAAAGTTGTCTTCCAAATTCCAAGAAAATACATTATTGTAATATTAAAAATATATGTGTACACACTAGCTACTCACACAATGGGTCCAGTTGGACAGGAAATTCCTGCTAGGGACAAAAGATTACACTGTGTTTACCTGCTTCATTATAGGAGGAACACGGATGGTGTTGGGAAAATACTCTTGGATGTAGCAGGACCAACTTGTATATTAGCTAGTAACTGGTTTAATAACAGGAGGACATTGCTCTGAAATGCCATCCTTGCGTTTTCCTTTGAGTCTCGCTCCATACGGCTTGTCCTTTAGTAAAGGTGTGTATGTTATCGTTTCATTCCAGTCGATGGTGACACAAGAGCCCATGCTGAAGGCTGCCTTGCCTCTCTTTGCCAGATTTACTGTCAGCAATGGACTGCAGACCCAGAACGGGGTGTTTGAGATCACACTGGAGACTGTGGACAGAGCCTTGCCTGTGGTGACCAGGAACAAAGGGCTGAGGCTGGCCGAAGGGGCCATTGGCCTACTCTCGGCGGACTCGCTTCAGCTGACTGACCCCGACACACCTCCAGAGAACCTAACCTTCCTTCTGGCCCAGCTCCCACGCCATGGGTACCTCTACCTGAGGGGGAAAATGCTTCAACATAATTTCACCCAGCAAGATGTGGACAGCAGGGGTGTGGCCTATCGGCACTCAGGAGGCAGCTCTCAGGAGGACTGCTTTACTTTCCTGGCCACGGACAGGAAGAACCAAGGCTTTGTTGTGAATGGGAAAGTTCGGAAAGAGCCTGTTCTCTTCACCATCCAGGCAAGTATGGCAGGCACATACTTTGTGCCAGAGATGAGGGGAGAGCCGGTTCAGGAAGAGATGTTTCCGCGCCCCTGCCATTAAGGTCCAGGCCGCAGCACGCGCCGGGCAATCTGTATGAGTGTGCAAAGGGCTCACCTTAAGAACTGGCGGAAGTGGAGGAAGGAACAAAAAAACCTGGGCCTTAGACACAGACACAGATTTTAATTTCCATTTTACCACTTACTTCTGTGAAACCTAAAATGATCTCTTCAGCCCCTCCTGTTTTAGTTAATATTGTTCTGTTGCTGTGTGAAGAGACACCATGGTCAGGGCAGTTTCTAGAAGAAGGCATTTGATTGGGGGCTTGCTTACAGTTTCAGGGGGTTAGCCCATGGCCATCACAGCCGGGAGCATGGCAGCTGGTAGGCATGGTGCTGGACCTTACATCCTGACCCACAGGCAGAGAGGGTGATACTGGGTCTGGCAGAGACTTTTGAAACCTGAAAGGCCACACCTCCAGCAAGGGCACACCTCCCAGCCCTTCGTAAACAACCCACCCGCTATGGACTAAGCATTCAGATGCGTGAACCTATTGGGACCGTTCTCAGTCAAACTCCTGCACTTCCTAGTCTTTAAAAGTATGCCTACAGAGTTGTGGTGGCAATTAAGATTAGGTATCCAAGGCACTCACACATGGCCTGAAGCATATTTAAGGCGCACACTAGACATTGGCAGTTATAACTAGGCCGTAAGGATTCTGCGTAGTCATGCCTGTCGGCTACTGGCATTGTAGGTGTGGAAACTTACAAAGCTGCATCAGTACCACCCGGGAACTGATGATGGTGGTAACAGTAGCAGCACCTTCAAACATTATCTTCCACTTTTAATTCCTAGGCAGTTTCTAGGCAGTTTCATGTGCCTGTATAAGGTGTCTTAATTATTTGCATTCCCCAGTCCCCTCTCTCGTCCCCGTCCCCTCCCCACTGAAACCATTTTCCCATAACTCCCTTCCTACTTTCAGGTGTCTCTGTGTGTGTGTGTGTGTGTGTGTGTGTGTGTGTGTGTGTGTGTGTGTGTATGGTCCACTGAGCTTGATAAGTGTTGCCTGCATGAGCAAGGATAGATTTACTCTCAGGAGCATGAGGAAATTACTAAAAGCCACACCACTGAGGAAAACAACAGTCTCTCCCCCCCAGCAACCGTTAGCTGCCAATAGGACTTCAGGAGGCAGGGGTGGGGCCTTGTTGCCCTTCCCCTACACCTGATGAACTCTGCCCAATCCTGTGCGGGTAACTGGCTGCCCTGTATTCATGGGTGCTGTGGCCCTGTCATGTGTAGATGTTTTTTCTGTAGTCATTTCCCTGTCCTCTGGCTCTTACATGCTTTACAGCTACACACTTTTAAAAATGGTTATCCAAAGATCAGAGCTACTTTGCATGAGTGTCCTGGGATTCTCATAAACATTTCATGCCGTGAGCTTTATTGTCTACATTTTATGTACGAAGAGCCTAAGTATCAGAAGTTAGGTCATTTTTTTTTTAAATCAGAGACATGAAGTCTGTTTGATTCTGAATTCTGTGTCCTTTCTATGGCTCCAGACTGCCACGTTTGTTGACTCTCAACAATTCTTGGAGGCCAGAGTGTTTTTCATCTCTCAGTCAAAACACGTCAAGTGTGTTCTGGCTCTGAGAGCTCCTGAAGCTACTCTTTTTGGATGGAATTCACCCTGTTCCACAGACTTCCACCAACAGCCACAAAGACGCAATTTCGTCTCTGCTTCAGGATTCTCTCTGACTAGTGAGATACTATTTTCTCCTTGCTTTTTAGCCTCTGCTAAGATTCCCCCAGAGAAATGTGTATATGTGTGTGTGTGTGTGTGTGTGTGTGTGCATGCTGTGTTCAGTAGCCACATATCTATGCAGACAGACAAGATCAATGGAATGTGAGAGACAGAATGTGTGTGTGTGTGTGTGTGTGTGAGAGAGAGAGAGAGAGAGAGAGACAGAGACAGAGAGGCACACAGGCAGAAGCTGATTTTAGGAATTACCTCACGCTATTATAGGGCCTGGAATGCCTAAGATGCATTGTGCAAGCCAGTAAACTAAAACTTGCAGCCAAGGTGATGCTGGTAATGGACTGGATAAGACTCACCCAGTCTACATCACCCAGTCTGTGGAACTAAGCATTGGCTGACATACTCTTCCCCAGATGGTCCAGGCCTGTGGGCTAGAGCACAGAGTTAACCTGCAGGGCCTCTGGGGTGTGACTGAATGTCTATGAAGTCACTGTGAAGGCTGAGAAAATGTACTGAGCAGCAGGTACCCGAGGAGATGGGCTGATGTCACTGCCGTGCCCACTGAGAAATGGTTTTCTGGATTTGTTTCCTACAAAGATTCTAAGAGTTACAAATGCTGCATGCAGACACAGCTGCTTCCTGTACTCCAGAGGTGCAAATGGAGGTAGAGAGGAGAGAATGTGCTAGAACTAAAACAGATCTCTCTCCCACTGTGCGTCTCTAAGAACGATGTTGTTCTAACGCTCTGTTCCCACTCTGTAGTTGTGGAAGCTGTCTGCTGGGTGTGGTAAAGCCTGGTTTCCATCACAAATGCAAGATGTCCATTGCAAAAAACAAACAAACATTGTGCTAAACTAAGGGTTTTTGTTTGTTTGTTTGTTTTTTGTCCTCAAATTTCCTTGACCCTTAGTCCCTCAGAGCAGAGGGGTCAAGCAATGTTTTTTTTTTAATTTTTTATTAATTTATTCTTGTTACATCTCAATGGTTATCCCATCCCTTGTATCCTCCCATTCTTCCCTCCCTCCCATTTTCCCCTTATTCCCCTCCCCCAATGTTTTGTGAAGCAACTTGCCCTGCTAACAATGTAAAAGAGAAGATGCTGCTAGTGTCCTGCTTCCAAGAGCTGTTTTTGTTTGTTTGTTTGTTTGTTTAAGACAATACAGTACTTATTGACTGCCACCAGTGAGTGACACGCTGACCCAAGTAAGTGACTCAAGCATGAATCAACAGGTTCTGTGTGATTATGTGAGGAACCATGAGGCCAAAGCTGCTGAATGGAATAACTGAAGACAAACAAACAAACAAACAAACAAACAAACACTGTGTGCTTGGCTGATACCAGCAGGCACACAGGACTTTCATTCTGTGGGAAATCACATGTGCCCAAGACTGTCACAATCTGGAGTCCTTCTGTGAAGGGGACAGCAAGTCTTATATGGGGACAGAAGGGCCTGCCATTACTCTCTGTGGGAGGATTTTCACTAAATCCAGCTCCACTTATCATAAGATAGACAAAGCCTTCCTTAAAAATAAAATGTCTTCCCTTTGTAATGTTTTAAAATCTTCCGGTATACCAAGTCAACCACCTGCTTTCAAGGAAACAAAATGTTCGATATATCTGAGCTCGTCCATGTGGGAAGAGGCACAACAGGGGACCCAAGTGACTAGAGTATGCAGTAATACATTTTTAAAAACACAAAAAATCTTTATTACTTTTGTAACACTTGGGTAACATCAAAACTAAAGACACAACCCTACATTCAGCCGTCTTGTGTTCTGGAGGACCCTGATATGGCTTAGTGTATTTTCATTTTTCCTCTTCCATGCCACCATGGCTGTAGGAGCCTCTCTTCCTGCACATCACCTGGAAATGCTCAGCCCACATTCTGCCAGGCCTTGCCGTGCTGAAAGTCGCAGCATAGAATTTTCACATCCAAACTCATTATAATATTTTATAATCATCTAGAACAAATCCAGAGAACATAAGCACCATTTTTGCATGCATATGTGTGCAATGTGTGTGCATTCGTGTTTACAAATGTGGAAGCACATGTGTGTGCTCATGTGTGCATGTATGTGCATCTGGTGGCTAGGGGCTGACTCTGCGTGTCTTTCTTGATCATTCTCTATGTCAGAAAGGCAGCATCTCTCTTGTTGAACATGGCGCTTGCTCATTCCCCTACTCTGCCTGGCCAGCTGGCCACAAGGAATTCCATCTCTGCCACAGCCTTACCTGCCCACCCACTATCCTTGAATATCCATCTTTTGAGTCACGTGCTCTTCAGCCTGCAGTTCAGGTGCACAACACAGAGTCTAAAGATAATCACTCTCATGATTCTTGTAAACTATTTCAAATTTTTCTATTCCGCACTTTTGCCATTTGGACACAGGCATGTGAGAAAGATCCTGGGCGTTTGTGAATACCTAAGATTCTGTTTGTGTAGTTCATTAAACACAACAAATCTTTCCAAGTTGCTGACAGTAAGTTCGCCATGCGATTCTTGGGTCAGTTTTAGCACATTCCACACAATGCTGCTATGGTTCAGGCATGGTGCTGGGTGTAAGAATGGGTATTGGGGAGGGAAGATACAGTATTTCCTGTCATAAAGCTAATATTGTAAGAGAGTCAGACAAGATGTAACTCATAAAGCCGAGTGATGTAAGCTTCTGCCCTCGCCTCTGTATTTGTTGGGTTCGGGTGAGCAGGACAGGCTTTAGCAGAAGTGAACAGATAGGACTCCAGGTAATCTGCCAAGGAGGAGCTCGCCATCATGGAACCGTGAGAGCCCTGTGTGGCACCACTGGGAGAGACGTCCTTGAGTAATGTCACATTGATGGTTCAGGTAGACCAGCTGGACAAAGCACCACCCCGCATCACACGCCTGCACTCCCCTTCTCAAGTGGCGCTCTTGAAAAACGGCTGCTATGGGATTTACATCACTGCCCACGTGCTGAAGGCATCAGATCCTGACACCGAGGACGGCCAGATCATCTTTAAGATTTTACGAGGCCCCTTGCACGGACGTCTAGAGAACATGACAACAGGTACCTTCCATCTTAGTACTTGTAATTGTCAACTACTAGTTACTGCAGGGCTGGAGACTGACTCAATTAGGCCCACTTGGTGGGTGCTCCCCAGGGCTTGCTGATAGACTCAGTTTATAAATCAATATTGTTGCTAATGGGGGTGGGATGAATGAAGCTGCATCTTTTAAAGTCATCTCCATAAGAAGAAACAAATCTTGTCACACAGCAGCTTAACCCTTCACCATTTCGTTGTTATTTTTTAATTTTTGTTGTTATTTTATTTTTCAAGTTGTGTTATATTCTGAACACAGTGCCAGGGTCAGATTGACAGTATAGACCAATTTCCTTCTTCTTCTATGCATCCTAAATGATATCAGCTCCTTTAAAAAAATATGGTTTCTTTTCTAATGGTTTTGTTAGATTATATATTATTTCTGCTTTAGGAAGGTGGTGATCGCAATACCTCATTAAGCAGGATGGTGAGGTGATGGATTTTGTTAATTCCCTATTTTCTTTCTCATTAGTTTAGTGCTGTAAGGCAAATATCTCTGAAATAAAGCAAATTTAAAGATGAAATTGAGTCCATTGCATTTGGATTTGAACATAGCTGCAATAATGTTAATTTCCTTAAAAACAAAACAAAACAAAACAACAGACCTCATGTAGCCCAGGCTGGCCCTGAACTTGACATGTACCTGATGATGGCTTTTGGCTTCTGGTCTTGCTCCCTCCACATCCCAAGAGTTAGGCGTACAGATGTGTGACGCCAGGCAGGATTTTACATGTACCCCGTGCATGCTAGGCAAGCACTCTGCCACCTGAATCGCATCCCCAACCTGGCACGGTTCCTTACATGTGTTTCAAACCAAACAACTGTGAGGTTTTTAGCAGCTTTTAAGTGACGTTTGATTCGATTACCTGTGAGGTTCACTTACTTCTTGCTTGCAGGCGAATTTATCCGAGAGCGATTTAGCCAGAAGGACTTAACTACTAAGACCATTCTTTACATCATAAACCCGTCTTTGCAAGTGAATTCAGATATCCTGGAATTTCAGGTCACGGACCCCACAGGGAACGCTGCCACTCCTCAAAGGTAACTTTCGATTATTCATTGGTTCTGCATGTCATGTTTAGAATGTATCTGCTTCAGAAAGTGAAATAATCCCTTCCAAACCAAAACGGGGTAAATTGACAAAGCTTTTCATAAGCTCATACAGTTTATCATGGAGAAGGGATTTCTGTTGTATTATTTCCAGATGATGGGAAAGCGGGTCATTTCTAAATTATAAAGACACTAACAGGTTAAGTGAACAGCATCCTTTATGGCATGCCTCTAAGTGTATCCATCCCCTTCCACACATCGGGGCGGTGCTTTCTGAGCTCAAAGTGCCTGTGTACATCCTACAGCCAGAGGTCACTCTAGGACTGTGTTTGTCACGCCCGGGGCTTTGAGCCTTGGGGTGGGTTGGGGTGGGATAAAATAGGAGGGAGCAGCCAAGTATACTCTCTCTTACAAAAAAGGAAGGAAAGAAAATGCACTAGTTCAAGTTAGCAAGCCTTTTAGGCAAGATGAAGACAGTATAAATTCGAGGGGATATTAAGTGGTGTTTAGAAATACAAATCTATATGACGCAGGACAGTCCATAGCAAGAGCAAATCTGCAGTGTTGACAAGAGTAACAGATCAGGTAATTCCAGTGACTCTGCCTCCTTTCCAGATGCTTCCTGGATATAGACCTTGAATAATTTACTGGCCGACAGATGGTCATAATGAAGGTCCACGCATCCATTTCTAGTGCTGCATTAGTTTTCTTTATTTACTGCCTTTTCCAGATGCCTCGGAGAAAAGTTAATTTTTTCTTAATTTTTTTATCCACCACATCAGAGACATCTAAAATAATATAAGTGAGCACGGCCCTACTGTGCTTCCTCTATGATGTGGACAGGAAGAGAAACGTGAGAATAGTCTCAGTTTTTTCCATCCTGTAGTGTAATTTCACTATTCGCCAGCAGAGGGTGGTAGAGTCATTGTTAGCAAATACTGGCACCCTGTCTCAAAAACTTCTGACCCTGCCTCCACTGCCTGCTCAAGAGCAGTCCTTCCCCTAGGTCTATTAAGTAACTACACAGACTTTGGTCCCATGGCTACCATATGCCAGGCTCCCAGACTGGGAGTTAGGGAACAGTTATGATAAAAGGAAGACCAGGTACCTGTACTTAAAATACTGAGATTATAAGCCAAAAAAACCGAATACTCCCCACCCATGAAACTGGCTTTGCCTGAGATAATCTATTCCTGGGGAGATGGGGGTCACAGTCTAAAGAACGGATAACAATGACTTGCATTTTCAAACAACTACCTTTATTTTCAAGAAAAAGTTTTAAACGTACTTTCTAAGATATTAACCAATTGACTTCACTCAGCCTTATAGTCTTAAAAAAAAAAAAAAAACTGCTCTACTGAAATGCGTAGACTTGCCCCTGAGCTAGACTGCCACATGTGGCATGGTGTGGCTGACAGAGAGTCCCCAGCAATGACACTATGTTTCCTTGCACACATACCCTTTCCTTGCCTTATTGTTAGCAGAAAGGAATGAAGGAATGGCTGTGTAGAAATGCTTTATGTTTTGAGGTTACCGTAAATGTTACGTCCACAGGCCACAGCAGCATCTGCATCATGTGGGTACCACAGCTGCCACTTTGCCGTGGCTATCTTGGATAGGTGTGCTTGCTTGGGCAGGGGTCGCTTTTCACAGGCTTGTGCTGGGGATGACCGCATAGCCTCAAAATGGCTAGAGCCTGTGAGGGAAACTGCCAGCAGACAGCTAATACAAAAATAACTCAGATTCGGTCCCAACATCCTTTATGTGCTCTTCTTTTAAGAGGGTGAGGAAGTAGAAATTGCTCAGCATTTGAGTGGGGTGGTTATACCCAAATAAGTAGATGGTTTGGGGGTGTTTTGTTTGTTTTTGTTTTCTGAAACTAAACACACATCTTTTCTGGTAACAAACAAAGGGAGGTATTTGTTCAGGCCTGATCACCTGAGTTCAATCTCAGCTCCAATTCCTAAGAGTTGTCTTCTGTCCTTTACACACACACACACACACACACACACACACACACACACACACACACACACAGTTGGGGGGTGGAAGGAGGGAGGGAGGGAGGGAGGGAGGGAGGGAGAGAGAGAGAGAGAGAGAGAGAGAGAGAGAGAGAGAGAGAGAATTTTTAAAAAAAAGAAATAAAAATCTAAATAGTGGCTTGTCTTAACAAAGCCACCGAAGAGCCTGCTAACACACATACTATGAATCATAGGCATTTGAGCTTTAGCTCTATTTGATGTTATTTATTTAATCACTGAAACCATGTATGGTTGGGTACCATCATAATTTACAACTTGCAGACAAGGAAACAGAAGCACAGAGCGGGAAGAGACTTCCACATCCGTGCTGCTGGTTAGTGCTGGGGGGCGCGGGTAGCGGGGATTCAGCCTTCATTAGCCCATGTGGCCTACCACCCTGCTCTGTCCCCCTGGCCTTCCTTAATGCTGGCTAAGCCCTTCTTTCCCCATAGGTATTGGCCATCCAAGTTGCTGGGAGAGGAATATTTATCTGCCAAGAACTTTAAAGTGTACTGGGGGTTTTAATGTCAACAACTGTCAACATTAGTGTGACCTCCATATCCAATGCCCTGGGGATTATAGCATGGATAATTACCCTTTGGACATGGAGTGGAATAGGCCTGCACTTTGGTTCTACCATTTACTGGTTGTTCACAGCAGCTTTCTGACCTGGATGGTGGGGAAGTACAACAATTTAGATAAAGAAGTGAGTGGCGCACGCCTTTAATCCCAGCACTCAGGAGACAGAGGCAGGTGAATTGCTATGAGTTCGAGGCCAGCCTGGTCTACAAAGTGAGTCCAGAACAACCAAGGCTACACAGAGAGACTCTGTCTTGGAAAAAACACAAGAAAAAACAAAACAAAACAAAAAATGAGGATCGGCATATGGAAGAACCTTGTATTTATTTAAGTTTTTAGCAAGTGCATCTTGGGATCCTTACTGCTAGTGTTAATTCCCCTGAGTATTTATGTTAATTCAATTGACTGATGAAGTATCCTGAAATGTTTGGTAAAGTCTACCTCTAAACGGATATTGACTTTCAGGCAATTCACAAAGCAAATAGTCTACATGGTTTTTCGTAGTAAGCTAAACGCTGTTTTGCTACTGTACTTTCTGTGCATTATTAGTTCTGAGGGAGCAATAGATGGCCTGTTTCATCAAACATAGGAGAGTTTGGTCCGGGTGAGGTGAATCAGGTTACCAGCAGCTGGCTAGTTGGTGAGGGCATTTAATTGTATCTCATCAGAATTCATCAAGCTGATCGTGTCGTTGGGAATCTGTGAGAGAGGGCTCATGGTGCAGCTTACCTCACTGGACCAGCTCCAGAGCCATCTCTCCTCTCTTCCCCGCCCCCCCCCCTTCCCATCCAGGTTAGTGCAGGCAACCGTTTGTCATGGACCGCACTTGGAAATGCTGCCATAAATAGAAGCTATTGTCTAGCACTGAAATCCATGGATGTTTGCCTCAAAATTTAGATTTGGCTAAGTGCCTGAGTTCTAGGCAGTGCATTAGGTGCTTAAAATGAAATCCTCCAAAGATAATAAGGAACTTAGATGCAAAGCATCGAAGTAATTATCTCTGAGGCAGTGGATGAGTGGTACCTTGACCTCCAGGTCTCAGAGCGCATATCTTTCACTGGCTCTGGCCAGGGCATGACTCATTCACAGGCTTGCTCTGGCTCAAGCTGACTCTCCAAATGATCTACAGAACCTAAGCAAGGTTCACAGGGCCCGCAGCACTCCCTGAAAGCATCTCTGTAGACCAGAGAATGAAGCCAACATACACCAATGTAATTTTCTTAGAACATGTTCCATGTGGACCTCTTTATTATACCATTTAAAAAAAAAGAAAGGAAGAAAGGAGTGGAGGGAGGGAAGAAGGAAAGAAGGAAGGAAGGAAGGAAGGAAGGAAGGAAGGAAGGAAGGAAGGAAAAGAATTAACTTCAAAATAAAAATTGGTCCCCATGGATCTTCTTACTCAGTGGCTTCTTGGATCACTGATTTTCTGTCCCCGCTGGGAACTGCACCCAGCTGTTCTATTACTCAGTCTTGGCCTCAAAAGAGAAAAGTCAAAAGAAATGTAAAAGGAAAGGAATTTCTATCAGGCAAAGTCTAAAAACACTCACACTGCTTTTATGAAACACCTTGTGGGGGAGAGGTTGAAGCCATTTGCTCACTAATGCCTGCACATCGTCTGCAGCCCTGAGTTAACATGTTTATCCCCAGTCTCGAGCTAAGGAAAGCACAGAGGAAGGGAAAAGAAATGGCACTTATTAAGCACCCACTGTGTACAGGTGCTTTGTACACATTAACTCATTTTAATTTTAATGATTGGAAAGGAACGTAATTCTGCTCGTTCTAAGTTAATGAACACCGAAGTCCAGAGAGACGGGCACTGACCGCATTCCCACACTAATGAACGGTTGCAAGGTGTGTTCCACTCCAAAGTGCTCGTTTTCCCCACTCGCTCTGCGGCCTCTTGCCTAACCCCTTCTCACTGTCAGGAGAAAATGAAAACCAGGAAGCACAGGTGTTCAAAGTATGAGGTTATCAGGCTTCATAGCTTCATCTCTGAGTCGATAAAGCTTAGATAGGATGCTCAGAAAAATCTGTTTTAGCGTTTCCATTTTCTGAACTCAGATGCTCCTTGAGGATAAGTGACGATCTGGTTACAGGAATAATGACATAATCACAGCTTTAGCTTCCACGAGGCCTTTTACTGAGAGCTGGCCACACCTAACGAGCACTCGGGGATGTTCGTTGAACTCCTTTGAAGTATGACTTGTGTCTAGTATGCTTGAGTAGTGAGGAAACTGAGGCAAGAGGAGGTTAAAGTGCTCTTATTAACCTAGATTAGTGGCCCAGATCCCAAACTGATGCTCTAACCCGAGCGTTTCTCTCAGTTTGGTGTTCCTTCATATCCATGCAACAAATAGCTACAAAATAAAATACCAAAAGCACGGATTTAAAAAAAACAAAAAAAGATTACAGAACACGCTCTTTCAGTGCTGGCACTATCAGCATGGAGGGAAACACGTTCTTTGTACACATCTGGGCTCCGCCCACCAAATGCCTGCACCACCCTTCGGCTGCTTGTGGCAGTCAGACTGTCTCCAATACACCCAGTGTTAAGGAAGCGAAACACAGGTACCCAGTTAGGAAACCACCTTTGCCTGTGCTGAGGGCCATCTTCCTCTCTAATGAGGTCAGAAAAATGGTCAAGTAATGCAGAGTGAGGTGAGGTCATAAAGAGCATGTGAGAATGTTCTGGACTAGAATTGTTTTCAAGGTGTATGAAAGATGCTAATGATGCTGACAAAGGACATCTCTGGAAACAGTACAATAAGCAAGCAGTTGCTGAGTGCTCTGTGACACTTTGTGTCTCCTGCACGCTGCACATGAGGTGTCATACATAGGGACACAAAGGCCACCCCTATCAGACGCACTTAGTATCAAAAGAATTAGGTAGTGTGCTATGCACGAAAGCACAAGTTGGGGTAAGGACAGTTGGAAGAAATCGGACTTGGCAAAGAACCTGCGATGTGAAATGAGGTGTCCGAACACCTTTTCTTGTGGCTGACTCCTTTGAATTACAGAGTGGCAGAGGGATCACAAGCCTCGAGGCATGTAATCCAGCTTCGGTGTCCTCTGTTTCCAAAAGCAGTTGTTGGAGACCAACCTTCAGCTTTCCCTTAGAATCAGCTCCTCTGCTGTGTGGAGTGTCGTCAGACTGGGAGCTCTTGGCTGAAGGTGTCATTCCTCCCAAGGGTCATCTGCAAAGTCTGGACATAACTTTGGTGGCTTGTGAGCAGGGTGAAGTACAAAGCTATATCCACTGTAGAGGGATTGGAGGTGCTGCTACAGTTTTCAGAGTCCAGGCTGCTACCTCATAGCAAAGAGTCCTTGACTCTAAGAGCCAGTGTGAGGCGGAGAAGCTCTGGCCTCTGGTGGGACTCCTGCCCACCAACTTGAGAAGGTCACCAGATGCGTTTCCGTCACAGTTCATTGTTAGCCATCACTTCTGCCCATAGGATGCACTTGTTCAATGGTAAGAGGCAGGTCCCTTAGATGTGAAGATACCAAGCCAGCCTTGTCTACGCAATGCCTAACTACACAGAATTTCCAGACTGTTCCTTGTAGGCGCCTCCAACTGAATGTCTAATACCAAACCTACAGTCATGTGACTTCTCACAGGGAGAATTCCAAAGTGGTTGGTTACATTGTTTCTCCTTTCTTTCTAGGTATTTTCACAGTTTAATCATAGAAGGAGCTTTGCAAATAAATTACCACCAAAAAAATTATATTGTACACATCCTGTGGATATAGGAGGCTTTCTTTTAAAAAATTTTTTTTTTCTGTAAAATCTATAGCCTGGATTAAGTTTCATGGTGTTTCAATAGATTGCTATTATTTTTAAATGAATAGTTTAAAGGAAAACAAAAGTAGGACATTGTTTGGTGACAGTTTTAACCTACAGGCATCGTGCTAATTCAGATGTTGCATCCACAAAATACACGTGCATACTTCCAAACACTGAGGCCCTTTGTACTTTGGAGAGAACAGCCTTCTAAATTGTTCCTGTCTGTATCCAGATCAGCAACCAAATTGCATTGAGTATTAGGTCTTAAGGTTATGTGGGTCTGTACAGTGACATTGGTCCCTGCTTATAATGCTTATAATATCAGCTATGGGTGGAACTCAGCTTCAGAACTCACCTGACTCTTAGGAGACTTAACTTAAATCCATCTGCACATATCAGTTTCCTATTTATTTTGCTGTCTTCTCTCTGAATCATTTTTTGTTGTTGTTGTTTTATTATTTTTTTCAAGACAAGGTTTCTTTGTGTAGCCTTGACTGTATTGGACTCACTTTGTGAGCCAGGCTGGCCCCGAACTCACAGAGATCCGCCTGCCTCTGCCTCTGAGAGTGCTGGGATTACAGATGTGCGCCATCATGCCTGGCTCTCGGAATTACTTTTTTTTTTCTTGTTTACCTGGATCCTTTAGGATTTCTTTGCAACTTGTCATTTCTATTGCCACTTGAATTGACCTTACTGACTATTATTCTATTATGCTTTAAACATAGTTTTATTTCTTGATCTATTTCATGCTAGACTTAAATTCTGTTGCATCAAACATCAGTGACTGAACCAATATTTTTTTAAATACAATGGCATATATAGAATGCACCACCTAAATTAGCACGATGCCTGTAGGTTAAAACTGTCACCAATGCCCTATATAATATTTTTAAATGTAATAATGTCATCTTTATGATATCCAGCATGCAGTAACAACGATCCATAACTCCTGAATAAACACATATGTGTACCGCATGCATATCTTATCATGAGTCCCTGTTGTAAGTCTATGCTGTAGTGTCAGACCACGTCCACACCATCATCCTTAGATAAGCCAGTACCACTGGACTTACTTTCCTGGTGAACTTTTTATGATGTAATAGAGACATGTGACCCCTGAAAGGATGATAAGTTAGTTGTTGAATCTTTCTGGTCTTATTGTTGTTGTTTTTTTAAAGTTCTTTAGGTGATTGCCATTAAATATGGCAATTTCTTTCAAGTGTCAGACTTACCCATGACATGTCAGAACTATTTATGAATAATATTCAGCCATATACTGTTGTCCTTCTGTGTCCTAGGGGTTTTGAAGATATAACCAACCATAATTCAAAAGTATTTATTAAAGAATTATGTCATAGTGACCAGGCACAGACATTCTTTCTTGTTATCAATCTCTAACCAATATATCAAATCAGCTCTTTACACAGCATTTACACTGTTATTTGGTACTGTAAGTCATTTAAAGATGAAGCAAAGCATACAGGAGGATGCATGCCAGCCATGTGTGAGCTGTACGTCTGCACATGTCAGCATCATCAGCAGGTCCTGGACCCACTCTTCTGTGGACACTGAGAGATGGCCAGACATGCACTCAAGCCATCCACTGTTGTATCTCTTGCACTGCACAGAAAGAGGAGCGGGTGTTAGGTACAAATCACGTAGACACTTCAATTCCTAAGCACATCCTGGGAATAACTTCTCACTAATGTGAACCCAAATTTGGAGGTCTCCCTAAAATGAGTGGACTCTTGTACGTCATGCCTACGGTTTCCTTTTCCTTCACACACTCAGCTATGAACCTAACACTAACAGCTGTCAGGCTTTTGAAATTCTTTTAATCTTACTTATTTCATATGCAGGTTGGAATTTCTAACACTTTCTCTGTTCCCTCATGAGGTCGTTATGGTGATCAAATAAGAAAGGGCAAAAGTTCACCATGAACAGATATTCCAAATAAGTGGGAGGGACTTCTGTCATTGGCATGTGTTAGCCAACCTCCTTTGCTGCCTTGATGGGACGCAGTGCTCACCTAGCAGACCATACTGAAGGGCATTTGTACGGGTACCTTATGTCGCCTTTCTCCTTTTTATCCATGCACAGCTTGGAGCTGAAGTGGTCTTATATTGAATGGTCCCAGACTGAGTATGAAGTCTGTGAAAATGTGGGCTTGTTGCCCTTGGAAGTTACCAGAAGGGGATACTCCATGGACTCAGCCTTTGTGGGCGTTGAGGTAACAACTCTGAAATGCAAATTGTCAAGATAGAACATAATGCTGTCGGTGGGCGCCTTTGATGGTTTTCTTAAAAATATTCAGAATGGCCAAGGAAACTGCAAACTGCAGAGGGCAGTGGTCACTCTATGCCTGAGAGTCCAAGTACACAACATCTTTATCCCCTAGACTTTCAGTGAATTCCCAGATAGTTTTTTTTTAAATCCACCGTTGGTTTTGAAATCTGGCTACTTCTACACAACCGTTAGCTTTCAAGTTTGAATTAACAGAAAGACGTATATAACTTTGTGAATCTGTATTAAACTCCACCTTAAAAGGCGTATACAACTCCTATGAGATGCCTAAAGCAAATACCAGTCACAAGGTGTGAATAAACAGGATCTCTTCCCATGGCTCAGTGGATACGGTAAAACAGGAGATATAAGTCTATATTGAGATGTATCCACATCGTGCAGAAATAGAACAGCACTTTGGGACAGTCACCTGACTCTAAAGAGTCCTCCCATTGTCACTTACAGCCAGACTTACTAACCTTCCCAAGGTTAGAGCACAGGAGGCTTGCAGAGTTGAGGGAGTCTTAGAAATCACTGTGACAACAGCCCTTCCAGAAAGTGGGCTTGCAGAGCTGGCTGTGTGCTTCCGTGGGGAAGGAGAGCAACTCCTACTCAGTCTGAGGAGATGAGTCTCTGAGAGAGATGGCATCTGTTAGTCACAGTTAAAATGAGTTAAAACTGTCCCCAAAACACCATGGCCCTGAACCTGATCATACCCAGACTCACTGTTTATCTTTCTAGTGGGTATAAGTCTCTGTTTCCAGGACCTGAAGGGGTTCTAGCATCAAGGTAGAAAAAAGCTCCAGGGAACAAAGCAGTTAGGTCTATGTTACTACTCACCTCAACATGTAAAAAGAACCCACATGGGACATTAGTCTACATAAATTTTAAGAACCAGACAGCTAAGAGTGCAGGCTGTCATCAAGTACAGTCCCTGAGCTTTGGGAGCATGCTCTGCCATCTCGCAGAAGATCTTGTGGGCTATTTGACTGAGAAGAGTGAGAAGACATACCCTGTGCTGTTTGCCCTCACCGAATTGTGTCCCTTCACCTGACCAGTTGTTCTAAGCACTTTGCCTCAGACATGCTTTTCCCACCTAGAATTCTATAAACTCAGAGGTGGTAAATACTAGGTAATTGTGTGTGTAAGAACCACGCAGACAAATCCAACTTCCAGCATATGGTGGATGCAGGTGTACAATGGCTGCCTTTTCCCAGCAAAAGCTGGTGCAGGGGGAGCCTTGGCATTGAAGACCAAGAGCAAATGGAAGCCTAGGAGGCAGTCCCTTCTTCAGCAAGATGCTTCCACACAGAATGGTTAACCTATTAGCGTCTTGATTGGGAGTAGAGACGTTGTCTGAGGCCGCAGGGATGGATGGGCATTTTGGAGCTTCAAGGTGTGCGCTCCGCTCCTTTCGCTGTATTGACCATCTTCAACACCTTGAAAAGGTGCAAAATTAGCAGCTGCTTGTGATGTTCGCCCACACAGTGGCCCTTTTCAAATTCACCACAGACATTTCTTTAGCAGACATGTAGGCCCCCCTTGGGGGTCTAAGCTCGAGACTTCACAACCCTGAATTTGCCTCTTTGGGTTTGAGTCCTGGATAGGGGATGCAGTGGAGCAGTCAGTAGTCCAGCTAGACCAGCCTGGTTTCCCTTTTCACAGCTTTCAGAACAAGGCCTCTAAAACTGTGGGTCCCTGGTGTGGATGGTTTGCTCAGAGCTCCTTACCAGGTCTGTCAGCCCCATGAAGCTCTCTCTCGTTCACGTTGGGGCAGAGCCATGGTTTCATCCAGGCAGGAAAAGAACAGTCAGGACTTGTTTGGTTAATCTGGCCTGAGGGATCCCCATGCCCTGGAGCTTGCAAGGGGCCCTCAGAGCTGGTTGGCAGTGCACAGCTCTCTGGGCTGCCTGTTTCTCCCTCTCCCACCCCCACCTCTTTCTTCTCCATTTTAAAACCAAGAGAGGTAATGGAATGAAATGGTGCTCATAACAGAGAAGAGAATAAGGTTTTAAACTTTATTCTACTTTTTCCAATAACTTGATACTTTTAAAAGGAGAAACAGTCAGTAGAGAGAGAGGAAAAAAGCACACCACATAGCATAGATCCAAAACGGTTTATTATAATTTAAAAAAATCCTACCTAACATTAAAAACAGATTTGAGATCATGAGTTTAATCTGGTGTGAGGGGAGAGTTATCATTCTTCTAGTGTAGGATATTTTCATAACATGTTTTATGTGACATTTTTCCTCCACTAAGGTCAACCCAGTGTCAGCTGTAGTTGGAAAGGATTTTACTGTCACGCCATCCAAACTGATTCAGTTTGACCCAGGTACGTTTTTTTGTTTATGGTTTGTTTCATGTTCTATGAGAGCCTGGAGACTACTGGGAAGACAGGATATTATGCAATGCTAGCCAACTAGAGCATCATCATCACTGTGCCAGCCTATTCCCAATAAACGAGTTTGGCCTGAAGTCCTGCCTTTATATATATTTTTTATTACAAGTGAATATCTATTTAAACTGAGAAAAAAAAAAGGTCATGGCAAATAGCAAACATAAAAATATCAAAGTAAATATCCAAAACAATCCAGAAAGATAAACTTATTTAAATATCATTATAACACAATGATAATTTAATAACCCACATATTTTGGTAGAAATTTTCAAATGTTATGAGCATATAGATTCCTAAAAAGGTTTTCACAATGATCTCTTTTGGAATAAGTTGACATAATTTGCTTCCAGGGTAAATGACTATCTCATTGAATTGATTTGATTTAAATCTGTGGAAAATTTTGCTAGGCACCAAAAGGTAAAACACGAAAGTGTACTTTCTTTTCCTGAAGATGTTATGTTGTCTGTAACATATAGACATGAAAGTATTTGACAATAGAACTTTGGAACCCAACACAAAAGCCATTGTTCTGGGTAAAGAAAGTGCTAGAACGCTTCCTAGGGGAAGAGGAGGAGGAGGAAGGCAGATGCACGCCTACAAAAGCACCTCTTACTTCTGGGGAAGTCTGCCTTAAAGCCAGGAGGCAGGACACTGCCCTCCCAGGCTCTCCTGTGGATGGGCGCAACTGCCTCCTTGTTCTGCATGGCTCTCCCTTATTCTCTATGGTCTGTAAAGGACCTGGGTCTCTCATCCAAGGACAAATGGAAAAATGCTAATGAAGTAGAGGGGCTTGCTGCTTTGTATTTTGCTGCAGGGATGTCTTGCACCCTGATACCAAGTGTAAGCTCACTAGACACTCAAATGACTGAATATCGTCTCCACCCTTGAACGAAGGATTTTAGTGTTAGGAGAGGAATGTCTTTGTGCTGTTCACAAGAAGAAACATAACACGTAAAGATTATATTGCTTTTCCATAATGAAGTGTCACCAACTGGATAGTTTTAAACATAGGCATTGCCTTGCAGTTTCAGAGGCTGTTCAACCCAAGACCAACGTGTGTTTGCGAGGGAGAATCATCCTGTCCCCTTCTTTTGTGCCTTTTGTGCTTTGCTGACAATCTTTGGTGGCCTTGGCTCTTGCTCTGTCACTGCAGTCCTTGTCTTTGCCTTCACATGATGCTCACTGTAGATACGTTCTGCCTCGTCGTAAGGACCCAAGTGAGCTTAGCTTAAGGTGCTACCCTGTTGTTCCACTATGACCTCTTTCTAACTCATTACTCATGCCATTACCCCATGTACAAATAAGGTCACATTGTGAGGCCCTGGCAGTTAAGAAGGCCTGATAGCATAAGCTGTGAGGGCTACAATTAAGCTTATAACAAAGTCTCTAACTTGGGTGAGTTGGTTTTCTAGGCTGACCACATTATTGCTGTTCTGTATTTGATGTTTCTCCTCAAGCCTCTGCAGGTTCTTCCATTCTCAACTCTACCACAAAAGGGTTAATGTTCCTTTTGTTGTGCTTTAAAGGACTTGTGTTGAAAGTCAATCATTTTTGCCATATGTCCTTCTTATTATTCATAGCTGTTTGTTGCTAGTTGGGTTTTCAGCAGCACACCAGGCACTCTGTTTGGGTTGAGAGGAACTGGAATGTATCACACTAGGGGAGACTTGGAAATTTATCTCTTGGAGATTCCACTGCATAAGATGAATGCCTGTTTGTCTAGAAGAGTTTGCATGCTGTTTTGATAGCTACTAATGACTTCTGGGGGGCTCCAAATGGTCTTGGGATTTTAAAGATTGTTTATATTTTGAAAAATAATATAAGCATATTTTAAACATTTTTTTAAAAAAAGCCACATGCTTGGCTGCTCATGATTTTGGAATTCATTAAGCCAGAAATAATTTCATATTATGAATCCTTACTTTAGAGAATAAAAAAATTCCCCACATCCACAGGTCCTATAAATGTTTATATACTTTCATACTGTAAATCTTTGCCTCTTTTAGATGTCCCCAGCTCCACCCTGTCACTTCTGCCAGGAGCAATCTATTCACCTCTCTGGAAATATCAGCTTTCCTGACGCCAGAGAGACAGAGGGGGCCATCCAGTACCTGGGGTGCTCTGAGACTGGCGAGCTCTGACTGGGGTGGGGTGGGGTGAAGGCTTGCCTTGTAGCACTTTACTGAACTTTGCAAACAGGAATCCTGAGAGTGCATTCAGCTGTTGTGACTATCTTGAAGCGCTTAAGTATTTATGCAAACACTCTACGGAGAATGAGTGCTTTCCTTTAAAATACGTGCCCCTGAAAGAGTTGATGCATTCTTAATCAAATCTTCATCAGTCTGAAAAAGTCAAAATGTTTTTCAAAGGAACAGCTCTCTAATTTGGCATTTCCTGAAAAATATTGAGAAGATGTCTCTCAACAGAGAAATCTGCTTTGTAGGAAAATAGCCAGGAATTTGTTCCCTCTATAAAGTGGGGTGTGTTTGCACAGCCCTTCTTACTCCACATCCTGTATCTTTTGTTTTCTGGAAACAGGGGGAAGGGTGGTTCAAGTCTTTTGAAAGCCCAGGTATATCTCAGGGAGTTAAGGACCACGTTGCCTCTGGAAAGAGGAGGAAGCATGGGACCAAACTACAGCAATGAAGACCCCGCTCCTCAGCCTGAGATGGTGACCCTCACACCTGGGAGGCTTGAAGCCAAGTTGAAATGTAGGTCAGCGAATCAGAATCCCTTAGCAGAACTCAGAGGAGAGCTCTTTCAACCATTTGGTTTTGTTCCAAAGATCCAGCAAAAACTTTGAAGGCCTTTTTGGCTTCTGTTTGTTTGTGTAGAAGTGATACTATTTTTTTTTTTCTAAAATAAATCTTCAAGCAGGAGGACAACTGTTGGAGGCATGAAAATAGGTTTCTAGGTATTTGACTTTGATGTAAATTGTCCTTAAAATTATGGTGCTTGGTGATCAGCACAGTTCTCTCAATACTAACTGTTTTCAATGTCCACCTCTTTTCAGGGTTATCTAATTTCCACAGCTGCCTCTAAAGTCCCATAGTCTCCGGGTACCCAGCCTTCACACAGACACTCTCAAGTACAATTTGTTAAAGCATTCACTTTCAGAACGTCAGTCATGTCTTCCCCAATAACCATTGTCTAAAGCCCGAGTCTGGCCACCTGGTGTCCACGTTCTCTGTAGTGCAGGTACAGAATTTACCTATAGCCAGTGGCCTCCTTTTCCCAGATAGGACTTTCTCCATCCAGCTGATGTATTTTCCATCCCCCTGACCCCAAACCTCAACTTTGTAAACTTCCTTACATTGCTTTTCATTCCCTCCCTCCAAATCTGTGTATGTGGCTCCTGCAGGCATCTGGTGTACACACGCCATGCGGATGTGTGTACGTGGTCCTGCAGGTACTGACTGCACATACTCCATTTTGCATATTTTGTCAGCTAATTACACATAGATTTTAATAGATATTTGACTTTCTGGTATATACAAAGAAAGGATACAGAATTCTTGGGTCCTATATCCACCTAGCCAAACACACACACACACAATATATATATATATATCAGAAAAACCACTCCTTTTGTACTGACTGAAACCCCTTTGATTTTCTTGTCATTATACTAGCTTTCTATTGAATGCTACAGGGATTAATGATATGCTGATTCAATTATAAAATCTATATGAGATATACTTTCAAGAAGGTGGCTGTCATGTGGATGACAAAGTTAGAGTCATGTCAGTCTGCAAACAAAAAACAAAAGAGGTCACTATTCAGAAGGGAAGCCTGGGAAATGGTGTTTAACCGCCTTATAGAGAAAGACTTACTAGCGAGAAAGCACACCTAAGCAGGGGAGGCAGGATAGACTTTCAGGCTTTGCCCTAGAGGCTAACCTGTAAACTTACTGCCCATTGTCCCCCCCTATCTTAGTGGCTCTCTCTCCCCCAATCAAAAAGCCTTCAGCTTGCTTGCCTCTGTCCTCACCTTCCCTTCTAAGTAAATCCAGGAAGAAGCCCTACAGATCCCATCATAGAAACTGCTGAAGAGCGGACTGTTGCAGAAGAGGCTTCCAGCCTGAGTACTCGGTGTCTCTAACTTTGCTTTGCCTTTCATCCCGATGGGACAGATTGGCTGGGATAACACAGTGAACAACAACTTGTGTTAAGTTCGGAAGATTACATGAAGTGAACTTGATTGCACTCCATGACAGAAACAGAGAGGGGAAAAGAGTGGCTGAACCAGTCTGTGTCTACAGTCCCCGGCCCTTACATTCTCTCTAGGAGAGTATCCAACTGCTGAGCATTGCACCATCAGAAAAACCAGCCATGGGCCAGAAGAGCTGCAGGGAGGGCGGCCGACCCAGGCAGGACTCGCTTCAGGGGTTCTGTGAGGGCCTGAAGTACCGTCCAGTAATCACTTCTGCCTGCTGCAGGGTCCTAAGATTCTTGCAACCATTAGGATTTTCAGATCGTACTAACTATATATTCTAACGCACAGAGGGGATGGGTTGGGAGAAAAAAATCCTGTTTGGGATTTTTGTGTACTAGCCTTTTTCTTTTTCTCCCCCTGTGCAATACAGCTCACTTTTTGTTACAGTGTTTGCATTGAAGGCCGATCATCATTGTCCAGGAACAAATGCCGTCTTTTTATATTATTTGGGAGAACAGCGGGGCCTCCGTGAGTTGGTAGCAGTACAATAGCTCACTTGGGCTACTGCAGTCTAGCTGTAGACATGTTAATTAATATATTTCTCTGACACCTAGGTGATTGAAATAGCAATTAAAGAGTAATTAAAATGTTTACTTCTTGTAGGAATGTCAACGAAGATGTGGAATATAGCAATTACCTATGACGGATTAGAGGAGGAGGAGGAGGAGGTCTTTGAAGTAATTCTGAACTCCCCTGTGAACGCCGTTCTTGGCACAAAGACAAAAGCTGCAGTGAAAATTTTGGACTCAAAAGGAGGTACTCTTTTGATCCTCGCCTTGAAATCAGGAGCGGTCCTGGCGCCATGGCTGCTGGCTTACAGCAGCCAACGTGCTTGATAACACCTCCAAATCAAAATGCATAATTTCTTGTCAAGAAAGCCACCTCCGTCACGACTCCGGTCTCTTTATTGTAGTTTGTGTTTTCCCCCTGCTAAGAGCAATGGCTGCAGGATAGCAACAAGTCAGTGCCCTGGTTCTCCTTTTTTTTTTTTTTTTTTTTTTTTTTTTTGTTCTCACCAAGGGGGAAACAACATTGGTGAGAATCTATCGACAATTATTTTCCCCCTGAGTTCGCAGGGCTGTAATTATCTTCTTCCTCCGTTAAAGGGAGCTCTCAGTGCCTAAAACCCGAGCCCCCCCACTGTAGTGTGACCAGGAAAATTGTAAGAAGGGAAGGGATTGGAGAAAAATAGATGTGAAGATGCAGCTGGCCGGGGGCTCAGGGGCAGCTGGAGAATACTAATGAATGACTTGGCGACGCAGAAGCCAAACAGTTCTGGGACTGGTCTGCTAGAGCAACTTGCAAATAAAATAAAAAGCGAAGCCCGTGGTGCTTTGAGGTGGTGTTCTGCCAAAGTCTCTCTGCTTCTGGATCCTTATCTACACAACGCTTTATGTGTCTGGCGTGACACGCCACGTTCAGCCGTTATTTTTTGTGCTCGTCATGCCTTGTGGCCTGCATTTTTCTTACCTGTGTTCTATTGTCTCCTCGCTCCCCCTCAAGTAAGAGTGGGTGCTGTCTCCTTTGCTTTGTACACCCACCTTTCCATGGCGTCTCTATCCCACTTTTCTCCCCACCGCGTGTGCTTCTGAATGTTTGGTCACATAAAGTGTGATACAAAAGTGTCCTGGGCTCTGTGCTTGAATCGCAGTGGTGCTAAAACTAAAGTAAATATCCAGACAGGTTCTGTGGGTAGGTTGTTTTTGTTTCCTTGTTAGCTGAGGGTTTTAATTGTTCTTTTACTTCCGGTGTGTGTGTGTGGGGAGCTCGGAGAACAACCTGTAGGAATCTATTTTCTTCTATTGTGTGGGCTGCCAGGCCTAGACGCTGGTGATCACCATTGGTGGCGAGCGCCTTCACCTGCTGATGTAGTTCGCTGGCCTCGTTTGTTTGCTTGGTTTGTTTTTGTGCCTTCGCAGAAACACTGATGATCGAGATTTCCAATAGAAGTTGCTCCCTTAAGATTTTCTAGGGTTTTGTCCTGTTAGAGTTGCTTGCAGCTTTTTACAGATGCTGTTTAATGACATGATATCTTTAAAACAATTCCAGTTTCTACCTCTAGACGATTAGAGGAAAACTGAATACTTTCAAAGTGGGGGGTGGGGGGATAGGGAGGTGCTTAATTGGTGAACAAACCTTTGGTGTTGATGAGGATCGCAGGAGGGAAGCGAGCTGGTTTCCTAAGTGTCTGGAATGATTATAAAACCATGACGATGATTTCCGTCTATGATTTGTGGGACGGATTTCATGGCTTTATAATCACCCCATCCATGTGCAGAAGGATACCGCTTTCCCAGGTGGAAACTGATGAAGAGAGAAGGAGTTCCTGGCAAATGGGGAAAAGGCAACATCTGGTGGGAAATTCATCCGTCTAGGTTTAATGACAAGCTGTTCCAGAAACGGTGTCAATGCCATCACTTATGTGTTTGTGTGGTATACTGATCACCTGCCATCTTGCATGCCTCCAGGACGCTGCCATCCTTCAAATCCCTTCAACCAAAGCAAGCACAGCACATGGGGGAAGGGCACTTGGCATCCGCTGCCCTCAGGGTCATCCTCACTCACCACTGCTGGTTCTCTTCATCTGGAAAGGAGGCCCCCTCCATCTTTCACCAATGGAGATGCCCTTCAGGGCTCTGATTTCACAGACCTCTCTCAAAAGAGGATGAGGACCCATGGGAATGGCAAATCAGTAAGGATGGGGGCGTTCTGGGAGTGGATGTGTGGGGACTTAGTGATAAGTGTCTGAGACAGTGCAGAACTGTTTGGATTCCTATAGTGAGTTCTTTGTGGAGTCATGCAGTGCCTTTTATGTACAAATATCACTATGTTGACCCACCCCGATAATTGCCAAGTGAAGTGGTAGGAGCAGTCATTCAGCCATGTGAATGCTGCTATGGCTCCTTCTATGGCCAACAGATATGGAGTAATTAGTGAGCCTAGGACAGATGCACATTTAAGTGACACCCCCCCTTGGGTGTGACAGTTATGACTCCAACGAGGCACACTCGTGTGTGTGTGTGTGTGTGTGTGTGTGTGTGTGTGTGTGTGTGTGTAGTGTTTTCCTGAATCCTTCCATACTGTAGATGCACTGAAAACTAGAGCTGCCTCTTGGCCCAGCCAGGACAGTGGATGCAGATGTTAGCACAACAGTGCGCTGTGGTTAGACACGATAGCTTAACAAAATTTATTGAACTTGGCATGAAAAAAAATCTCATGAAATATACTTTAAAATTTTCAATTATTACAGAACCTTACCAGAGTTTACAGTGCTAGTTGCTTTTTAAGTCAGCTCTGCATACATACTGTCCTTTGTTGATTTCAGGTCCTCCCATCCTCTGTTTGTAAAAATGGAACAGACACCATCTACAATGTAAGCATAGAGAGCTGCTGAATGTCTATGTTTGTGGATGTTTTCACAGTAGTGAGATTAGTATATCTTTTCTCTTTGTCTACTTGTCTGAAGCTTTGTTTCCCTAAAGTTTGTTTTAGAAGATGGGGTGATCAAGAAAAATCCTTTTGTCTCTTTTCTTTGATACAGCCTTTGAAATGCTCATTATTAGAAAAAAAAAGTTTTGTTTGCTAACTCAGTGCTTTTTTTTTTTTTTTTTTTTTTTTTTTGGTTTCCTCAAGTATCATGGCTTAGTTTCCTTGAAACTGGAGGGTGACAGTTTCTCAGCTCACAAACAGAAGGCCAAAACACCCATCCTTAGCCAGCCACCAAAGCCAATCAAGGCAGCAGCACTGCCTCTAGCTGATAAGGTGGAATCCACAGCCGACTCACACTTTCCCAGACAGGTATGGAAATCTTTTTTTCTTTCCTGCTTGCCTTCTAGCAAACTATTTCCTGGACCATAAACACGCTTAGCTCACAAAATGGGTCCGAGGTTTGGAGATAGTTTATTTGACACAGATGCTGCCCTGTAGAGGAAGACCCAAAGAAAGAAACTGTGTTATCAACTCACATTAAGTCAGTCCTAAACTGTTGCTCTTCCCTGCAGGGTCTGCTGCCCTTGTTCCCAAAGAACTGCTCTGTGGAATTAAAGGGACTCTTTCATTTTGAAGAAAAAACCCACAGATTGTATCAATGTGATGGGATCACGTGGAAAGCCTGGAGTCCCCATGGCAAGGTGGGACACTATCTGAGTGGCTCAGCAGCTTTATTGGCAGGATGCCCTGTGATGAGCTTACAGAACGATACAACATGTGACTCTCAACTTATGCTATGTCTTTTCTTCTTATACCTGGAAAGCCATGAGGGAAAAATGCTACAAGGTGACTTTTTTTTTTAAAGATCCGAAATACAAAGCCAGGTGGTGGCGCCTGCCTTTTATTTCAGCAAAGCCAGGTGAATCTCTGAGCTTGAGGTCAGCTTGGTCTATAGATTGAGTTCCAGGACAGCCAGGACACCACGGGGAAACCCTGTCTCGGGAAAACAAAACAGAACAGAACAGAACAAAATGACAATAAGAAGATCCAAAATATAGTATTACGTCAGTCAGTTTTGTTTAATTATCAGATGTCAGTGGTGTGAAATGGAACCACTCTGACTGTGGCGGGGCCCTCTGTAGATGGAGATAATTTTTCTCTCAAGATGGGGAATTGCAGGGAGGGCTGCCTCTGCTCCCCGGGAGTGGGGGCACGCACAGCTTCTACTGTGAGGCAGACCGCATGTTATCAAGTCCGTTCGCATGTGAACACAGACAACTGTTTTTGCAGGGCCTCAAGGACAAATCCTGCCCAAGTGGATGGCATCTTCACTCAGGCTACTGTCACTCTGTGATCACACGGCAGAAAGGCACCTGGACCACCGCCGCCCAAGCTTGCAGAGAACAGTAAGGAACCCCGTGTCACATGTGCCTGATGTTTTCTTTACTTTCACCTGGAACTGTAGGCCTGCAGCAGCTGTTGAATAAGTATTACATGTCTAATGTCTGTCTAGCTTTGTCCGAGGAGCCTAAGTGGAGGTCATAGTTTGGAAGAGATTTGGGGCTCACTTTGATAATTCTGTCTGCTAAGGCCTTTTTCTGTTATGGCTGTACTAGTGCCACATTCTCTTCTGTTTCTTTTTTTTAACCTCCATTTTTAAAGAAAAAGCCAAAGAACTTTCCTGAATCAGCAACACTGTAGGGTCTGATATTTTCTCTTTTGCCCCCTTCAAATAATAGACATCCATGTGCATTGATTTTAAAATATCTGGTAATGAAAGGCTTTGGCATCCAGCCTCTGGCAGTGCACGAAGCCTTGATGCCCATAAAGCCAGGCAAGCAGAACAAAGGCTTATTGGGTAATATTCAATAAAAGATGACTTGTGGTCAGATAATGACAATAAAAAATTCATCTGATCCATACGGACTTTAAAAATGCTTATGTAGCAATCATTGACCAACCTTTTTATTTGATAACCTGGATATTATTCCAACAATGCAATTACACTAATATGCGTTCTTGTTGGAATTGAGACTAGAGTAATTTCTAGTTAATATTGATCATATCTTGTACTTTATCAAATTTAAAAGGGTATGTTCATCTAAAGACACCATTAAGAAAATGAAAGGGTAAGCCACATTCAGGAAAGGCTGTTCTTAAAAATCACACATCTGATAAAGGTCTTGAAGAGGAGATAAAGCTCCCATAAATTAATAACAAAAAATATAACTGAAATAACAGCAAATGAGGCTGACAAGGTGGCTCAGCAGGTAAAGCTGGAAGACAAGAGCCCACTGCACAAAGCTGACCTCTGCCCTTCCCACACATGTAGTAAGAAGTATGTGCGCATCGATGCACACATGTCATATTAGACAACTCTAACAGCATTTTATAAGTGGCTTAGAGGTCTCACAAGAATAAGCACACAGTAGGTTCCTGAGTAATCACAAAGATTCTCAATGTCATTAGAGACAGGGTAAGTCAAGATGGAAACCCTTTCCACCCACTAAATGACTTTTAAAAAGCATAAAACTACAAGACTAGTGTTGACAAGGGTATAGAACAAAGATAATTCTCATGGATTGTTATGCGCAGTGATGTGTCCACCTTGTGGGGCAGTTGTTAACAAAGCTGTGTGCCCCGTGACTTAGTAATTCTGTACCTGAATACTTCACCAAGAGATTAGACATATGCTAGGAAACACAAGATAATTTTACAAATTTATTCATGATAAATGATAATAATTTGGGCCATTTTTGTTATTGACTTATAAAAGTGCTGACTATTTTCTCAATCCATGAGATAATATTTATATATCTGTAGACTGAACCTCTGAAACAATGTAGGTAAATTATGCATAAGTAACATATAGAATGTGTACCGCCTTACACAATAGGATACAAATTATACAATTCCACATATATGCGTGGGAGAATCTACGCTGCTGTAATAATCAAGGGTTTCACCCACAGACTGTGAGAGGACTGGAAACAAACACCCAGAACTGTTCTCGTGGAAGGGATGAGGAGGTTCTGTGTCTTCATCTGCATAGTTATTATGTGATACAATACCTTTGTAAAAATCTATCAGATTAAATACTTAATGATCTCTGCATTATTTGTATACTTACCTAGTTGCGTTTTTGTTGTTGTTGTTGTTTTGTTTTGTGTTTTGAGACAAAGTCTCACTGTGTTGCCCAGGCTGGCCCCTATACCACAGGTTCAACTCTCCTGCCTCAGCCTCCTGAATACCAGAGATTCCAGGGCTATGCTGCCACACCCATCTTTCCTTATAGGTTTAAAAAAAAAGATAATAAAGTATTTAAAGCCTAGGAAGGTCAACCATTTTTTTTGTCACTGGTGTATTTTATATTTTAACTGTAAATAGAGTCATGATAAAACTTAGTAAGTACCTTTGGAGGTATTGTTGGTAAGTTGGTAATGTACTATAAATCCAGATATTTAGCACTTTTAAAATTAGTGCTGTTTAACTATAGAGTTGTTGCCACAATGCTAGGTGCTGAAGAATAAATAATACACCCTTTTATTAAGACAACCAGATATGTCTATTCGTAGTTCATCTAGGGCAGTGGTTCTTAACCTTCCTAGTGCTGCGAACCCTTTTTATAGTTTTTCATGTTACAATGACCCCTAACCATAAAATTATTTTTGTTGCTACATAATAACTGTAATTTTGCTACTATTATGAACCGTATTGTAAATATCTGATATGAAGATAGTTTTAGGTGACCCCTGTGAAAGTCATTTGATCCCCAAAAGGAGTCATGACCTACAAGTTGAGAGCGCTGATCTAGGGCATGGCAGGCTGGAGCAGTGATAGTTTTCTTGCTCTTTCATTCCTTAGGAGATCTGGGATGTTGACCTGGAAGCTGTCTGGGCTCTCCAGGAGAAAGATGCTAGCAAAAGGAGAGGGACATTACTGGCAGGAGGAAGGGCAGTGGATGTACCCTGCAGTGGAGGTTGTCAAGGTCATAGTATGGGGATTTCTTGGTGAAATGTAGACAAACAGAACAGAATTTCCCAACTTGCTTCATTGGTTCATCTCCTACTTAACTATGGCTGCCTCTCAGGGCTTAGTTAGAGCCTGACCAGTGACTTTCTTTTCTTCCAGTGATTCCCAAAGGATGCAGCAAGTCCCCCAGTAAATCAGTCCTCAATAGGCCTTCAGGGTTACTTTAAAAGAAGCTAATGACTTTATTTGTGTGTGGGTTGGGGTGAAGGTGGGAGCTGTTTGTATGTGCCTCTGGAGGTTAGAGGTCAATGTTAGGTTTCATCCTCAGTTGCTGTCTTAGTCTCTTCAGATATGGTCTGCCACTGAACCCCGAGGTCACTGATTCTCCCTGGCCAGTGAACGCAGAGTACTCACCTGTCTCTGCATCTTCCCAGCACAAGGATTCAAGGCAGTTTGTGTGTGGACCTGGGAATCCACACTCACGTCCTCACGCATGTAGAGCAGTCGCTTTATTGATTGTGCTTCTCCCAAACACTCAGGGTTACTTTTTACTTTTCTTTTTGAACATGTTTGCTTTTATTGTGTTGGAGAAGAAACCTAGAGCTTGATAAATTCTGTTCACACAAACTGCTACTGAGCTACACCTAAGACTCTCATGGATGATTAATACTGTGAGAAAATAAAGGTAGCATGCACTGGGAATTGTCTTTGCATCCACACAAAGATGTTGGTAAAAGGTAGCCAGGTGGTTTTTTATTCCAATGTTTATTTCTATTCTCGATTCTGAAATCACGGTCTTCTAATTTCTTGTTGTTAAAATCCTTTTTATAAAATACTGCTCACTTAGAGTAGTACTGCTGATGGCTTCCTGTTAATCACCCAATACCTTTTAAAATTTTGATTGTATTGATTCATTTTAATATAGCTAGCTTTTAATGGTTAGTAGCCTTCTAATTACAGAGCGTTCCTTCATAGTTCTGCTAATACTGTCTGGTTTACTCATATCCATCATAAACACAAGGCTGAAATTAAAGGCCTGCTTTCTTCCTCATGAACCTAAGACTTCGTCTGCAATTTGAGGTTGAGTACCATCACCCTGACCTGGACTAGTGTGACCCACTTCTGTGTGCTGTCTCACCAATGACACCTTACTTTCCTATTGTATGTTTACAGAATTCTGTCACATAGATACAACTTATTTGAAGTCCACCACTTCTATGAGGGAAGCCAGTAGCAATCTCCACAATTTGCAAATTTTAAGACAGGAATAAAGAAGCAAAATCAGTTGCTCATAGTCTTCTAAGCATGGAAAGAAAAAGGACTTTTCCATTACACTCCCCAAAGAGCTCCAAAGTGTAAGGGATTTCTCACCACATATGCACCGACAAGTGTGTCTATTTTAACTTTGTGTTAGGCAAATCTTAACACAAGCCTTCAAAATCATGTATTTTAAAGTCTTGTATTTCTCTCACAGCAAAGAAATAAAATTTTAAAATTAAATCCATGTAACCCTTTCAGGGAAAAACCAAAAGTGTAATCAAGTTTTGAACTTTTAGATTCAAGTTTTAACTTTTTGTACTGGAATAAAGTAAGTCTAGACAAGACCACACCTTCAAATACTGTTCTTTAGCATTGCTGTCACAGCCAAATAACTAGTTCCTCGTTCATTAGGGAATAGACGCCGTAGGTCAATGCAGCTGTCTTACACAGTAAGATGCATTTTACACTGGTGATGTCGTAGACTTCAGATATTCTCTTTCTCAGGTAATCTTTCTCATAAAGCTCTATTAAAAATGTGGCTGCCAGGGCTGGAGTGATGATGACTCCAGTGGTTAAGAGCACTTCCTCCTCTTCTAGAGGACCTGAGTTCAGTTCCCAGCTCCCATATGGCAGCTCACAATTGCATGTAACTCCAGTTCCATGCAGGCACCAATGCACATAAAATATTTTTTAAAAGCATGAGTAGGAAGAATGTAGATGTTTATGAATTTAAATGCCCGGATTTAGCACGTACTGAGTTCATATATTACTATAATTCCATTAAGAATCCCTCTGGCCATAAACGTGAGTTTACAGCAGTATCTGTTGACTATATATAGATAAACATGATTGACATTTGGAAGTATTGTAAATGGAGGATTTTTTTTTTAATCCTGAAAATGTCCATCTCCTCTGTGATTCCAGGGAGCACAGCAGAGTGATTACAGTTCTCAGATCAAACATGACTTCATAAGAGCGTCAGAACTGCTATTGTTCAAATTATTTCCAAACTACTTAGTACACTTGTTCTCAAAAAATTGTCTTAGGAACATGTTAGGAAGCAACCAGCTAGCAATAATATAAACTCAAGTTGCACATAATAGTCACTTTATTGACAGGGAAAGTACACAGTTATCAAATGTCCTCTTTCATGGTCTAGGGGGTGTAAGGTAATGTGACACTTCAGGTATCACTAGAAGCATCTACACTTCCAATTTCCATTGGAATATTAAATATTTTATTTGACTGCCTTTGCATGGTTCTTCGGCATGCATTTGCTTTCAGAAGGGCAAGGAAAATAACTAGAGATGTACACACTGGTGGCGGTCATTTTTTAAAGGGACACTGGGAGGTTTAAACAAATGTGATTCCGGGAGAAGCTTTTGGGGGTATAAGGCCTCCTCTCCAGCACAGCTTGTGTCTGAACCCCAGTTGCTCTTCTGCCATTCAGCATGCTTCCGCCATGCCTGGGTGTCCTGCTTCCTTCACCCTTATCTTGTTCATCAGTCTTGTTGGCTTGCAAATGGGTATTCCTCTAGGGATTGCCAATCCCCCTTTGTGAAGTTTAAATCACACATTTACATTCTGTAATTTGAAGCTTTGCTTTATTATTAGCTATTTTAGTAGATGCCTTTAGATTCCACTGTTAGAATTAGTACATATATAGAATGTGTTTTGATTGGCCTTGAGGGACTGCTATTTTATACTGTGCTGTTTCCTTGGCCTCTCACTGGTATGTGTCTGATTTTTTTTTTTTTTTTAATTTCCAGAGGGCCATTACAATGCCCATGTTTCAATGAGAACAGTAAATTGTGTGTTGTCCCCTGTCTCTCATCAGATTACTAACTCAACTCAATCTTTATCTCCCATCTCTTTGCCTCCCCATTGGTGTTTTATTATTTTCCTAACCCAAAGGAGCCAGACTGCTAGATTAGGCATTTCTTGAATTTACATATTGTAATCTCATCTGCTCGTTTCCTAAGGCAGGCATTGTACATTTGGTAATTGTATTATTATAGATCATTATCTGTGCTGCCATTTCCCCGGCCCACAGGAGCGTCTGGAACCCCTGCTGGCCTATCCTTAAAGAGTTGCCCTGAAATATTGGTACTTATGCAGAAATCTTTTGAAGAAGTAGATGTTTATTTTTTGTAGCCAGAAAAAGGAAAGCTTCTGTTTCTAATACTGAACGTTGAAAGCCTTCACATGTCAGAGTTTTCAAAGGGTTTTCACTTGTAGATGGTGTACCTATTATATTTCAATTTTATATCTATAAACATACATGTCTATACAGATAGCATCTACCATATTTTATAAGTATTGAGCCAAATGAACAAGAATTTTTTTTTTACTTAAAACCACCATTCACATGCCGAAACATTTGTTTTATGAATTACTGCTTTAATATTTTGCCTAGGTGAGGCACAGCTATTTTTCTGCCTGGTTTTTTGGTACAAGGAAGGCAGAGTACTTCTTGCTTTTTGGAGAGTTAAATTGAAAACTAGAACTATATTTAAGCAGCTAAAAGGTATTTTGTAAACCTGTAAAGGTTTTAAAGATAATTTTTAACATTTTTCAAACAGGAAGATGCTAAGTATCTGGGAATAAATCTCCTATATCCATCCTGGTGATCAGTAAGAAAATTACCAGAGAAGAGACAGAGGGGCTAGGCAGGAAATGGACCCTGCCTTTCCCATTCTAAGTGTAGCACTCCACAGTGATGGGCCACCCCAGGCCCATTTAACACAAGTCAAATACTGTCTGTCCCAATCCCAGAGTACACAGGATGCTCACACTGGATATGAGGAGGTGTCTCATTGTAGCTGCTGTGACTGTCAGACGCAAGCCAGCAGTAACTAATGGGTTCAAAACCAAGTCCTAAATCCTGAATGCAGCAGCTTGAAGCTCTCTAGCAGTCTTACAGATCTCGGAAGGCCTGTGAGGCACTGTTGAATTACAGAGAGCAAAACCCTGTGCTAGTGACAGGAAAAATTATTCAGAAACAAATTACACCTACTATATATAATAGGTAAGAGAAACAGATGTGAATTTTGGAAAGACACAGGCAAAAGTGAATAAAGTTCAGTTTAGCAGTTGTGTAAGTCTCCACGTGTTGCTATTTCATTTTCAACTTGTCTTCGTGTCAACAAATTCTGATCAGGCAAGGCAATCATTGCGACTTTGTTTTCTTGTCATTTGACTTAATATTGTTAAAACTGCATTTCTTCTTCCTTCACTTATGGGGCTGGTGGTACATGAGTGCCATGGTACACATATGGAAGTCAGAGGACACCTTAGAAGAGAGCTGCCTCCCTCCTTCTATGACGTGGGTCCCAAGCTGGAAGCTGTCAGGCATGGCATTACCCACTGGGCAATCTCACGAGTGCTTACCATTTCAAGTTCTTACTTTGTTTTCTTAAGTGAGATAACTGCACATCTACAAAGCACAGTGTGCTGTGATGATAGAGGCATATGTTATGGATGCTTTCTTCTTTGAACCCCTTTCTTTTCTTTTCAAGAAGAAAATAGCCTACTTGTTCTTATCACAGCGTTTTTAAAGAGCTTTAAATAAGCTCTGATGGAGAAGTCGAACAATAGGATGCTGCTTATAGGGATAATTCAGTGCGCCTCAGTGTAATTCATAGAGAATTCTATTTTGAGGGGAAGCTGTGTGTGCTGACAGGAAGAGTCTGTAAAGTGGATGGGGTTATTTGAGTAAACATACCCAGCCCAAAACCTGGACTTTAAGTCATTTTTCTGGGAAGAAAATTGAAGTAACTTACTGATCGAATTAAATGGGTGACTGTCAAATTCATACCAGCTTAAAAAAAAATTTCTGTAGGAGAAGTTCAAGCTATGTGTGGAGTTTGGAACTGGCCTGAGTTACATGAGACTCTGTCTCCAAGAAGGAGGGAGAAAGAGGATGATAGTCTTCATAATATTTTGATATTAAGTAATTAATCTAATTAATTTGGGGCAGGTGGAGACAGGGTCTCTCTGTGTTAGCCTTGGCTTTGTAGACCAGACTGGCCTCGAACTCACAGTGATCCACCTGTCTCTGCCTTCCGAGTGCTGGGATTAAAGGTGTGCATCACCACTCCTGGCCTCTAATTAATCTTTATAAGCAGACAGTTGTTAATTAAGAAAAGATCTTCTAATTACACCGAACTGTGATGTAAATACAATATATATATATATATATATATATATATATATATATATATATATATATATCTTTATATTTATATCTCATCATCATCATCATGGCACTTTCCCTGCTGTTGCCCATCCTCTTCCCAAGAGCCCATCAAAGCTACTGTTAAAAACCTTGAAAAGCTTTTTCTACATATTTACTAATTTTCTCTTTATTTCTGTTATGCACATCATATGAGCAGTAATGTCAACTCCCTGTTGCCGATCCTCTTATTTTCCTGTGTGTATGTGCAGGTACCAGGGAAACCTTGTGACCGTACTCTCCAGGAGACACATGCAGTGGCTATGGGCAACCAGTGGAAGAAAGCCCTTCTGGATAGGCAAGTATCTGCTGAGCAGAGAGCAAGCACACAAACAGCAAAGGAACTGATGCTCCCTCCCATCGGCCAAGTGACTGTAACTTACGGTAACACGCACTAGTTAGACGGTCATCAGCTAAAGCCATCTTGAGGCCTGGAGTATGGCTCAGAGACAGCATATTCTGAGCAGGGGTGAGACCCTGGCTTCAATCCTTACCAGCCAGGGGGGAAAAAGACCACTTTAGACTTTTTGGGTTTTTTTTTTTTTTTTGGCAGAGTGCCTTCATTCTTGGACATCTGTTTCAAAGACATAATTAGGGATATGGTCAGACTGACATAAAAATTCAATGCAATGGCATTCCTAAGATAAAAAATGTGAAAATAACTGTAGAGCAAATTAGATTACAACATGCCTATGTGAAGGTGAAATCAACACTTATTGTTCTTACTTTATCTCATAAAGCTGCCACAAAATGTCTTATTGTGAATTAATTGGTTAGACAATTATATATTGTTATTATAGATGACATATAGTACATTGTATTTGTGACCAGGTGCTAAGTGAAAATAGCAGTTAGTTCATAGCTATATGAACCATGGAATAATTTAGAATAAAAAAAGATATGTGTTCTATAAATAGAGTTATATGCTAAAGTTGGAAATGATTTACCTCTAATCAACAATATAGGTACTTTGAATTTTGTTCCTTGATTTTTCAAATTTCTAGTATTTTCTCTAATTTTGACAGTTATAACAAATCTTTGCAGGTTACTTTAGAGACAGGATTCTCAGGGCACATCTGAGTCAATGTCCCTACTCCTGCCTGCAAGAGGCATCATGTTTGGGGTAACAGTTACAAAGCCAGTCTTGGGTTCTCATTTTTTTCTGTAAGCTTCATTGGGCCATTAAATCCAGACATGGCCGAAGAGTGCTGAGTTAGTCTGAAGCATAACTTTTCTGCACATGCATAATTCTAAAGCTTTGTATTCACAAAGGCACATGCTATCTGGCCCAGGAGAGTAACCCCGTGCCAGATAAGGTGCTCCTGCCTGAAATTTCAGTGGAGGAAGACAGCATGCTGGTAGCTAGAACTATTGTCATGGTCAAATCTGAGTGGTAAGATGTTAGACTAGGCTACCATTATAGAGAGTTCCTTTCTCGTGATTTTTAAAAATTTTCTATTATGAGAAATATGGGAAATGCTTTTTTAAGCAAATGTTACTGATACGTACAACATTAGAGTCTAATTTTCAGAGACTGCCAGTGGGAGTAACACGGCAATGAGAAGAAAGCTGATTTTTATTGGAATTGTAGCAGACTGAAACATCTTAGACTCCAGACTAGAAATGATGTGTCTTTTCAGCTACTTCTGAATATGAAAATGAAGGCTTTTAAAGAACAGGGAGGAGGAGGAGTGGGTGACAAAGTGTCTCTTTCCCTGTGATAGGAGCTTTGTGGGTAGTTGACAGGGATGATCATAATAGCTGCTGGGGCTGCAGGGATGACTCAGCAGGTTAAGCACACCAGCTGCAGGGATGACTCAGCAGGTTAAGCACACCAGCTGCAGGGATGACTCAGCAGGTTAAGCACACCAGCTGCAGGGATGACTCAGCAGGTTAAGCACACCAGCTGCAGGGATGACTCAGCAAGTTAAGCACACCAGCTGCAGGGATGACTCAGCAGATTAAGCACACCAGCTGCAGGGATGACTCAGCAAGTTAAGCACACCAGCTGCAGGGATGACTCAGCAGGTTAAGCACACCAGCTGCAGGGATGACCCAGCAGATTAAGCACACCAGCTGCAGGGATGACCTAGCAGGTTAAGCACACCAGTTACCCTAACAGAAGACCTGGATTTGGTTCCCAACACCCATGTGGCAGCTCACAACCATCTGTAACTCATTCCAGAGTGTCTCATGCCTTCTTCTGGCCTCTTCTGGCACTGCACATACATGATGCACAGACCTACATGTAGACAAAATACCTATACACATAAAATAAAAATACCTATACACACAAAAAATTCAAATATAATAATAGGTGCCATTAAGTATATGCTTAAATGGCTTTTTTAAGTATCAAATTAAAATACAATTATGTAATTTCCCCCCATTCCTTTCTTCCCTCTAACAGCAGTTTTCAACCTGTGGGTTGCGAACCCTTGGGGGGGGGTGGTTGAACAACCCTTTCATAGGGGTCAACTAAGACCATCAGAAAACAGATGTTCACGTTATGATTCATAACAGTAGCAAAACTACAGCTATGAAAGAGCAATGAAATCATTTTATAGTTGCAAGTCACCACAACATGAAGAATGGTATTACAGGGTTGCAGCATTAGGAAGGCTGAGAACCACTGTGTAACACTTGCCTATTTGTTCATTCTCAAATTCATGACCTCTATTTCTTTAAATTATATATATATATATATACATATGTGTGTGTGTGTTTGTTTGTATGTGTGTGTGTATATATTATTGAGTATACAAGCACAACCTGCTCAGTCCAAATACTGTTACTTGTATATATATGAGTTCAGGTTTGCCCAGCTGGTATTAGGTAACCAACCAGGGAGCTCTTCCCTATGAAAGATGGTTTCTCCCACTCTCAGCGTTCTTTGTCTAGGGTAAGAGTTTTTACCTTTAATCTCATATATAGGCTTTATGCCCATTCTTAGGGCATACAGTTACAGCGTAGAAAAGGTGAGTACCGTACCCACAGAGGGTGGAATCTGTTGGGCCCCAAAGTCTTACACTCCTAATCGTGTCTTGTTGTATCTCCAAATCTTTGTCTTGGTTCTAGAACTGGAACTCACGTTCGCTTTATCTCTACTTAGCAGCATAGGCCAAGGCAGGCCTGGTGGTACACAGCTGTAACTACAACTATTTGGAGGGCTGAGGTAGATGGATGACGCATTCAACAGTAACTGGGGAACTTAGTGAGACCATACTCAGAAAGTGAAAAACACCACAGTAGAGTGGGAGATCTAGCCCAGGGGTAGAATACTTATCTAGCATGTGAGAAGGAAGAAATTTAATAGCAGCATTGAAAGGAGGGGCAGAAAAAAAAAAAAAGGAATAGGCTAGCCATGGTACCTACATTTAAACATAATAAAAATATTTGGCATATCCTCTTGGTTTACATTAGGCTTGAAGAACCAAGTACGAACTGGCCGCTGGGAGTGGGCTGGAGGTGAGCCTGTTGCTTTCACCAACTGGAGGAAAGGGTCCCCTCAGCACCCAAAGCCTGGAAAAAACTGCGTTTTGGTCCAAAAGAGAGGACAATGGCAACTAAAGAACTGTAATAAAGGCAAGGCGCACAATTTTGTGTGCTCAAGGAAGCTCTGAGTGGAACCTCAGATTTCTCACCTGTCTATTTACAAGACCTATGTGTATTGCTCAGTAGAAACACATTGTTGCGGCTGGCTGGACATGTCTTTGTGAGTCTCCCAAGTTAACACGGAGGCTAGATCATCAGGCCCAGAAATATGGATGTATGGATGTGCCCGTTCAAGATGAGATACAACTTCTGCATCCTGGTATTTTTCTAAGTAAATGCCTGCGGTATTACAGGCTATAATATTTGCTTCTCCCAGAAGATTCATACAGTTTCCTATGCCAACTCTCAAGCCGTGTAAATTTTCATGGACCCTCCATATCTTTGCCCCTTGACCTCAAACGAGTTCACCCAGAAAGATCAGTGTTGCTGGGGTGGGGGGAGGTGTGTGCTCCTAAGCACAGAGTCCAAGGGAAGCTAGCCATGCAGATGCGCTAAGCTAAGACTGAGCGCTGCCAAGAGGTGGTTTGTATCCTTAGGTCCTTTAAATGTGAAACTTAAAATCAGGGGCTGTGGGTAGACAAGGGGCCTCTCTTTTGAATGGAGAGGCCTTTCAGGAGGAGGGTTCTAGTGAGGTGGAGGCAGGGGTCACCTCTATTGGAGCAATTGCAATAAAGCAAGGGTCTGCCTCCACCAAGGAGATCAAACCATACAATGCATGAACCCATATTATGTCCCAATACGATAACGGCACGGTGCCATTCCTTAGCTACATATTGGGTTTTCCCTGCCTTCCAAGGTCATATGAACTTTGAAGTAGCAATATCTCCATCTCTATTTACTATGCTGACAAGTATTTTTAAGGGACAGTCGGAATAAAGAGTATACATGAGCACTGGCTGAAACGCAGAAGCCAAACGCTGCTTCCCCGGAAGCCCCTGCATGAACCGTGCTGATGAGCGAAGAAAGCCAACGTTGGAAACAGAACCTCTGACAGCCCACTGTCTGGGAAGGGATGTTGATGTGACTTTGAGCCTTCAAGTCTGGAATATTTGCAGAGACATCCCTCCGACTAGGTTCTCCAACTGAAGGGACCTTATTAATTTGTAAAGTCGGTTGAGTGAACTGTTTTTGTAGCAGTGAAGCATTCTGTGCCTCTCTCAACAATCCCTTCCAGAACCCAAGGTGAAGGGTAGGAAGTTAGAATGTCCTTTCTAAAATGTTTATTAAAGTTTTTCTTTTCATAATCACTAAAAAATACAGCTGTGCCAAATACAACTTGTCATCCGAGCACCAGTGTAACTTTAGAATTAAATGAGGTGTTCAAGGAGACTAGAGCTTTAGGGCAGACTTTTTAAATAGAATAATAATATCTCAAGTGTTAGAGACACTGAAAATGGCTTAAGAAAGTTGTTCCAGTTTCTGAATATAAAACATGACAGGCTTGCTTCAGTTCTGCTCGTTTATCAAAGTTCGGGGTCATAGAAAATTTTACCTAAGGAGGTTAGGCCAAGACTCAGACATTCTGTCTCTAACTGAAATCCAGATGTGACTGGGAATTGTTAGCTCTTACCTCGGAGGTGTAGAGCAGTCTGTAGACAGTCAAATGCAAAGGCCTGTGGAACATAGGGTCCTTTAGTGTCTAACCAAAACAGGCCAAACCCTTCCTCCACTCTGGCTCCAGCCAAGTTCCTTGTGATCTGCTGGCTTCTACACTATGGAGAGGTGGCATGCAGAGAGGAGGAAAAAGGACCGAGCCCCACAGGTCAGAGAGTGAGGAATTCACTCTAAAGCTGTGTGCGCCATTTAAAGCTGGAAATACAGACCCATGCCAACCATAGTCAACTTGGTAGGCATGGCCAGTTTATCATACTTTTCTGCAGTTAAAATGGCATGGCTGTAATTGCAAATGTTTAATATAGGGAATGGTTTGGTTTTTATATCAATTAGGAATAGACTATTTTGAAATTTTCCTGATCATGGGACCTTTATCAAATTGAGAAATAAGATATAAGAGGTTATAAAGAACATACAAATTCAGACGAGCTTGGGTTCTGGCCATGACATGACTGTCACAGTGGATTAAAAATGGGTGGGGCTGAGAGTCGCCAGCCCCTTTCCTCTAACTTGAATGCCCACTCAGGAACTTCCTACATGCAAGGACATACATGCAGCTCAATGCTATAGAACGTTGTGACATTTTCTGAAGCTTGATCTTTAAAGAACATACAGTATATTTTTTACTAAAGATAAATCTCAATCTGGCATAAACCACTTCCTCTCCTCTTCCTTAGAGCGGTGAAAACAGAGCAACATTTCTTCTAGTTTATTTTATTTTTCTTTAGTTTTTTTAATTTTTATTTTATGTATGTTAGTGTTTCCACTGCATGGATATCTGTGTGAAGGTGTCAGATCCCCTGGAGCAGGAGTTACAGACAGTTGTGAGTTGACATGTAGATGCTGGGAACTGGGACCTCTGGAAGAGCAGTCAGTGCTCTTCACCGCTGAGCCATCTCTCCAGCCCCCAGGTTATTTTTAATATAACCCAAATAAGCGTGTATTTTAATGAACACTGTGGGTCTATGTGGTTTAAACCATCAACTGGTGCTGACTAATTTCTGTAATGAAGTACCATATTAAATGTACTGTATCTTGTATGGTATCAAAGTCAATAAAATAATCATGCTTAATTCTCAGATACTGTGCCTTTCTTTTTTTTAATTATTTTTATTTTCTAAGATTTATTTATTTATTATCATGTATACAGTGTTTTACCTGCATGTACACCTGCACACCAGAAGAGGGCATCAGATTACATTATAGATGACTGTGAGCCACCATGTAGTTGCTGGGAATTGAACTCAGGACCCCTGGAAGAACACTCAGTGCTCTGAACCTCTGAGCCATCTCTCCAGCCCTACTGTGCCTTTCGTTTTTCGTATTTTAGCTTTTTCATGGGGCCTCAGGGGTACTGTTTTATTTGTGTCACTTTGTTTGCTTTTCTAAGACAGTCTTTCAGTATGTAGCCGAGGTTAGCCTTCAGTTAGTGATCCTCCTGTGTCAGTCTCCAAGTGCCAGGACTATAGGCATGTGCCACCATCTGCTGTGTCTTAATGAGTCTATCCCCTTGCCAGAAGGGATGGGCAAGAAATCTCAACATGCCTGTCCTTTTTTATTGATTAGGCTAGCTATTAGTTATTAACTTCCATGCATCCATATGGTATTTATTCAGTGGTATCAAATACACAGCATCAAGTCTATACCTGGCATTGTCTTAAAAATCAAGAGATACAGTAATGAATGGAGTAAGAAAAGCACAGAGCATATATGCAAATGTATACACATTTTCAAGCCTGAAGAACTTTGTTGGGGGGCAGGGGGCAGGTCGAGACAGGGTTTCTCTGCGTAGCCCTGGCTGTCCTGGAACTCACTTTGTAGACCAGGCTGGCCTTGAACTCAGAGATCTACTCGCCCCTGCCTCCTGAGTGCTGGCATCAAAGGTGTGTTTCAGCACTGCCCAGTTTACCTGGAGAGCTTTTGATCAGGAAGGAAGTTGCAATGGCGCCTGGTGATGCATTGCCTCTTTTCGGGCCAGGAGGGAAGCGCACGCAGGTAAACTGCTGCTCGGGCTGGTTTCTGGTTTTCTGTTGCTTTTCCTACAGACTAAGAAGTGAGAACTCTCTTCCTAAGCTTATAATCAGGGCCAAGCATCGCTCGTACCAGGACTTCAGGCTTTGTGTCTCTGCAAAGGAGATGGTAATGAAGATTTTTAAATCTAGCTAATTTGCTTTCTAACTTTTCTCCCTAAACAAGAGGCAGTTTCTATTGCTACCATCTTACCTGCCACTCCCATTTTACAGATGAGAACAGTGAGAGCCTCTTAAGTCAAAATGCAAAGAAAGCAGCATCAAGATGGACATCTTAGAAATGACGGTCAGTAGGATGGGATGGGGGATATTATTCAGTGAGTAACATGCCAGCTATACTAGCATGAGGGCCAGTGTTCTTTACCAGCACCCATGTAACAAGCCGGTGTCATGGTTTGTGCATGTAATCCTAGTGCTGGGGAGATGGAGGCTGGGATGTCCCTAGCGGGTCTCTGGCCAACCCAGTCTAACGAATAAGATCCCAGTGACAGGTACTGTCTCAAAGTGCGACGGACAGCTCTTGAACAACCACACTGGAGGCTGACTCTGGCCTGCATGCACACAGGCACACGCGCACACACGCACACGCACACGCACACACACACACACACACACACACACACACACACAAACGGTAAGCAGAATCCCTTCCAATAGTAATATTCAGGTGGCTTTATTAAAGTCTAGTACAATATTTTTAATAGTGTTATAAAATTAATGAAAGTCGCACCGTAAACCATATTTTGTATGATCTCGTTTATATGAAATGCCCAGAATAGGCAAATCTATAAACCCAGAGTGAACCAGAGGTTTCTAGAGCACATTCTAGAGGAATTGAGGGTTGAAACTGACTAGCAAGAGGTGAGTTTCCTTTTGAGGGGTTGGAAATACTCTGGGATTAGGTAGTGGTGATGATTTCACAATACAGTGAATACATTAAAAGAGTATTGAAGTGAATATTTTATAGTTGAGGTGCTGGAAATTTAAACCAGCACACATTAGGTAAGCACTCTGCCACTGACCTTTAACCCCAGGCCCAAAGAGAATACTTTAAGTTGATGAACTTCAAACTGTAAGGTGCTATGAAAAATCTTAACATAAAATTTATTTCCAAAAGCTGGAAATGGGATGTTGGGTCTGGTGCATGTTTATCTGACTTACTCAGATACATCTTCCATTTTTATGCCTGATGCTCATGCAGATTTTGTTTGCTTGTTTGTATCACTGGATCATGGGCAAGCGACGCTATATTTAACATAGTTTTAAATTGGCAATGCTGCCTTACTGGTCTTCTTCTCTTTCCTCCCCATCAATCATAGCAAAGAGCCATAACTAACAGCAGAGTGTGTCTGGATGTCTGTAATGTCCAGAACACCACGATTTTCATGAAATTAATTTTTACAAGCCTTTAGAGTGGGATCGTGCAGGAAATGAATATACTATCCTCGTAACTTACACATAACTGTTCATTTTGAACAGTTTTTATAGGCTCTATACTCTGATAGGTAATAAAATTCAGTTTATCCTAAGACAGAACGGAACAAAGATCAAGCAACACTTCCATTAGCGGCCTCATGGTAACCGGCAGCAGCTTCCAAGGGCTGCTGCTTGGGGCCACCTCTCCCTTCTCTCTCTCCACCTGCATTCCTGCCTTCAAAACGTAGTCTGGCTCAACTCGCTGCATCAGAAAACCATGTTAAGACCCAACTACGTGCTGCCTATAGGAAACACACGTTTAATATAAATACGTGGATCCATGGTGAGTAGAAGAATCAAAAAAGTTTCGCCAGCCTAAAGGCAGAGTGGCTATATCAATGTCAGGCAGCATAAAATATCACCAAGGAATATTGCCAAGGAGAGCAGAGATTAGTTCACAATGCTAACAGACAGATCAGTAAGAGAACCTGTGATCTAAAGCACACGTGCATTTGGTAACAAAGTTTAAACTGTGCAAAGCAAAAGCTGGTCGAAGGGAAATGGATAAAGGTATCTTCGCAGTCAGACACGCCAATACTGCTTTCTTTAAAATTAGTGGAATGAGCAGCGAGGAAGTCAAGGAGGCTGCAGAGTGTGGATACTGCTAGCTACCTTAATGAAACTGAGATTTCTGGAACCACCCTGAAGTACCAGCGTTTATCCTTAAGTGCATGTGAGACGTTAACCAAGGCAAAGTTTTATGGCATAAACACACAGTGTCTGTGTATTTTTCAAGCCCAGCAGAATATATATATATATATCCCCTGGATATAATGGAACTAAATTAGAAATCAGTGGCAAAGGATGCTTCTAGAAGATTCTCTGAGTGGTTACTCACTACATTGTACACCTCTTTATGTGTATGTTATGGGTGTAAAAAAAAAAAAAAAACAACCAAAATTTATAAGTGTTTTGGTCTGAACAAAAATGAAAATATATCAACATTTGTGAGATGCCACTCAGGCATTTTATAATAGTAATATCTTATATTAAAAGGTAGATAGATCTCATTCAATAACCCCACTTCTACCTTCATAAGAAGAGGTAGGCCAGGTGTGGTGGTGCACGCCTTCCAGCTCAGGACTCAGGGGGCAGAGGCAGTCAAATTTCTGTTACCAACCTAATCTACACAAGTAGATGAGGAGGAGGCAGAAGTAAGGAATGAACAAATGTCATAGTAGAACACCAAGAAATGTCAGGAGTGGTGTACACAGGGAGATGCAGACGCAGGAAGATTCCAAGTACAAGGCAAACCTGGGCTATATAATAAAACGATGGCTCAAAATCCAAAGGCTTCATGGTAGAGGGCTTCCCCAGGGTGTGAGTGGCCGTGGCTTCCATTCCCAGTGCTACAAGAAAAAATATCGAAGACTAGAAGGTGGTTGGGTGAAACCAGAAGGATGGTTTGAAAAAAAGTATCATTTTCTTCCTCGCTGATTCAGAAGAAAAGACACAGGTTACCGCTGCGGTAGCAGTAGTAAGGGTTTCTTAGTGTGTTGTAGCTATTCTTACAATTAGTGGGGGCTTTCAGTAATAGTTTAGCAGAATATATTCAGCAATCTAAACAAAATGGATACATTCTCTGAAAACGCAAACTACTTGCTTATGCTCAATAAATGGCAGAAATGACTTGAAGAAGTCCCATTGTACCTGAAGGGTTTGAGAGGGTAGTTTGAAATTTTCTGCTCTATGTTATGCCAAAAGCTTATTCTCTTTGTTTTGTTTTTGTTTGTTTGTTTTTTTTCATAAAAACACCACATGCTTGTTTACTTGTTATACAATAGTGGACACATAAGAATGAGTTTATAGTTGGAGCTTTTACAAATAAAACTTCTATGAACATTCATATGTTAGTCTCTGGTCTTGGTCATATTTTCAAGTGTGTATTTGCCATCTATATATCTTCTTTAGTGAAATACCTGTTCAGATCTCTGCCCCATTAAAAATTCTTTTTCTTGATTTTTACTCTGCATAATAAAATATTTTCTTCCAGTTCTTGGCTTGTCCTTTCTTTCATTCGTTCAGGGATGTCTTGGTTGAGATGTATTATCCATTTGTATTTGTTGTTGGGTTTGAATGGGTAAGAGGGTTTTTAAGATGGTCCCGTCCCTGCCTGTCAAGTGCTAGGATTACAAGTATGTGCCACCACTCCTGCAGTTCTTTATTAGAAACTGTATTGACATGTTAGTAATTGCCAAATAATAAACTATACATTAACCTGTGTCATTTAGCATGTTTACGTCATTTCTTGTAATGAAGATAGTATTTCCACCTCTCTCAAAAGCTTCCTCGTGTCTCATTGCACTCTCTTGATCTTTCCCGTTCGCTTTCTCCATCTCAAGGCAATACCTGATTGACGTTCTGTCCCTGCAGATTGGCTTATAACTTCTAGAGTTTTCTATAAATGGACTACATATGCACTCTAGTATTTTTGCCATTCTTTTTCACTTTGCATAATTGTTCTCAGAATCACACCAGTGACTAACTGCAACTGGTAGGAGGAAGTGGGGAGTGAGAACTGGGGTTTTAAGGTTCTGGCTTACAAGTGATAACTTTCCCATGTGTTAAGGCATTGGTGTTCAATGTGGAAAAGTTTTTAGGAGACATCCAGATGACGAAGAAAGCCCTCTTTGAAAGTCCCAGGATGCCTTGCTTTCAGACAAGAACTATGATGTGCAAATCCCATTCTAACAAGAACTAAATGAAGGGGTGATGTCTGCCCTGACAGAAAGGGAGCGTTTGCTGTGCTAATGGGCTGAACTTGGGTGAGAGCTACTTCCTGAGTATGGCTTCTGGAACCACATTATTGAAATTTCCTTTGGTTTTCAGCGTTTAAGCACACACTTGCTGCATGCCCCAAGAAGGATGTGCTTACAGATTGTGTATCAAGTCAGTGGCCTAAACGGGGCTACGTGTGGAAAGAAGAGTGCTTGCGTCTACATGGGAGTGAGGAAGCACTCAGGGCAGAAGCCCATTAACAGGAAGGACCAGCAGGGACCACCTCTCAATAAATGCCTTCACCCATCGCTTTCCTACACGGCAGAATCCAGGCCATTTTAGTGACCAGATACAACAGCCTTCGTAGGGTCTTGCATTAAGCTAAGCTGAACTTTGTGTAAAAGTTTCTTAGCTTGCCTGAGTTTATGGTCAACCTGGGTCCAGGCTCAGGCCAGGAGTGTAAAGCAAACCCTGGCCAGGTTTGCTCTTTTTCTCCATTTTATTGTGGCCACTCCCCCCCCCCCCACTTTGTCTCTTGCCATCTTGTTACTTAATTCCCACACCTAGAGGTAATATTATGTGCAATATTTTAATATTTACATTACAGATACTTAAGATTATGTTTCTGCATAGGTGTTGCCAAGATAGTAAAGCCAACTTTTATTTATAGAAGGTAGAAAATATAAATCTGTCCAAACCCTTTCATGAAATGAAGGTTTTAATATTTTCAAAGAGTTGATTCTGGTGCCTGCTCTTGGAGAGCCTCGGAGAAGGGCTGTCAATACAAGGCGTCATTGTTTTAGGTTTCTGATCCACGATTTGCACCCCCCCACACACACACATACAACTTTCCTTGCTTTTGGCAACTCCTCCTGCATTCTGTCCTACACTTGGCCCTGAGTCAGCTGAAAGCTCTGCGAGTTGATTTTCTGTCCCATCTGAATTGCAGCTTAGCCGCGGAACTGTTTCCATGTGTTTTTAATCATTTGTCCATGTGTTATGAGCTTATAGGGACAATATGGCTGCCGCAAGCTGCCTGCATTGTATAAGCAGAAACTGGCAAGGCGGCCAGGAGGGGAGCAGTTTTCAGACAGATGCCCCCTGCACTCTCTGTTGGTGATACACCATCTCCATCGTCCAACTGGAGCACACACAACAACTGACGAGCTGCTTAGTGTTACCTGGCAGCCACATCCTCCTCCTGCCTGAGTTACCTTTCTTAAGAGTGTCGAAATCCTTCCCTGGAGAGTTGTCTACAGACTGTGGCAGCGTGACAAAGTTCAGATACCTACTCTGAGATGCAGCCAGCTTGGGAAATAAAGAATGGTTTATTCTGAATCCTTCCCGATTTAGTGGAAACTTGATTTTTAAAATAGAGGGTAAGCTTGGGGAATTAAGGCTAAGGCCTGTAGGACAGAGACCCCTCTCAGAAAGTGACGCACAGCCAGCCTCATGTCAGACGTTTTCATCCACACTGCTGTTAAGATTTGGGAAGCTGAAACAAACATTCACGAAGCTAACTGCGGAGCTCGGGGCCAGGAAAAGAAATGAAACAGAAAACGTGTTCAATAAAAAAGCCTGTGCTTGGCGCTGTGAACCCTGTAGCCTCCAGGAATGGTAGTCCTTAACCTGAATAGTCTTCTCTCTGTGGCTAAGAGGAAGATACACAGCTCTTACTTAACGTCTAGCTCTAGCGGTATTAAATGACTGGACATGGAGGGAACTAGCCACAAGTGGGGCACATGCCTCCAACCCCAGTGCTCAAGAGTCAGAGAGCTATCTGGACTATAGAGAAACCCCTGGTTCAAGACTGGCAGCAGGCGCTCTTGCAGCCGAAAGCCTTGAGACTCTCATAGCTTCTCACCCTCTCCCCCGAGGCTCATTTCTTTCCCCGGTCTACTTAGGACTGACTTCATGAAAAACAAATTAAATGGTGCTGAGCATTCAAGAAGGCAGAGATGGCCCTCAAAGGCAGGGAGGAGGTTATACAGAAGTATAGGCCAGACTTCAGTGGGCATGGGAGCAGATAAGAAGTCAGGGGCTGGGTTTGAACAAACAGTCTCATCGCTGAGTTGTGAATGCGGATAAGAAGACCGGAGGGCAGCACATGAAAGCTTTCATGGCTTCAGGAGGCATTTTGAAAGAGTGTGAGGCAGCCCAACATTATGAAAGTGCTAATGGCGCTGACTAGGAGAGTTTGCTATAGAGCTGTTCACGGAAACGTGGAGAGGATGCAATTCTGGGGCTTGCGGGGGGCGGGGAAGGAGAGATGAGCTGGCAGGGTTTGAAGCCACTTAGCTGCTGGCTTGTCTTTCTCCTTATAAAAAGTTGTAAGGTAGTTGCTGAAAATGAGGACAGGAAAGGGCAATCAGCGGGCTGAGGTGACTGGAATTTAGGTCTATATGGAAAATGAAGAGATGACTAGAGTAATAAGACAGGGCATTGAGCAGAGTAGAGAGAGAACTATTTTGTGCAGAACGGTTCGTCCCATCTTCCCATTGTCTGGCAGTAGTATGCTGGTACTGTAGCCATGGGTCCAGGAAGGTGAATAGCTCCATGTTTCACAGGCTGGGATTTGTAAAGGGCAGGGCAGAGAGAACAGTACAGAAGTCTAAACCATAAAATCCAAGCTGGATAGGAAAAGCAGTGAGGACCAGAAGATTCATAGATAAGAGTCAGTTAATGACCCCACCCATATCTTTTTTTTTTTTTTTTTTTTTTTTTTTTTTTTGTCTTTTTGAGACAGGGTTTCTCTGTGTAGCCTTGGCTGTCCTGGACTCGCTTTGTAGACCAGGCTGGCCTCGAACTCACAGCGATCCGCCTGCCTCTGCCTCCCGAGTGCTGGGACTAAAGGCGTGCGCCACCACGCCCGGCTACCACCCATATCTTAAACCAGTATTTTTGAGCATTTACAGTAAGAAAGGAACTGACTTACATCCTGAGGTGGTGACAAGAGCATCCATTTGATATTTTTCAGACTCTAAAATCTAAAGGAGAGACAGAGGCTAAATAAATGTTCACACCAGCACCATGTGGTAAGAACTGTGGTAGTACACTGAGAAAGTGGGACTAGATGCTGTAGTAACAACTGGGTCTTAGAACTGAAGCCACAAACAAGGCGCGAGTATGCAACCTGCACATCAGCTAAGAGGGCTGCAGCTCCTGGGTACGTCAGGGGTCAGAATATTCTGGGTGAGGAGCCCAGTGGGAAGTGGGGCTTATCCCACTTCAGATGGGGTTGAATGGACAGTCCCGTGACACTGGATGACATGTTATCAGCATAGCATGGTCAAAATTCATCCCTGTGGGCACAAAAGTCACACAGAATGACAAGCCAAGAGACATTCTTGTCCTTGGTGAGGTCTGGGGACATCCAGTACCCAAAAGCATTCTATGCACATGTTGAGGGAGTAGTGATCATGGCAAGGACAGGCAGTCTATGAGGAAGAAGGGACCAGGGGAGAGCTTGTGCTTTACTGTGGAACTTCCTTGTATTATTTACCTGTGACCTACTTAAGAAAATAGGAAATTTGTTGTATAATGTCTACTGCATTTCCTTGTGCTCATTGAATTCTTACTGAATAAAATCAAGAGAAACGGTGTAAAATACAATGTGTTTTAGTGTTTGGTAGAAGTTGATAGAGCCTGGTTAGTATAAGAACGGTGTCTGCCTAAAGTTTTCTCACATTTGGGTAAACAATACTTCTGCTGCAAACTACAGCATCTACTAGTCATGGAGAAGAACATTCTTGTCATTATTTCCTGCAGTTCTGAGTGTGGCCATCCACTTATATACATCGTATGAACGAATTAATGAATGGAACCAGTCCAGGCCATAGATCAGAATTGGGGCAGAGGGTGCTTTTGAATCTATGTTTTCCATAAAATGGGCCAGAAGCGATGTTAAAAATAGTTGTATATTTTCAATAACGTACCAAGGTGAATTACTGAGAAAGTGGTTTGAAGGGAAACCTCTTACTCTCTCCCTTTCTCCTTGTTTGAAAAATAAGAAAAGGGGCTAGCAAGATGTCTCAGTGGGTAAAGGCACTTATAGATAAGCCTCATGACCTGAGTGTCATCCCAGGACCAACATGGTAGAAGAAGATGGACTTCCATAGGCTGTCTTCAACCCACATGCTGAGGATATGTGTATATACGTACACACATGTACACACACAAACACGCACTGTAACAAAAACTAAAGATAAAAAGACCTTTTTTGCATTTAAAAAATACAACATTCTTACAATACTACTGCTATCCTATGTTTTGAAGAAAAATAGTTCCAAGGGACTAGCATGCACCCTAGTGGGTTTCTCACACAAAGCCCTCATCCTGAGTTTCCTTTTCCACCTCCCAAGTTTCCTGTTTAGCTCACATCCCCATCCCTGTCTCAACAGAGCTTCTTGGCTTTTGTTGATTTGAGAAATGGACTTTCAGGAAAGCACTGGCCCCTGCCTGACCTCAGAGAGCATGCCACATTTTTCCAGCTTCCCCGAGAAACTCCGTGAGACAGGATTCTCTCACAGGCAACCCTTCACATTTATTTATTTATTTATTTATTTATTTATTTATTTATTTATTTATAGTGGTTGACTTTCACAGCTGTGTTTCTGTAGAAATGCCACTCACCTAAGGGCATTTTTATGTAGATATCTCCAGAAAGGGCTCTGGGGCTGAAGAACACAGACATGTGACGTCTCTGAAAACAAGGTTAAGTTAAAAGCAGAATCGGAACATACCGTGCATGCCTGGCCAGATGACAAGAGCGGCCTGAGCCAGGCTGCCATGGCTCTCTCACTTACTTGTGCCCATGAAATGGATTTAGCCTCTCGGGTGTTACCCACCTTGGCTCAGGCTTGTTTCCTTGTGATGGTTGGTATGGAGTACACCAATAGTTTCTAATGCTCTTTTTTCCATGACAGCTTCCTGTTGCGTTTAGGAATCTTTTCTGGACTTTTCCTGAAGGTGGCTTCTCTAAATGGACAGAAGAGATGTCAACCGAAGACCAACAAAGGCCATGCACCCCTTTCCTCTGAAAGCAACAAGACGGTTGTTGATGTATTTAAGGCTGGATGATAGCATGCTACACTCAGAGCTTTAGAGTTGAGGGCACACAGTGCTGAGAAAGGTGAGCCTCCCTGTCCTTGGAGGTGTAAAAGAGCGTCTGACTTTCTTTCCATGCTTCTCCCACAGGAGGCTTCTCATCAGTCAAGATATTTGCATATTTGAGCAACAGGAATTGACAGAACAGCAAAACGGGAAATTCTTCAAGAGTGATTTGTAATTGGCATACATAAGTACCAAAATTTGGGCCCAGAAGAGGGGAAGACAAAAAGAAAATTAAAAAGTGAAAGGGTGACATCCCCAAAATTAGAGAACTGATGTGCCTGGCCACTCTGTGTAAGGCAGGAGCCAATTTTAATCATTTTTAGTCACTTTCCAGCATTGATCCACAGAGTAAGTCTTCTACAAATGTCTATTCAGCTGCAATTGTTCCAACTATATGCAACATCTAGTAATCCCAGAACCAGGTAAGCTGAGACCCCACGTAGAACCTGTGGATTCATGCTTAGCTCGGGAGATGCTAGATCCTGAGTGACTGACAGCAGTGGAATTTAACTACCGAACAATAACATTAAAAAGGAGTCAGGAAACGTATCCTAGCTGGCTCTTGCACCATACTTATTATTAGAGGACCTAATGGTTGCTCTGGAAAGCACATTGCATTGGGCTGCTGAGGGGAGTTAAGAAATTCAAGTATTGGGCAAGTTTTGTTTTTGTTTTGTTTTTTAAAGACTTTAAAATAAATGGTGAATATCAATGTTTTCATGGTACGGATCAGCAACCCTTCGGTGAATACCGGGAAAGTTATCATGGGCATCTGGAACAAGTCAAATACATATCGTGAAGAATTCTAGTAAAATGATAATCCATTTAAACAAAGTAGAAATCAGCAATGACTATCAGGAACACTAATGCCTGGAAAGCCATCTGTAGGCTTTGACCTTTTCCAAACCTACTTTATTTGTGGTTCTTTAATGTTGTACCTCCCTTTTAACCCATCTACCCTAGATAGAAGAGAAAAGAAGCTAATGGGAACAGGAGAAGTAGATGATTTTAGACTCAGTTCCTGGGAATGATTCCCCTAGCATAATCAGCAGGATTTCAGACCAACAATTCAACCAAAGTTGCTGCTGGAACCTGGAGCAGCAGCCAGACCCTGAGCCCAGAAGTGTTCTCTGGAATGGTTCTCTCCAGGAGCATCTCGAAGTGGAGCGATAAACAAACAAACAATACCACGACCCAAAAAGCCCCTGCCTCTTGCTTTGGACACACACACACACACACACACACACACACACACACACACACACACACGCATGTACACACACCTTCCTCTCAGAGTCTGTACTAAGATGTGTTTCAGCTGGCAAAAACCAAGCCCCCCCCCCACCCCCCGCATGAGGCGGTTCGTTTTCTAATGGATAAACATCACCTGTTCTCTCACAAGTCTGTTCCCCATCCCACACTTGGGATCAAAACAAAAACATGTGTACATCCACTACAGACATCGCAGTGGGGAACTTGTGGAAAGAAAGCTGCATACTAAAAAAAGGGGGTGGGGTGGCTTATCTCTGCTAGCGAAAGGAAGGAATGTGATGTCTAAATTAGAGGGAGAAGAAAGATAAGCAAATGTGTTGTTTTCTGTTGGGATGCTGTTGGGATGCTATTTTAGGTGGAAAGGACTGAATCCCAAGGTTTCTTTTTATTGATATGTTTCTTATACCACGTCCTCTAATTTCACGTCCTCATTTGCCACTTTCTACCTCGATCCCTGAAGGCTTGTTTTTAATGAATCTGATCTTTATTGAATTTGATCACCTGTTACTTGGCATTAAGGCAGATGGTGTGGATTCAGTCAAGTAAAGACTCCCCCACTCCAGCTTCACCCCCAAATCGATCAAGACTGATTTTGTAGTCCCCATTCTCAAACCTAGCTCAGTTAAAGAAAGGAAAAAAAATAATAATGATAAAGAGGCTTGAGGGACACATTATCCTCCTTGATTGATGATCTGTCAGCTCATGCCACTTGGGACCCTGTGGAGAAATTTGTAAACAACTGGAAGAGTCTACTGATCTCTGGCCAGTTGTGAAATCTGGCACTCGGTGTTTGTTTTTAATGTTGGAAGGATTAAGTGTAAAATTGCGAGTCTCCCGAGTGTGGATAAGGCAAATGTATTCCCTTAGCTCAGCTGTGACCAATAGCTTCAATCCACATGTGGATACGGAGAAGGCAGAGAAGGCTCCTGTCCAACCAGCTAACACCCTCTCCTAACCATTGTGGCAGACACCCACCCCCCACCCCTCACCCCCCCGGGAAGGCCTGGGCTTTTGCTTAATGTGTCCTTTTTGTTTTGCCTGAGATGCTTCTCTGGTAAACACAGACCATGTCTATTCTGCCCCAGCTAACAGCAGATGCGCAGCAAATGTTAGCTGACTCTGTTTCTTCTTCTAATGACAAACGATGAGGGATTCAGACAAAGAGCAAGTTGTTGTTGCCAGTACAGCCACTCATAAGTCTCAGACAACAGCTAAACCACCAGCTAATTACCCCCTGGGTCTCAGGCTTTCACTGGGGCCTTCAAAAATTCACAGAGCCAACAGTGACGGCAGGACACCATTAGCACTACATAATGTAAGCAAACATGTAATGTGTTTGCTTTGCCTGCCTGCTGACCACCTGCCCCCCACCCCACTCCCCCCATTCTACCAGGCAGGTAGCATATATAGGATGTCCTGGCTTCAGTCCTGCAGAGTGAGCCTTTCTTTTGGGCCTGGCCATCTGTGAATCTAATCTCAGTCTCAGGGCACTGGGAGCATGCATCTCCTCTTCCTCCAGTTGCTTTGGCTCTTGCCTCTGGGGAAGGCAGGCCAATGTGTGGATGGGTGCCAAAGTCAGAGCTCTCTTTCCTTTGTGCTCCTGGAAAGGGGTCGCAGAGATCTCCGCACGGCCAACCACGAGGAGGCAGAAGCCAAGCCAGATCTGTTTGTGGCAATGCCACACCTCATAGGCACCGGCCTGGCTGGGGAAGGCCAGAGGCAGAGAGAGAAGATGCTATCCAAGCTTGGTAAACTCTGGAAGAAACCTGAGACAGAACTTCACCCCTCGAGGGAGGTGGAAAGCAGTCACGTTCCATGGGGGATCCAGACCCTCACTCTGCCAGCAGATGGGAGGGAAGTGGAGAGATCACCTCTTCAGGAGGAAGCCAAGAAATTCTGGCATCGCTTCATGGTCAGAAAGGGCCCGGCCTCCCAGGGGGTCATCTTGCCCATCAAAAGCCATGAGGTACACTGGGAGACCTGCAGGACAGTGCCCTTTAACCAGGTAAGCATTCTAAAGGGAAAACAGCCAGAGTCTCCAAGAGCTGGGGACAGCTAGGACAAATGGTGAAATGGGAAGAGGCTGACGAGAGCCTGCACCTCGCCTAACTCTAGATTTGGCCCTTCCGTATTTACTGTAGGATTTGGCAAAATGTCATGCTGTTTTCCTCGTTGGCTTCTCATGTCTCCATTGTTTCTTGGCAAGCTGGAAATGCTTCGTGGTAGCGTGGCGGCGCGGTCAGTATCGGTAGTCATCATACTGAAGGCTCAGAGCTTTGTTGCTTTGTGTATTTGTTGGGCATGTTTATTGTATATTTATTGGGCATTAGACATATAGAGAAGTAAGACTATGCCTCAGTTAGAAAACCGGGAAATTAGAGCAATTGCCAGAACTACCTTGCAATTTCTCTCCATACTCATGAGGATGTGTAGCCAAAGCACGCAAATCAAGCTGGAGCTGAGGTGGGATACACTGGGCATCTCAGCTGGAGCTGAGGTGGGATACACTGGGCATCATTCCCCTGGACGCCCCCATATTCATTTCTGATGCTCACAGCATATTATGTTACAGGTTCATAAAGCTTTCTTTAATAGCGCTGGAACTATTTGATGTTTAAAATTATCCTGCAGAAACTCTATGTTGAGATTCTCACTATCATTTCTTGGCATTGTGATAGCACAACATATTTTGGAGTGTAATTTATGTTGCTCATAGGTTTTCAAATTTTTATCTTAATGTGAAATCACATCTCTTTCTTTATCTGCCGCCTAACTTGTGCAGGCTAATTTATAGTGACCGTGATCAGCTCTGGACTGTTAAGACAATGGAACATTGTACTTCTGCTTCTTGCATTGTTCCTCCTAGCTGGACCTGCAGTGCCCCCCCTTCCCCCCCACTGGACCTGCAGTGCCCCCCCCCCCCAGCTGGACCTGCAGTGCCCCTCCTAGCTGGACCTGCATTGCCCCGCCTAGCTGCAGATGTTCTCAGACTCTGGACAACAAATCAACAGCCTGCTCTTCCAGAACCTGGCCAACTTTTCAGCCTTTTAAACCCCCTATCACTGGCCTACTATCAGCAGGAAGTAGCTAAGATGATTACTTTGCCCCTTATCCATTTGCAAAAGGTTGAAATGGTGTGTTCCAGGCTCGGCACAAACAACTTCCCCCAGCACTCCTCGGTCCCTATCTGCTGCAGGACATGGCTGACATAGCCTGCCCTCTACCTTTGACTTTCAGGCCAGAGCTTTTCCTTCCCCTTCACTCTATCATCTGGAAATTCTGTTTCTATTGCTTTTTTTCCCTCTCTCTCTTTTCCCTTTAGATGGCAGCCAAAGCTGATACATTTATATATTTCAACTTACCTTCTATAAAAACAAACCAACATTCCTCATTTTTTAATTATACGAAAAGGTAGGCATGTTAGGATTCTGCTTCAGTCTGCCTACCTGTGATGTCATTGCCTACCTGCCATGGGGGCGTGGCCCTGCCCAGGGCTATATGAAAGGACAGTCCTAACTTGCCCTCTCCTCTCTTACTCTTCCTCCTCTTCTTACTCCCTTGCCTCCTTTCTCTCTTCCTCTGTCTCTGTCTCTGTCCCTCTCTCTCTTTCTCTCTCTCTGGGGCATCCCTTCCCCCTTTCCTTCTCCCCCATGCTTGTTTAATAAACTCCTCTGTAATGTAATATCTGCTGCCTGGTATCTTATTATCTTATCTTACTTATTAATCATAAAACTAGCCACACTTACTTTCCAAATACTAAATTAAAATAGAGAAAAGGCCAAAAGGAGATACAGAACGGAAAGCAGTGCAGGAGAGACTAACATTTTACAGTCTGGTAACTGTTTTTTTACCAGTTGCGCCCAATTAAGCAGGCAGGGTTCTAAGGCAATTTGCCTGTGTGGCAACGACAAGTCAGTCATAGAGTAATAATATCTGCTTTGCTGGTCCGTGCGCAATTAGAAAATTGCTCCTAAAACTCGGGCAATCAAGTTTCCTTTGAAATTCTCACTTTTTAATTCTATTGCTAATTAGATTAAAATTGACATGTTTGACTCAGATGTCTCGAAAGACACATAAAACGGGGCGTATGGGGTTGTGAGAAAGCAGCAAAGGTGATGTAATAGCGGCATAGGCATTGCGACTCTGCCGCTTACAGACTTGAGTGCTCTACAGCTCAAGTCAAATTGGACAGAATTAAACTCGTGGTATCTGGCCTAGTCTATGATGAACTGACTGGTATTTATTGAGAAGCTGCTGTGTACAATGCCCTATGGGCAACAGAAATGTAAGATCTGGTGGTTAATTTTTTTATTTAATTTTTTTTCTTTTTTTTTCTAATTGGTTATATCCAATTAGATGAAAATTCTTTAGAGTATGGTGTTGATAGTGGGAGTTATTTGCATGTTAACTTAAGGCTTTTTAGAGGCTAACTACTCAATAAAGAAAGCTTTGTTGAAGTGGCCATGCCCCTAAGAGACTCTATCTTTTGGATATCACAGAAGTGCATCTCCGAGTGCAGAGTTCAGAGTACTTCGTCCTTCTGTATCAGGAAAGGTATGAAACACCTGGAGATGACCTAATCCGTTTGCCTTTCAGACCATTGCCCACGAGGACTGTGAAAACGTCATTGTCCAGAACAACCTTTGCTTTGGGAAATGCGGTTCCACTCATTTTCCCAGAGGAGAAGAAGCGCATCTCAACAACGTCTGCACCCACTGCTCGCCCACCAAATTCACCACCGTCCACTTGAGGCTGAACTGCCCTAGCCCAACCGCTGTGGTCAAGACGGTGATGCAAGTGGAAGAATGCCAGTGCACAGCGAAGACAGAACACGATGGAGAGGGGCACCTCCTACAGGCTGATGCCCAGGATTCTCTCATCCCTGGATTTTCAGCTTCAAAAGGAATCCCATGATTACTGGGAAACGAAACCTCAACAGAAAAAGTGAGGCTTGTTCAATATGGGAATGTTAAGTGGGTTACATAAAGCTCAAAGGGAAATGGTCCCCCCACCCCTTATTTCACTTGTGTTTAGACAGGGTCTTACGAAATACACATTTCATGCTGGCTTCAAACTTTTATGTGGCTAGGGATGACTTTAAACTCCTGATTCACTTCCTAAGTCCTGGGATTACAGGCGTGCGCCATAACCCATATCTCTTAGAGGGATTTTTAAAAGAGATTGTGCATACTTCAAAGTTGCCTGAGACTCAGGAAATATTTTGATTTTATTGAATGGTTCTTGCTACAGATGTGGAAAGCAACTTGCTTGGTGGCTCATATTTTCTTGTTTCCCTTTTGTACTCCCCACATGAAGTTTTTTTATTGCTGGTTATCTGACTTTGAAGGAGGCCTGCTGATGGTACGCTTAGCAGTTGACATGGAGGAGACTTAAGCACTAGGAACCAAATCATTTCCTGGGATATGAAAACAATGCATGAACAGTAGTACAGCCAAAGGCCACTCGCGGAAGTTACTAGGAAACTCAGTAAGTCTCTAAATACATTGCAAGTCATTTTGAAGGGATGGAACCTTCTACTCACGTGCCTTTAAGTCTTGTAGCAAGCTGGGTCCCTAGGTTTAGGCTTCTTTCTGTTGTATAAGAGTATGTGTGACAAATCTAACTCAGCGGCTATTTCAATGTCAAGTCCTGAACATGATCTGAATGTTGTAATAAGTTAAGTTGTAGAGTATGGAAAGTTCTTAGAAATACTGTGCCACATAAATGTCTGGTACTGGTCTTTCAGAAGCATTTCTGAAATGACTCTATAGGCTTATGGCACTGCCACGGACTTCTGATTTCATAAGCAGCCTCTGTGTAAGTCACTCAACCACTCTCTCTTAGCAACTGCCTCCTTCCTGCCTATATCTACTGGTGTCTGCATATTGTACAACATTGGCTTTCCCAGCCAGATTACATTTTAGTAGTGTCTTTTTCAGATATAGATTTAGAAATTATTTGATTTGGATCCCTTTACTTTCACTACACACATTCACACATACATACACAATCACACACACACACACACACTCACTTTTCCAAGTGACGACTAATTACTGTTTATAAAGAAATTAATTTTATATTTTAATTCTATTCCTTTTAAATCACCATCTAACATGGTACTCTGAAGAAGCAAATGCATTTCTAGTTAGTGTGTATTATGCAACACATCAATGTAATAGAATATGCACTACAGAGATACACATGGGGCATTTACAACAGAATATATTATACCCTTTGGTGGTCAAAGACAACCTAATTGGCCAAGATGTGGTCATAAGGATAAAATTGTTAAGCATTAATGATATCCCAGCTGGTCAATATATTTTGGTGCCAAAAGCTATTGAGCATCTGTCTAGCATACAACTGCCTAACCCTGATTATGTAAACCCTTCTCTGCCAATTGGGGTCCCCTTCTCCTCCTTACATCTTCACAAATCCCTTTTATCTATACTTGAGAATAGACTTTCAACACAAGCTCCAAACAATTATTAGTTTTATTCAAACTTCTGGCCCGCTCTTCCCTCTCATGTCAACTCCAGATGGGCTAGCTGACAGGGGGTCAGTGCTTTCACTCATAAAGTGTTTTGTGTGAACCTCATAAAAAGTGCCCATTCACAAATGCTTTTACTTGCAAGAAAAAGCGGTGTCCAGTGGCTCAATCTATAAAACACGGGAGCAAAGGGAACTAATGAGAGGAAATGCACAAATAGCATATCCATCAAGCACCAGATGTGTCTTCTCAAAAACCATCTACTCCTCTCAAAAAACAGATGAAGCAGACAATCACCTATTTTACCAGTAAAGAGAGTCCAGCCTTGTAAGTTTAAGCAAGCAACTTGTCTAAACTTGCATGGGCTGTACTTTCTTTTCTTTTAATAGAATCTTAATTTACTTATGTCTGTATTTGATTTTTTTTTTTGAGAGGGGGGGGGTTTCTCTGTGTAGCCTTGGCTGGCCTGGATTCCCTTTGAACACCAAGCTGGCCTGGGATTCATAGAGATCCACCTGCCTCTGCCTCCCAACATGCTGGGATTACAGGCATGCCTAGCTGTATTTGAATTTTTTTATAGCCTAGTTCGTGGTATAAGATGAGAAGCCAGCACTCCTTCTGTGATACCCTGATTCAGATATATTTGCTTTACTTATTTATCTAGGTTGTCACATTAAACATGGGAGCTTTTCTTTTGTGACACTGACTGTTGTCCTATATAAGGCAACCCCAAAAAACTATAATCAAGAACTTCCCCAGTTTTTTAGTGACACAAGCCTGACTTGAATCTTCTGCCTTGAGTTTCCCATTAGAGTTTCAATTTGTAGTAAGATATTTTTTGTAATACTTCTCTATCACTTTAGCTATGTCTCATAGCTCTTATAGATGTCTCACTTAGATGTTGTATCTGAGCACGTCCCTGGACCTGGTTCTCTGTCAAACATCACTATGACTTGATTGGTTCCCAATAAAAATATCTTCCTAAATCTTGGTTTCATTTTTCCTGTCATAACATATAAAATAAGATTTGGATCTGGGGAAATAGCCATCAGTAAAGTGCTTGTCATATAAGAGTGAAGGCTTAAGGTTATGTCTCCAGTACCCACGTGAAAGCACATATTGGCAAACCCAGTCCTGGGATGTGTGATGTGTGATGTGTGTGTGTGTGTGTGTGTGTGTGTGTGTGTGTGTGTGTGTGTTTATTTGAGCATGTGTGTGGTTGAGAATGAGATCTATGGCCTCATGCATGGCAGGACAGCTTTCCACCCAACCCTTATATACAGTTGTTGTTTGTTCATCCAGTCCATCTGGACTGGAGAGCTTTTTCAGAGGTTAAGAGCATTGGATGCTCTTCCAGAGAACTAGGGTTTGATTCCCAACACCCACATGGTGGCTCACAACTGTTTGTAACTCCAGTCCCAGGAGCTCCAATCTCCCACTCTGGCCTCCAAGGGCACTGCAGACAAATAAATGGTATACAGAGATACATGCAGATGAAAGAAAAAAAATTAAGGATTTTAATCAGCCAGGTGAGGTGTCATATACCTGTAATCCCAGCACTCAAGGCAGAGGAGGGTGGATCTCTGTGAGTTCTAGGCCCACATGGTCTATGAAAGGAGTCCAGGATAGCCAAAGCTACATAGAGAAGACCTATTTTGAAAAACCAAAAAAAAAAAAAAAAGGATTTTATTCATTTCCTACATTTGCGTGTCTGTGCGTGTCTGTGATGAACACAGTATAAAGAATATGAATGAATAGACACCTTCAAAGTCTATAGACCAGGAGCTTGCTGCTGCCTCTCATCCATTGTTTATAAAACATACTGTGCTTTCCCATGAAGCCTTCCGTAACCCCAGTCAAGCTTGGGTTCACGGCTTATGTGCCTTCATGGTGCTGCATTTCCTTCCTTCATGCTTCATCTCAGATCATAATTATACTTTTGTCTGTACCATAAAACGAATTCTCAGCTTCACGAGAGCAAACTACATAGGGGTATCTTCTCCCATTATAGTCAGGGCCTAGGAGAGTCTACACAGAGCAGATCGGAGCTTGATAAACAGGGGTTTGTATGTGCAAAAGGTGCAATGTTAATATAAGTTGCGTGCTGAACATATATATCAAGACCAGTGCCAAGTGTGCCCTACCTACGTATCCATCATCTATCTCCTTATCTATCTATCTGTCTATCTATCTGTCTGTCTATCTATCTATCTATCTATCTATCTATCCATGTGTCTATCTACTCTTCCCTGAATCTGCATGAAAATGCAGAGTAGAGAATTCAGTTCTATTTCCTAGTTGATGGTGCTTAGGCTCCCACAATAGCCACTTTGCTAAAGTGTCTCTGCTAGGGACTGGCAGAAAGTAAATCACTCCCAAACTCAAGGTCTCTCCTACACCACAGTGCTTTAAGATAGAAAAAAAAAAAGTCTGTGTATGAGGGTGAATATATAAATTCCATATACATAGGCATCCATATGCACATAAATGTATGCATGTACCTACAGCACACAAGCTTAGTTAGGCTTGTGGCTCATCTAGTGATCTATCCCGTCTTTAGTTCCCAAAGCACCTTGTAAAGTAGTAGTCACAATAAAGTGCTCTCAACTCCAGTGTCAGAAACCACAGCTCAGAAGGCACTAACTGTACACGACTTGTTTCAGTGAAACAGAACCAGGCCAAGTCAACATCTCTACACTTCCCCCGGGGACATGGGCTCCTTCCTGCCACTACCAATCCCCCACAAGCTTTTCTCAGTGATAAATTGGCACCATCCGCATGCCAATGCCTATAGCAGAAAAGAAAAAGAGGATGTCCAGTGATGTCTTAATGTGCAGAAGTGTTGGGGGTTGAGCCCCAGTTCTGGAAATAGTTCTCTTCTGCATTTTTTCCCCCTTGTAAAGAGCAGAGTACAACGAGGAATGCCCGAGATTACTGAATACTTAATGAAGAATAAGGAAAAGATGGCTGCTGGGCAGCCCAAAACAACGCCCCACACAGCCATACCCCCTTGATATCTGGTTGTCATTACTTTCTCTCTAATCTGTATCCCCCTTAATAGAAGGCCGGCGTATTATACGTATCTGCTATACTTCTGCCTCTAACATGCTATTTTGTATTATATGTGTATACAAACACATAATGTACAATTTTAATATTGTAAAGGAACAAAATGAGTATGTTTCAGGAACTGCTCTTGGAAGGAACACTACATGTGTGAAACTTGTGATTAGCAGTGCGCATGCATGGATTTGGTAAACAACATGGAGGTTTTGAGACGACTACAGTAAAGGGGTTCGTGAGCCACTAAAGTGCACACAAATATTGAGAGGATTCAGGGGGAAATGTCGCATTTTCATAAGCTTCTACAAGGTTCTACAAGGTTTCTCAGAGTCAGAGATTGTACCATAAGATAACAAATTGGAAAAGAGAGAAGAGAGGCCAGAGGTGCCGGAAGAAACCTTACGACAGCCCTGCCCATGCCTCTTTCTCCTGGGAGACAGGACAGGCAGGTTTCTGTGCTGGGGACAGAGCTGAATAGTAGGTAAGCACAGCCAGTGATTTAAGCTGAGATCTGCACCAGGTGTTGGCAATGACTGGTGAGTTACTCACTGAGCAGAGGACACTTTCCTGTAAGGCTGGTTTCCTAAAAAAAGCCAGGCTTCCTGTCCCCACCCATGCTTCCAGCTCAGATTTTCATTTTATTGCTTTCCTTTTATTCTTTTCCTTGTATGAAAAGAAAAAGAAAAAGAAAGTAGCTGGGTGTGGTGGCCCGCACTTTTAATCCCAGCACTTGGGAGGCAGAGGCAAGTGGATTGCTGTGAGTTTGAAGCCAGCCTGGTCTACAAAGTGCATCTAGGACAGCCAGGGCCACACAGAGAAACCCTGTCTCAAAAATTCAGAAAAGAAAAGAAAAGGAAAGAAAGGAAGGAAGGAAGGAAGGAAGGAAGGAAGGAAGAACCCCCTCCCCCACTACAAAATAAAAACCCAAAAAACAAAAATCAAACCAGTCACAAGTAATCCTCTGGATAGGGTTAGGGTCAATACTTTCCAAAGAAATTATCACAATTTCCTCTAGTCCTCCAACTAAGAGAAACACACCTCTCTCGTGACCAATGGCCTCAAGCAAGGTTTTCCCGTAGAGATGGTTTGCACAGTGCTAGAAGCCTGGATTCCTGTTCAACCCAGGAAGTGAGCCCCTACCTCAGGCAAAGGATGTTCTCTTCTAGAAGCCTCCGAGTAGCTTAGGACCTTAGAACACTGATAAGCAGTTCTCCAGGGAGCTTGGTTGGGGTCATGAGCTGTATGTAGGTCATTACAGGGCCTCTCAAACAAGCAAAAGTGACTCCGTGCCCTATTCTTCCATTTGTCCTTAAAAGTGATGAGGTCATGGCAAATTTGTAATGAAAATTATAAAACAGATAGATTTTCTTTGATATCACAATAATCTGCTTCTCCCCGACTGGTCTCACTTTGATGTCTTTTTCCTTAATTACCTCATTTCTTTTTTCTTTTTTGGTTTGGTTTTTTGGTTTTTTTTACTATTTTTATTTTATTTTATTAATTTATTCATATTACATCTCAATGGTTATCCCATCCCTTGTATCCTCCCATTCCTCCCTCCCTCCCATTTTCCCCTTACTCCCCTCCCCTATGACTGTGACTGAGGGGGACTTCAACTCTGGAAGCTACCCAACAAAAACAGAATCACCTCATTTCTAAATCTTCAGTTATCTACAGTTCCCTACGACTCCCAATTCAAGTCTGCTAATGTATCTAGCTCAGGGTGTATCCATTCAAAATAGATATATTTTGAATCTAGGAAGCCTCAGGCCTTGGCCTTGGCTCACTGGGCTACCTCTAATAGCTATTTCAGGCTCCTTGGTCAAGAAGACAGAGTGTGCCTTTTTCGAGGAGTTCGGGTTTTATTCCACAGACAACTACTTTTTTTTTTTTTAATACACTTCCATTCTCTTAGTGAAAATGGATTTTCTTTTCTTTTTTTAATTTTTAAAAATTAATTTTATTTTATTTCCTATGCATCGGCATAAGGGTGTCAGACCCCTTGGAACTGGAATTATAGACAACAGCCTTTTAACCCTGTCTCTATTCTAGAATTCTGGTGTACGCTTGAACTTTTGAAACACAGAAGCTCTGTTCTAAGGCCTGGTGGTGGGAGCTGGGGCCGGCACACTGGTCCCTGTGTTTTAAGCTGCACAGGTGACTGCCAGATAACGGGAGACACAGAGTGACTGAAAAAAAAAATCTCTGATCACACATAGCAAAGTTCTGGGTTCAAAGCCAACACCAGAAAACAAGCAGCAGCAACAGCAGCAACAGCAGCAGCAACAACAACAGCACCCCAGCAACTAAAGACTTCACAGAGCGTTTCTGCTTGGGCTCCCCACTGAGTTCTTCAGGTTTGGGGTGTGGAAAGCTCAGGAGCGAACCTTCTTTTTGATATACTTGGTCACTTTTGTAGTTGTTTCTGCTGCCGTTGAGAGTTTTGATCCCAGGTTCTCACACTTGTGAAGCAAGAGTTTTACTCAATGAGTTTTGTGTTTGTCTTGTCAAGAAAAACTTACATCTTTAACTAAGTTGATTTACTTCCCTCAGATATCACTTTTTTAAAAAATCACTTTTTAAATTGCATTTACTCTTTTACTAGAGTTCAAATTTATGATTCAATAACCTTAAACTGTTGTGGGCTAACATTTGCTTCAGATACTCAATAGCAATGTCTATTTCTGGGAGTCTGATTCAGTGGATTTTGGGGATTCTCAGGAATCTGAACTTTCCATTCAAACATTTTCATAGGAACAGTTCCAAGCACAAGATTTGACATTCTGCCTTATTTTCTTTCTCTCTCAACTTGTATGTACGCATGCCCTTATATTTGATACACATTTGTATTTTGTTGGACAGTGATGAAAAGTGAATGTCAGGGTATGAAGTGATGACTTAGCAGGTTGGGTCCCTTATAGCTCTGCTAGATAATCACCCGTCCTATCCTGCAGATCCTAACCACATGTGCATATACACACATATGCAAGAATAAAAATAAACCTTTTTAAAAACAGTGTGAATTTCAAGGAATAAGTCAAAGTATTGATATTTGCAGATGGTATGATAGCAGACATGAAGTGATGGCTGGGTGCAAGGTTAACAAACAAACAAACAAACAAACAAAACACCGAGTAGCCCTCCTGTACATAAATGGGCTGAGAAAAAAACACCGAGTAGCCCTCCTGTATATAAACGGGCTGAGAAAAAAATTAGGGAAATTACACCCTTCGCAATAGCCACAAGTAATATAAAGTATCTCGCTCTCTCAGTCCTGATGTGACTTGATGAGCTGGGGTTGGTAGTTAAGGGGTTCCCCTTTTCTGAGGAATAGGGAAGGGGGCATGAGGGAGAAGGAAGGAAGGCGGGACTAAGAGGTGAGGAGGGATGGGGCTGCCACAAGCATGTAAAGTGAAGAAAGAAAGAAGGAAAGAAAGAAAGAAAGAAAGAAAGAAAGAAAGAAAAAAGAAAAAGAAAGCTGGGTATTATCATATACAAATAAAACAATGTTATCAGCATTTCTAAGAAAAAGAACAGTTCTAAGGTATCATCCAGTTGTTTGCATTATGAGAGACACCTTCTGCATCTAGTACTTTCTATCAGGATACCATGGTAGAGCAGTGGAGACCTTTGAGGAATAAACAAGACTTCCAGAATCAGTGTTCTGGGTGGACTGCAGGAGCAGGCCAGACAAACTTGCCAAAATGCACATCCTGCCGCATACACACAACCGAGGCCAAGCTTGGCTGCTCATCTCTCTCTCAGGTGCACCCCTACTCACCCGTCTCAACAGGAAGAAAGGGGAAAGGCTCTTCCTTGTCCCAAAAAGCATCAAAGAAGATGCACCTGCCCTCCGTGTTTATAAGCAAGTATACAAGGCACATGCTGGTTTAAGGCTCGCTTAAATGTAGCTACCGGTCAAGTGACTCCTAGAGTGATTAAAGAGTTAAAAATTGCAGTCTGCTGGGTGCTTTGGGGCAGCTGTAAGAAGGAGCGATTATGGGAGTCATAGTGTGGTATGTTTGCATGCTGAAGCTGTCTTGACAGGCCAGCTGCAGCTGCTATTACATACGCTATAATTTTAATAATCCTTAATATTTACAGAGCACCTATACAAGGCTTCATAATGACAGCCTGGTAGCTCCTGTAGCGATTAATAAATGACAGCACATCTGGAAAGAGTCTGAGAAGGTGGACTTTCACGTATCAGGCCTGAGAAGGTTCCTGGGTGCAGAACTTTCTAAACCCGAGGTAACACTCGACTACTTGAGTACGTGTCTCCATACAGTCACATCCCCAGGCTCTTCCTAAGCAGCAAAACCAGAGAGGTGAAGGAGGAGCCAACAAGATACCCGTAACTAGCAAGACCCTAACTTGGTGTGACTTTTTGTAATGCTGTTATAGTGAAAGTTCCCATCTGCAAAGTATGTAACTGTCAGAAGTACAGTGTGCTGTGTGTTTTGTGCGTCTGTTAGCTTTGTGGATGTCGCTATGCAGAGCAGCACAGGCGACTAATTAACCCAAAGAAATGGCTTTGGGGCAGTCTGCAGTCTACGGATGTTTCTACTGAGTTCCTAGATGCCTGTTTGTTACAAGCTTTTTCCCTTACGCCTTTATCCTGCATTTCCTAGGGAATTTTCTCAGGCATGGTCTGTGTGTGTGTGTGTGTGTGTGTGTGTGTGTGTGTGTGTGTGTACATGCACTTGTGAACTTATATGTGTTTAACCAGTTAAGTGTGAGCCTTTCTTCTGTGGCACTGTGGAGTGTTGAAAGGGGAAATGTCAATGACCTATTTTAGATGTGCATGCCAGAACTCAAAGATGGTCTGTTGAAGCCATAGACTTGGAAAATCTCATAAAAGTTATTTCTTCAATGTTTGCAGCTGTAAGACACAATGGAAAGCACTGTTTTTATTTCTCTGGTACCTTGATTTTCCTGAAAGGACTCCATGACTTAGCCTGGAGTTGGCACACCTCCAATGAGAGATGGGAATTGTCTCCCACCATCTTTCTTTCCATTCCCTTCGAGAACACGGTTGTTTTTTTTTTTGTTTTTTGTTTTGTTTTTGCCCTAACTGAGAATGTAAACACTCAGCTGTCTTTCTACTTAAACATGTCCCACACCATCATCCCCCTGCCTCTTGTTTGTCTTTTGGCTTTGTAGATTGAGTAACTGATCCTCCGGTGCTGCTAACCTTCCTGCCGGGTCTGGGATTCCATTGGCGTCCCTGCCCTCACTTTGTGTAACTTCCTGATTCTAATTTGTCTTTCTTTTCCCACTTCAAGATTTTGTCCTAAAGCTAAATCCAGGCATCTCTATCCTAAAACACTAAAAACAAAACAAAACAAAAACAACTCCTTTGATTATCAGCTTCTTGCAGCAATAATCAATGCTTGTGTTTCCAAATAATCTACCTTATCTTAGATTACCTTCTCTAGTCGTTAAAATGCATTTTTAGTTCTCTAGGAAAATTCTAGCCACCAAATACAGTGGTCTTTCCTCAGCATCATAACCATTCTATTTTATGCTTCCCTGTCTCTGACTACCCTCTCTCCTGAGCCCATCCCTTCTCTCACCTCCTGCAGTATCTGCAGTAGATAAAGAGCAGGCTCAGATCCATCTCCAACTGAACACCATTCTCACTCTAATTTTGCACGCCCCCTCCGCCCATGTTTCATTCACTCAACTAACCCACTGAGCTCCCATGGTGGATCTGATGCAGAAGGAAGTGAGGGAAAGACAAACACATCTCAGACTGCATCTGTGTCTCCATGGGACCTTGTTAGGAAAATGTGTGAGCAAATAGATCTTCATGGTGTAGGAGCTCAAATGGGAGCATCATATCGGAGCTCAGAGATTAGTGGAAGTATAGGCAGGCCATGTCATGTACTCGTGAATACTTTACTTTAAGTGCTAAAATTATCTTGGGCAAATTATCTGGACCAGCCAGCGATCCTGAGCGAAAGGTTAATTGCCTGTCTATTTAACTGCTATCTCTCCACTTCTGTAAACAAGGCTTGCTTGCTTGATGAGAAGTTCAGTGCAGCCTTTCTGAATAAGTCACAGTTGTGGGTTTTTTTTCCCCCCCTAAAACCTCAAACCAACAGGACCAGCGCTGCTTCCCACTAATCTGCTTGGGACAGCCCTTGCAGTAGTGAAAAAAAAGACTCCGTTTGACTTCTCCAGGTCTCCCGGGAGGTTTTCTCTGGGGATACCCCCCAACAAAAGGAAGCTGTCTACTGCAGCCTGTGTTCTACAGGAAGAGATTCGGCCTGCTCTAGGATGAGTACGGCTGGAGTTAGCAGCTGAGACACCAGGACACCGTGGTTCACGCTCGCTTCAGTACTGTTTGGGCATACATTGGGAGGGAGGGCAGAGGAGGGGAGCTGAGACATAGTTTTCCAGTCTTGGACAAACTTCCTGGAGTTTGGTACTGGGAGCCATTGTCCTGGAGGAATGACGATGTCCTTCAGAGACAGTGGTAGACCTCTCTTTGCTTATCATTAGACTTTTGAGACAATGGACCCTGAAGAATTCGGAATTTTCTTACAGGCATAAGGTCAGGAGAAGGAGGCTAGAGCCAGGTGGCAGGCAGAGGAAGAAGTTGTCTCTCAAGGTTCTGACAACTTGCCAAACCACCTTGCCAGAGAGACTGGAGGATACAATGATGGGCCGGTCAGTGATGGGGGTGATCATACCTTGATGAGGATTCTTAGTCATGCATACCTCTTGCCCTCTATTTAAACCCAACCCTCATGCCACACCCCTCAAGATGGATTCCAGGTTGCTGGGCCTCTTTTTTCCTTTTCCCAGTGTTGTCACAGGGCAGATGATCTCCCCTTAACAGCTCTGACAACACAGGGAGAACAGGTTTAAGGTGGAGGTGACCATTAATACTTGGAGATGTTGACCTTGAGGAATGTGAGGAGCTTTCTTTAAGACTTAAAAATCTATGGCTTTCTTCTTGTTTCAGTGTAGGGCTCTTGATTTGAAAAGTTCCAGTGAGGTAGAAATTTGGGACTAACAAAAGCAAATGGAACTTTATACGCTCCTAGTCTTTATCCAAAGTAATGATAAAATTACATATAGCTGTTATCATACTGTCTTATGCCTTCCACATGAAATGAAATTATTAACACTAATTAGATCCCTTCTTCACCAGATACATTGATTCTGCCATCGTTCCTAAGCAATTTATGGTGGCTGTTAAGTTATGTTCCTTTTACATGTACAGACACTGAGGCATTGGTAGGTAAGCTGTATCTACTTAGTTCCAGAGTTGGGGCAAAGCCAAACATCTCTTCTTCATTAAATCTTCTTTGAAATTAAAAGTTTCCAATCATCCACAAGGCAAGAGTCCACAGACACTGATGTATTGGGTCAGATAGACCCTGGATGCATTGATCAAATCCTAATTGTATTGGTACTCGGCCTTCTTGCCCATTTACAAATTGCCTAAGGCTGCTATACAGCACGATGCTAGAGCTGAATAGTTGCAACAAAAACTGTTAGGCTCGGGATTCAGAACCATTTCTCTCTCTTTATAGAATGTTTTGCTGACGCCATCCTGAACGCTCGGTCTACTCAAGTTGACATTTTCCCTTCTGTCTGTGTAGTGGTGGGCAAGGATAGACATGCAGCCTTTGAAAGTCTTACAGCTGAGCCTTTGCCGAAAACACACTGGAAACTGAACTTCTTCCTCCCCAACTCTTTTCCTAAGTCTTTTACTGCTTATGTTTCCCTCTATAGAAATGGACAAAGGTTAAAACCTTTACAACCTGCCTAAAAGTGGGCAAGCTTGGATGGGGCCAAACTGTCAAGACAGAGTAAGCAAGTCCTCAATAGTTCCTGGCTCACAAACGTGTCTGTCAGATATATTGGGCCAGAAGGATGAAGATGGGCCAGAAGGCTTCAACATTATAGAGAATTTTGGGTGACTGTCCAGGCAGCAAACTGTCTCTGTCATCTTCTCATTTGGGAAGCTGCTAACCTGCATGCCCTGTATGCTCAGGTAATTAATTTTATTCCTTCTCAAGTCCCTGATGGGGTTGAAGTCCAGATAGTTTAGTTTTACAATTAAGCTTAGTTGTTTAAGGGTTAAGATGTTTTCAGGTCTAGATAGATGTTTTAAATTGATAATGATGAGATAGATATTGATTTACATTGAGAATTTTAGGCTCCCAGAATAGGAAAGACGTTTTCTTCAAGGCTGCCAAATTCAAATAGCCAAAACACTAAGAATGTAACATTTATATAATTCCTGATTGTTTCATGGTTTTTCTCACTGTAGGTAGTATATTATATGTATGTGTAATAGTATAAATATATATGTAAAAAATTTAATAAAAAAATTGTAAAAAAAAAAAAAATTCACAACCACCTTTGCCTTACTTACCAGAAGCAAAATGTGACAACTTTCTTTACCTAAGCTATCAGCGGAGATATGCACATTTAAATGGGAAAGAAATTTAAAATAAACAGCATTCATAAGTCAAGAGGTTATTAAGTTGTTTTTGTTTTTCTTTTGTACATCTATTTAAGTTGTTATCAAATCAAATGGGTTTGCATCTTGGTGAGTGCAAAGTTCAAACCAATATTACCAGGAGACGAGGCCTGGTGACTTCATGCATACTAATGTGGGAAAACACCCTTGAGTCCAGCTACTTTCTTGAGCATGCTCAGTTTAAAGTCATAGCTCAGGAAGGGAAGACAGAAGTCATATTTCTGGGGATGCTTAGCTCAAAACCATTAAGTGCATGTGCAGAGGTTAAGATGGTGGGCAAGAATGAGTGTAGGTATGCTTAGTTTGCATCATAACGATGGCAGACAGGAAGATGCTTCTGAGCATGCTCCATTTTCTTCTAAAAAGTTTTCACAGAAACAGAAGAAATAGACACATTAAAGGTACCTAATTCAAGAATCCTTACCTTTTAGTGTTTTGTATCGAACATGTTCTATAAAAGCTCATGTATGTCAAGAAAATCAAATATTTCTTTAAAAGGATTTATTTATTATTTATTCAATATTCTGCCCATATGTGCACCTGCCCTCCACAAGAAGGTACCAGATCTCACTACAGATGGTTGTGAGTCACCATGTGGTTTCTGGGAATTGAACTCAGGACCTTTGGAAGATCAGACAGTGCTCTTAACCTCTGAGCCATCTCTCCGGCCCTCACATCTTTTTATCTCCCTTACATTTTAAGATTTTTTTTTACAAGTTTTTTTCATTCATCCCACCTTGTAAAACCTTTATGTAAATGTTTTAATCCTTCCTTTCCATTAATATTTTTTATTTAAATAAAGGCCCTGCTGCATTCTGGGAACTTAGGTGACTAAAGTGGCTTACTCCCTTACTGCTGCATTTCATTTCCTTTGCATTGGTTCTTTCACACTAGCCAATTGTGAAAGACTAAGATCCAATGTTGGGCAATGGTGAAAAACACAGTCTTAGAATTAAAGCCAAGCACACTTCCTGCCCGGGTGTGGTCTCTTCTGCATCTGTGAGGAGAACAGCATTTGATGAAGAGTCAAGTTTAGTCTTGCAGAAACATTTCCACTGGAGGGATGGTCTCTCTCTTTGGGACCCTAACTAGTATTTCACACTGCTTCACTCAGCCACTAATGGGTTAACAGGAAGTCTTCAGAGGAAACAGGGTGGGAAGGCGTGGCCTGCCTTGGTAAGAATAATAGTACTTTCCTTTGTCTTTCATAGCTGGTCCCAAAGACTGCATAAATGAGTGTACATAAAAACAAACAACAACAACAACAACAACAACAAACAAACAAAAAAACAAAGGGTGTGTATGGGGTGTGGAAGGCTTCTCTATCAATGTATGGACCTGAAGCTCAATAGAAAAGAGGGCTAGATATTGACTTCTAAATACTTTTAGCATAGGGAATGGATGAGTCATATTTCCCTGTCTCTGATCTTTACTGCACTTTACTTGCTTCTCAAGAGTAAGCCTTCTTCTCTATGCTTTTACTTCATTCTCTTTCTTGGAGACCTAATCCACTGGTTGTCTCAGTCATCACTGCTGATAGAGCTCTCTATGATGCATGTAACAGCCTTTCCCACACAGTCCTAGAGCATCTCTTATCTTTTGCTATGATGCTTCTCCTTTTTCTTCATGTAAAATATCATTCAATCTCTGCCTTTGATGGTTGTCTTTTAAATTTTATTTTTTTACTTACTTATTTGAGGATGAGACCCATTACCTGGTGCGTACTAGACAAATACTCACCACTGTGCCATGTCTTGAACTCTTCTCTACTTTTACATAGTCTTTGTATTTTTTTTCCACAGCAGGAATTTTTTTATCATCTTTCTAGACTCATTTACTGCCTTCTTCTTTCAGGACTCTGCTAATCATATTTACTTAGATATGATTACTCAAGCTATATCTAAGTAGGCTGCATTAACAAAGCACTTTCCAGGCAAATATAATAGCACACAACAATAATTCAAACACTTGGATGGTAGAAAGAGGAGGATCAAGGGGTCGAGGCTAGCCTGGGCTACATGGCCAAAATTTATGGCAAACCAAGGGCTACGATGTAGCTCAGTGGCAGTGCACTGGCTTAGCATGCACAAAACCTGACGACCAATCACCAACACCCGAACAAGATGGTTTCCTCTTTGCCTTCTCCTTTGAACCACATTTCTTCAAAGGATGCAGGAGCAGGGTGACCTGCTCAAAGCATCAGTCCCTCCCACCTTGGAAGAGTCCCAGTGTAAACTGCTGCTGAGCTTCATTCCTGGGAGTGGCAGCTACTTTATTGTGCCATCGACACAGAAAGGAGACTATGTCCTGAAAAGCATTGACTTTGAGTTGTGACAATGGAAAGCTTTCATCATTAAATGGTCTGTTAGGACCTAACCAGCCAATGAGGAGCAATAAGATGCTGGTAGCCTGACACAATCGGATTTACTGTCTCCTCCCAGGCCAGAGGGATGAGGAACATAGGTTTGTACGGTAGACTCCTACTGAGCCATTTGTAATTGAGTCTGAGGGAGCGTGGATCGGTTTGGGATTGATTGGCGTTTGGAGGTGGGATTAGAAGGAAGGAACTAACTAGGTATTGAATAGTGGCAGGAGGTAAAGATGGCTGGGCCATTGAGTCTCAGAAGTAATGCGAGAAAAAAAGCTGCAGTCTAAGGTGTCGCTGGTAAGAAGTCAGTTTCCATCACAGAGGCTCATTTTGGCATTGTGGAGTGTCTTAGATTTTTAACTTCATATGAATACCTAGCAGAATATATTTCCCTACTGACATTTATGGAAATGTAACAATCTCAAGTTAATCTTTATTTAACTTGGTCAAAACATCCAGAGCAAGCAGGAAACAAATACCAGGTTCAATTTAATATTTTTAAATCTTTCCAAACATACGGCCTCTCTGCTTTTTTGACAATGACGCCCCAGTAACAGACTTTTCCTGGCGACAGCAGGTAACCACCTCTGCCTAAAAAGCTGATGGCTCTTCTTTAGCTGTAGCTTTGCTTTTGTGGCTGATCATGATTTGACTCTGTTTTGTTCCATTTTCTTCTCTGCCTTTCTACAAATTATACACTTGACCCACACCATAGCCCTTAGGTTTTCATATCTTTATGTATTTACCCAGTGACGTTTCCTACCTCTGGAAGTTAAAGCCCTGCGTCCTGCTCTTTCCCTTCCCTGTGAGCCCCCCCCCCCCACCTCCGGATTCACCCTTTTGAGACCACCAGCTTCTCAGTAACAGTAGCATTGCTCTCAGGGTCTTCTAAGACCATAGCAGTTCTTCAGCGTTTCTCTTGCTATTTGAAATGAAAGAGCGTACTTTCCCTATTTTTAACATCCTAGAGTAAGTTTTTGACCTGACATTCATAGCTTCCTTGTGATCCTCTTAAAATATGGGAAGGTGGGGCAGTGTGTAGAACTTTATACATAAATAATGAAATAATGAACATGCTCATATGTATGCATATATGTAGTATGTGTATGTGTGTATGCATGTATGTGTGTATGTATGTATGTGTACTTTTCAGAGGAAGGGATCTACAACTTATATCACACGTTCAAAGAGATGTGCTACCCCCCAAAAAGGTTAAGAACAACTTTTAGATTATTAGTCTATTTTGGAATGGGCGCTCTGCCACTCAAACAGATGGAGGCGATGACTAGCACAACCTAGAAATCATGAATGTGCATCGAATGTGGGTGCTTAGGGCATGGGACCCAGCTGGGCAGGTGGAGGACGCCATCCACCCGAAGCTGCCAAGGGCTATTAGCCAGTGCTGATTAAACTCTGGACTGCACTGACTTTTGGAAAATTGCAGTAAAATCCAGTCCTCTCCAATATTGGCACAGAAGCCCAGTGGTTGGCTGAGTTTATCTACTCAAGTGCTTTGCCTGGGCCTTTGTCAGGCAGTAGGTTGGCAACACTGTTACTTGTCCCTCTTTTTAAAAATTTATTCCCAGATACAATCAGTTTGATTAGCAATCCTGTTTCAGCATCACAGGTCCATGAAGCAGTGCAGAATCCTGGAGGGAAATAACAGCGTGTGACTGATTTCCATGCTTAAGTTAAGTAGAAAGGCTCTTGGACTGAGGATGATGTTCATTGGTCCAGTTCTTGCCTAGCTTTTTCCAGGCTCCAGGTTTGATCTCCACTGTGATAGAAGTAAAATAATAAGAAAACCAACAGCAGTAACAACCAAATCCCTCTTCAGCCAAGTATCTGCCACTGATGCCATGTTTCTTCTGGGTACTCACTGTGACATGTGCCAATCAATGCTTAAGATGAATGACAGGATGAGATGACAGGACCTCATGAGGGTGGGGAGCCTTTGTCTACAGCCTTTAACTTTCTATGTTGAAACGGTTTGCTGCCCTCCTTCCATGCTTTTCCTAGAAAGCTCTCTGTGGGATTGGTTTGACTGATAAGAGAAAGCTTAATATATGAAAATATTCATAAAAACATGTATATTTCTAATTTCTATGTGCATGCATATGTCTCTTTAAATTTTTTTATTATTATTATTATTATTATTATTATTATTATTATTATTATTATTATTATTATTACTTGATGAGATAATTTGACACACATTTTTCCCCTTCATGGTGTACATCTTTAATCCCAGCACTCAGGAGGCAGGGGCAGGAGGATTGCTGTGAGTTCAAGGCCAGCCTGGGCTACAACGTGAGTCCCAAACAGCAAAGAAAACACAAAGAAACCCTGTCTCGAAAAAACAAAACAAACAAAACCATAGAGATATCTGAAGGGACATCAAAACAATCCAGATCACTGGATTTGAAGGAAAATAGGAAGAGTTTTTCTTCAAAGTTACTCTTTACCTGTATCATTTTTGCCTGTTCAAAGAAACCAAGTAACACAGCTGTCACTATCAAAAGCACAGTGGTAACAATAGTTATTATTCCAAAGGCAACTGTGAGAAACCTTCCACTGCCATCTTAGTGTGAAGGGGAACTTTTAACTTGATACAGAATAAACCCAGCATGTGGTCAGATTAGTCTTTACCATTGGGTTGTTTTAGGGCACAGTGGTCTAGATGAACAATTCTAAGATTTGAGTGTGTGTTCTCAGTCAGTTGGGAGGATGTTAGAACACAGGTTCGTGGGCTTCTCCTCCTAAATTTCTAGTAGTGTAGATTGGGGTATGGCTGAAAAATATGATTTTTCAGATACTGCTTGTCTGGGGATCAAGCCTTGAAAATAAATAATAGTAAAATTATTATTTTTATATTAAATATGTACATATATTTATATATTATATAAAAATAATGTATGACTTAAAGGTCATGAAGTATTTGCAATCAGGAAAGGAGATATTTTCAAATCCCTAGCAGTTCATGATAATATGAGTGCCCAAACAAGGTCCATGAGTGCTCTACAAGTGCAGTGATGGCACCGATGATCCCAAAGTCTGGCTATTACTGAGAGCATCATGTCCAAAAGATAGACAAAGAGCCACACTCTGGCCATCTCACCACTTGGGAGCCTGAGACAAAAGGATGATGTTGAGTTGGAGATGCAACCCAACATTGTCATTTGAGGCCCTCCAGGAAGGTCAGGCTAGGACATTCCTTCAGAAAAGGACCAGGACTAGTCAGAGCCAAGTGGATTTATTAAGTATGGGGAAGGGATGCCACATAAGGAAGGGTAGGATTGTGAGACTGAGGAGAGAGGGACACATAAGCACAAGAGGGAGTCAGTCTGTTTGAGGAAAGGATACCAGTACAACCGAGACGTGCTTTTGTGTGTGTATTTCCACATGCGTGAGTGTATACACACATACCATTCTGTAGCTTTCTAAGTTAGCTTATTCAAACGATGTAATTTACAAAGTTTAAAGACTAAGCAAAAATTTAAAAAGTCAGGTGCAGTTTAAAAACTGATTTGCTAATTTCTCTTATCTTTTTTAAAAACAGAGACGTGATTTGCTAATTTCTCTTATCTTTTTGTAAATAAGATTGTACGATGGTTGGTTTTATGGAGTTTATTGTTTGGCTTTAGAGTTGAGAGAGTGCTGCTAGTAAGGTTAAAGTCTACAGCCACTCTGGCCCTAAGTAACCGCAGAGACTCTCAACGTTGCTGTTCCAGACGCACTGGGGGAAGAGAGCATTATCTCGAAGGCAACCCTGGCTTTGTGTTATGTTGGTTGTGTTGATGTTTCTTGACACTCAGCTAGGAGGAAACCAGAGCTAGATCTCAGATGAGTTGCTTTTGGCCTTTCCCACGTCCCCTTGTTTTCCCAGGCTTCTTATCCTTCTTTAATCAGAGAAGAGGGAGAGAATATTTTAGGGGAATGAAATTAAGAGCATTTGACAGGAAACGAAGCAAGTTAGTTGAAAGTAAGTTTAGAGTTAGTACAGCTGCCATCCCAGGACCTGAGTAGCTGGTAACCACCAGGAACAGTTTGTTCTGGAAAGCTTTCAGTACCATTTAACAAGAAGTACACCCTTCCTACAGCGGGCGGTTTCTCTCCTATGCACACAGTATCTCTTTCTGGGTCCACACACCGTGCAGAGCGGAAGTGTCCCACAGCACTGTTCTGGAGCTGGTGTGAGGTGCAAGAAGTTGTAGTTACTGCATCTCAGGGGTTTTTAAAGGATAAGTTTGTTATCCTCACAACTTTTATCGGGAGATGGGTTATTTGAACGGTTGGGTCCACTGATCGTTCTTAAGTGTCACTCACTGACTGGAAAGCTGGCACTTTATAGAAAATTTCTGAAACACATACAAGAATATTTGAATGTGGATTTAGCTTGCCAGCAAGAAGTGGAAAAAACGTTGGCTGGCCTAGGCCTCCCAAAAGAGGGTCTGAAGGCTGGTTAAAAAAAAAAAAAAAAAAAAAAAAAAAGCAAGACCTGCTGCTTTTCCATCTTTGAGGTGCACTGATAGGAGTCACCTGAGGATCCTATTAAAATTCAGGTACTGAATGGGTACTGAATTGGCAGGCTTGAAACTATGAACTCTCTAGAAGATGTCAGGGGGATGTCAATGTTGCAGACTGAATTTTGAAAGCAAGGTACCCTGGAAAATCCATAGCTTGTCTCTGAGGAGAGCGGCCTGTCCACTGACAGAAGGAGGATGCAAGTACGGGCTTACAGCTGAAGCTGGTGCTAATCAGGGAGGGTGTGGGGACACTCGTGGCCCGCCTGGCAGGGCCAGGGAGGCGCAGGTGGGTTTGGTTGAAGGTAAGGCCCCGCGCAGCTGCGAACTGCGAGCGCTTTCTGGTCTTTCGGCCCTCGGAGGCTCCCATCGCATCTCCCGGGGCGCGAAGCGGAGCCTGCGACGGCGGGCCGTGCCTCAGCGCGAACGCGCGGGCATGCCGACACCCACTCGGCCGGTCCCGGCGCGCCGGCTCCCGGAAGCGGAAGGGGAGCGCGGCCCGGCCTGGGCGGCGGAGGCGCGGAGCAGAGCGGAGAGCTGCGGAGCGGGCGGCGGTGAGTGTGGGCCGGCGGGCGGTCGCGCATCTACCGCGGAGCATCCCTCCCCGGGGCCGCGGTCCCCCCCCCCCCCCGCGCACCCCATGGGCCGGGTGGTTTGACCGAGGTGGTGAGAAAAATCCGCCGAGTTCTCCCCGGGACTCCGGCTTCCTTGCATCCCCCCGGGGCCCGGGCTGTCGGTGTGACCGGGCGTTTCATTCATTTCGAGGGGGTCGCTAGGTGCGGAGCTGCAGAGGACCCTCTGGGAAAACCCGTTTGCACCTCCGTTGACCTTCTCCATCCTCTCCCTTGGGCCGCACGGGTGGCTTGGAGAAAATGGCTTTCCGGCACGCACGCACGCACGGCAGCACTTTGCACTTGTTATCTTTCTCGGTTAATCGCTAGCTGGACTTAACCTGCAGTGGTCGGTTAAAATTTATGGCCTTTCTCGAGCTGTATTTATTTAGGTCACAAAGATATCTTATGAGTCAGTGGAAGACGTTTGTATCTCTAGGGCTAAGAGGACCTGGATGATTATTACTTGAAAATACGGCAGTATAGCAATTCATAAAAGTATAGGAAGGGGGAGAAAAATCAAGGTCATTGTGGGTGGGTCATAAATCAGTGTAAAGTTGCAGCCCAAAATAAGGGCAAATAAGGGTAATTAAGCTTAAGTTAAAAAGACTTGCCAAGTGGATTTTCCACCCACTGGTAATATGTGCAACCCCCGCCCCCCTCCATTCACTACCTACTTTGTGGTAAAAAATAATAATAGCTATTACCATTTGATGATTGCTTAGTACCTGCCATTGCCAGATGAAAGGGTTTGGTGCAGTATCTCATTAAGTTTTTCTAGTGCTTGAGATCCACAGATAAAGTTCAGAGGGGTTCTCTGTTTCACCTTAGTTGTGCCCTCTCTCAATATTAAGGCTTTTGAAGAGGAAACAGGTGTGAAATTATTTTGAGGAAAAAAAAATATACCATTTGGAGTCGAGGAAAGAAAAAACCAGAGTCTCTTGGTTTCTGTTATCCAGGTGTGGGGTCATGGGTAGGTCAGGGAATCCAGTTTACTTTCTCATCCATAGAACTAGGTAGCCAGGCTTAATTTTTCCAAGAGCTGGTTTTTAAAGCTTTTCCATGTTTATTTCGCACATGTCAGGATTTTAATTTAACACCTTTTGACATGGTGAGGGTACATTTAAAGCATTTTACTTTATTAAAAAAAATGAGTAAACTGTTTAAAGTACCAGAACTCCAAAATTCAATTTGGATGTAAAATAGTTGAATTTTATTAGGTATCTTCAAACCGTGGAGATTTCTGTTAATACTTTAAGAGCTACAGCTGGAGTAAACAAAATAGTACATGTTCAAGAGACAGTGATGTCTAGATCTGCTTTGTTTACTAAGAAAATGTAAACCCCTAAGTGCCTGTACATCAGTAGGACAGTTAGCATCCAGACAAAAAGAAGTCAGTTGGTCGTAGCATTTTTATTTATTTTTGAAACTGCCTGATTTCCCTATGTCCTAGTGGGTAATTCAGAATCATAGTGGGCTAGCACATATGTTAGTAAAAACTTAAGGGCCTGGGATTGTGCGCATGGAGCCTGGAAACATTTTGGGCATAGGGTGTTATGTTGCAGCAATATAAATTTATCAGTAAAGGAACGCAGACTTTCTTATTAACAGAATATTAGGGCTTAAGTCCAATTCTCATATGTTCTAGAAATAAAAGATCATTTACCATCTAGTAGGACAGTCGGTTTATAAATGGCTGTTATTGAGATTGAACATGTTTGACATATATAGAATGAGCAAAAAGTACAGGAATCCCGTGATCTCCTGGAGCTGTCTCCTTATATATGTATGTGTGCATATTTGTCGGACAGTGGAAGAGCTCCTGCCTGGCACGGCCAAGGCCCTGGGTTCAATTCACTAGTACTGAGAAGGATTAAGTAGAAAGAAACCAACCAGCGCCCTATCTTGTCTGGGTTATGCTTGGTTGGTTAAGGATCCCCAGGAAGCTGCGTCAGGTAGTTTAATAGGCACATTTTCATGTGGGAGACAGTTAGCCAACCCTAAACACTTACTATAATGGTAGTTTATTTACTTGTTTCCTGGTTTACATCTCCCTGGGGTAAATTGTGACATTTTCTGGGAATGTCTTTTGCATTATAGGTCTGCTTTTTTCCTGTGGTTATCTCAGTGTAGATTAAGCTTCTAGGCTTTAAGAGGCCGTATGTAGGTATATGCGCATGCGCGCAAACACACACACACACACACACACACACACAAACACACACACACACACACACACACACACACAAACACACGTACGGATGAGTTGGAGGGGCTAAGGTGAGGTCAGATTAAGTACAAATTAGCAGTACTTGATGGTGATCTCACACAGTTTCTAGGGTTAGAGAGTTACTGAGTTGCGCACAACTTGAAGGGCTTTGATTGTTAGAAGCATTTAGTGTTAATGTAATTCATCACTGCTTTGGTAAACTCTGCTAAGCCTGGGCAACCCAATCTAACCTTGATTTCGTCTCGCAGGACATCTTGGCCCCATGGCTACGTGAAGGGCAGAGCTTGCCCACTTTCCCACTTGGAAGAACATGCCTAGTTAACACCCAGAAACAACCTTACTTGGCCTCTTCCTTTCTGGCTTTTCCTGTTTCTGAACATTTTTTTTTCCTGGTGTTATTTTTGGAGGAAGGAAATTATTGAACCTGTTCCTACCCTACATTAATGTTGCTTTCTGCGTTGTACTCCCATGCCCCTCAGTGAACTTTTGTACACACTGAAACAGTATTTGGTAGTCCGTCTTTAGTTAACTCCATTCTACATCTTCCAAGTTGTTGTTGTTATTATTATTATTATTATTATTATTATTATTATTATTATTATTATTATTTTGGTCAGGAGAGTACTGAAGTATGTGGCTCCAGCTCAGTGTTGTTAATAGAAGTATATTATTTGTGATTATTTCACTCATGAAGCTGTGTACTGAACAACACGTGCACGTGAGGAGCCAACAGCTTATGTTCGGGTTTTGTTCACAATCAGGGACAGAGCTTCCCACAGAGTGCCTTCTTGAAACCATTGGAGGTGCAGGGATAATACGCTTGGTCTCTGCCACGCCCACATTTATCTCGAACTCTTCTTGGAGAGCCATATCTAAGAACGCCTTGGCTGGACTTGTTCTCTATCTTCTGAAATCAAGTGCTGATTCTGCCCTTGCGCCACTTCCTTGTTTGACATCTTGCTTTGTACTTGAGATTTGGTGTAGGGGCTTTATTTCAGCTCAAACCTATAGTTTTCTTTTTCTGTTTAAAAATGTACTAGGCAACATGTGGCACGCCTCTTTCCTGCTTACTCAGAGTGCAATATAATGCCTGTGGCAAGGCGGCAGTAACTGAAGGGTCTTCCCTGATGGTTGGTTTTGTGTGAATGTGTGTGTATACACGTGTGTGGGCACACACTTGCTGTGGCCCATTTGTAGAATTTGGGGGACAGTGTGTAGGAGTTTGTTCTCTCCTTCCACCACATGCGTCCCAGGAATCGAACTCAGGTTTGCAGGCTCGCTAGCAGGTGCCTTACCCGCAGAGACATCTTGCTGGCTTTATTCTGATATATAATTCCCTGGCCTTGTCATTAAACAAGATAGAAAGTTGATGGACAGCTAATTTTAGTATCACTTCTAATGATGGGGTGCATGGGTACTTTTATCTAGGAATTGCTGAAGTAATACTTTAGTTCACGCCCTTTCCAAGTTACCCTTGGGCAGCGCTGCTTTCTGGCTAGACGGCGTCTTCCTGAAGCATGGCAGCAGTCCTCTAAGTTGGCTTTATTAACCCTGGTTTGCCATGTTACAAAGATGCTTAGGAAGAGAAAAGAAGCTGTCCTACAATTTGACCATAGCGCCCTATTTTTAATTCTCATACAAGAGTTAGGTCTACTTTGTTGATAATAAGCCGAGTATCTGTGATATTTTAAAAATTATATTAGCTCATTGGCTGATTCCTAAAGTCAGCTGGAGCCTTGTATCTTAGCATTAACTGCCGTGATTAACCAATTTTTAGAGTGGAGTAAAATCAAAAAGTCAAATAGCTTTATGGGTGTCTTTAAAGATATACACCTGTAACTTCGGTTTTTATTGTGGTGTGTTTGAAAAATTATTTAATGAGTTATCTATATTCTTTTAGATGTAGAGTATTAATAGATGACAATGAATGTTTTATGACATTTTGTATTTCTGAGGCATGGGGAGATTGCTATTCCGAACTTTTGGATTTAGGGGCTCAATATTACTTGTATCCCACAGAGAGTGATGTGTTTTTTTGATGTTACGTCAGTGTGTGCCTGGGATTTGACTCATGGATGATTAACCTCTGCTAGTCCGTAATCACGTGACTGCCAGGAGGTGCTGTCGGGAAGCCACCGAGAGTTCCGAGCTTTAGCAGCATTACTGACTTTGGCCATATTTCAAAATGTACTACTCGTAATTCTCAGGTTTGTTTGTTTTTTTTTTTCTGGAAAAAAGGTTCATTTATTTACCCCATTGGTGGGGTAGCAGCTCCTCAGGTTTGGCATACATACTTGGGCCTAAGACCCAGGCAGAGCGAAGGAGATAACTTTGAACTTGGTTAAAGTTAGTGGGCCTGAGATTGGCTCAGTGGCTAAGAGCATCTGCTGCTCTTCCAGAGGACCTGAGTTTCTTTCATGTCAGAACCCTTGCAGATAATATGATATTAATAACTTGGCTGAATAAGGAAGTGAATTGGTATATCCTATGTGGAGTTCTTTATAAGATTATCTTTTAAAATTTTAACTGTAGGAATTCACTTTTGTGGTTGACTCTCAGGGCATGTTTTAAATTTACGCTGGCTTCATGTTTTGATCACCGTCGCCCTGACTCTCACCAGGTGAGCTCAGGGTGCATCATGGCTCTGTGCTTTGTGGCTGAGCAGTTCAATAGAGCCCAAAGTGAGGCACATTTTATTTGGTTTTATGGGAACTGGGTGATTTTGAAAGAGAGCTCCCAGGAATAATGACCGTGGTGCTCCTGCAGGGTGGGTAGAATATGAGCGCAAAATCAGGTGAAGTGGGACCGTCATATTTTTTTATTTTGACACCTTTGTTGCTGGCTTTCCCCCAGAATGTTTCCTTGCTTCCTGTTTCTAGCTCTGTAAGAAGTTATTGTTAATCTCTTCATAGGTACTCACAGACAGCTGTTAGTGGAGGGAGGAGGCCCGTGTGATGGAATAAGTAATGTAAAGAAATAAACAAAAGAATGACTCAAGAGGATAACACTTCTAAATGCAAGTGCCAGAAAAATCACAGCGCATCTCAGTGAATTTGCAAGTGGTAAGTGGGCATTTGATTTTTACATGGGAATGTGTTTGCTTTCTGAAATAGTGTGTCCTTGGAATCTAGTGTTTAGCAAATTATTCATTTGCTAATAAAGAATTAAAGATTTACTTGACTTTTCATATTACATTTTGACATTCTATTTTCTTAAGTAAGACTTTTTCCATTAAAAACCTCAGAAACATCTTTTTAAATTATAAATCTTAATGGCTTTATGTAGGTCTTTCTGTACCACGTTTAAGAACTACTTAATTTGAAGTGAGAAAGAGAATCTCAAACATTTTGTTTGTAAGATCATTGATGTCTGTGCTTCAGGATAATTCTACTTTTCAACTGCTTGAAAAGAATTTAGAATTACATGTCCTCACTGATAGACTTAGAAGAAACGTAAATATGTACACAAAACATATAAGCCATCCTCCTCACTACTCTGTCAGCCACGTGTGATGTGAGGTCTATAGAAAGATCCATGATGGCCATCTGCTCAGTCTCAAACGAGTGAGTAGAGCGAGCAAAAGTAAAACAGCAAATATCAAGTAACAAATAGGGAGAAGCAGCAACTCGGTAGCAGAACGTCATCAAATTAGGGATTTGCAGCGCAGTAGGGACAGCTGAAGTAGCCTGAGTGAGGTAGCAAACAGAGGTGACGCCACACCATGGGCCTGCCTTGTGGAGCAGAAATCAACTGGGGAAGCCGAGGCCGTCAGCTGTACTTCCCAAGTGAGCTTTCTTCCCATGGATGGTCTTCCATGGCTAAACTAGTCATTTTCCTCATGTGATGAACATTAGTTTCTAACTGTTCTCAAGGACACAGTGTTTTTGCTGCTCAGTTTTCTTCCCTTCTTGTCAGAGACTTAGGTGGGCCAGCCCATCCTTATACAAGGGGTCTTGGTGGACATGTGATGTAAACATTCTTGTGTCTGAAATGGGGTGTAGCCCAGCTTCCTAGTGAGTTCAAACAGCACGTAAGAGTTGATAAGCATCTTGTACACTGTCTCATGGGATGCCCACTGTTAGCAGTTTGATTACTGTTTTCTTCAGACTTTCTCCACTTCTCTCTTTAGAAATGACTTAGAACAAAAATTATTATATAAGGTGTCCTATAACTCAGGCCTCCCAAAATTTCATCTTAAAAAACTTCAAACAGAAGCATGGAAACAAATTTTGAGGTGTAACACCTGAATGCCTTCACTTAGGTTTTGTAACTGATGGTCTGAGTTTCATCGTATATTCCCACGTGCCTGTCCATCAGTCACTTTCATTATTATTCTATTTCAGAGTACATTGCAGACATCAGGATGACATCAGTAGAGTTGAAGACTGGCTTATAGTGTTGGCTTTTAAAGCTTCACACACATAGCACAGAGTGTTTCAATCTTAAATATACTTTTCCTGAGTTCAATCAGTGTTTGATAAAGCTACAATAAGGTTTCAGATGGTACTGTACTTTTATGATTACAAAAAGTGGTATTTCTATGTCCTTGTTCTGTCTATTTTGTACACTTGCAAGTGTGCTTTTGTAGGTATTATTATAAATAAAACTGCTGGTCTAAAGGCTTTCACGTTTTGATGGGTATGCCGGATTGCCCTCTCAAGAGAACTATATCCATTTACACGCAGGTCAGCAACGCATGGGAGTGCTCTTCCCTAGGAGCCTCTTAACATGTGAAGCAATACCCAGCCACTCCATAGTTCCTCATTCGTAATGACTTTTTTCTGTTTGTGAGTCGCATCTTCATATATTTACATTGTGTTCCTCTTATCAGTCATGCATTAGAATATTCTTTCCAGGAATGCTTTGTCTTCGATTTTGTTTGGTGTGTTTTGAGCTCAGAAATTTACATTTTTATTGGTCAGTCAGTGTTTACAGGTCTTGGTTGTGAAGGCCAACATTTAAAATCACTCACTCTTTTCTTCCAGGGCTGGCTTTTACTGACTTCAGAAGGAAATAGAGATCATTGTGAACTAAAGTGCCAGGGCTGTAGGCTGTAGGTAACTTTGAATCGTGAGTTAAATGTAAACAGTAAGCAGAGTGCTGTGGAGATGCTTCAGACATGAGCAGCAGATGACGAATAGTTTTTCATACTTACGGAATAGTAATAAAACCGGTTTTAGCTAAGGTAGGGAGTCATAGGAAACTAAGTTTATGAATATATGTTTGACTTTCTTTCTTATTATTTTGGCTAATCTTTATTTTTCTGTAGAATTTTCATTCAGACATTACAGCTTTCTGTCATATGGTCATTTTTTGTTTGTTATTTTTCTTCTTTGGTGGCTCAAATCTTTTTTCTGTGGTGGTGAATTAAAGGTGCCTAAAATGGCAAGAAAGAAAAGATTGTATGCCTTCAGAGTAAATTGAACATTGTAAATATTTCCTCAGGGCAGTTTATTACAGTTGAATTATAATTTCTTTAAAAGCAGTTTGTGCTGTAGTAATTTACATCAGTATGAAGCCAGTCACTATAGTTGAGGGTAGTCTCCAGATAGCAATCTCCAGTGTTGAAGAACCGGTTCATCAATTAGTCACTTCAAAGTTTGATTGTGAGCTCACCGCTTAATATACAAATTAGCATGTGGGGATCTCCAGTTAATGAAAGTATTTGGCAAATGCCGCCCATAAGCCAAAGCTGCTCAGTTTGGTTGTTGCTCAGAGTGTGTAATAGTTTCTGTCCAGCCATCAGCCACACCTGGTAGCTATCCACACTGAAGTGATCCTGCCACTCTGCTGGCTACCGGCTTTTGGCATAACCAGTGTGGGCCCTTGCAAGATCACTGTTCTCCCAGCCTGCTGTAAGGACTCTATGGTGCTAATTTTCACTCATCAGGTATTTGTTTTCGATACTCAGCGATGTGCTTCTTGTTTAATTTCTCTGGGATCAGTCTTCTTCGGGATGCTGTTGTTTTAGAGTTTGCCATCTCTCTGCGTGTTTTTACTCAAGGAAACAGACCCATCTTAAAGGATCTCGTCACTGAAGTAGTTTCTTTTGTGAGGGACTGATCTTTTAACAATAAGAAAATTTTGTTATTTCAAAACTAAAGGAATTAAAAACAGTTGAAAAGACGAACACTTGATGATTGTCCTACTTGCTTAACAGATTTGTATATCTTTCTGTTTTTAATGTTAATAAGATAAGGAATAAGCCACAAAGTATTTTTGCATGTGAAGTTAGTTTTTAGTTCTGAGTAGAACAAGCATTGAAAGTCAGAAGATAAATGAAGTTCATGCCATTGAGTGTGTTGGGAGACAGAGCCTCTGTCTTTTCTTGTAGCTCCCGATAGTTAGCAAGGGTGTGAAAATATTAACAGTAAATCTCAGGCCAGCCTGGGCTACATAGCAAAGTCCTTTCTTAACTTCCTACCCTCCCAAATTATTCTTTGCAATGTATCTCTTTTTAGTTTTTAGAATAATAATTCATAGCAAATTATACAACATGCTTTATTCTTTTCTGATTTTTTACTTTAATGACACTGAACTGTCTTTTAATTTCTAACTAAAAGGTAATGAAGTTCAACTTTTATTTTTTAAAAGACCTAGACTCTGTTCCTATTTTAGAATTCTTACAAAAATACTAATTTGGACTTTATTTGATTTAAATCCCAGGGTGTATTGCATTTAAGTTCTTGTCACTTTTTTTTCAAGGAGAAACTAGTGCCTTTTACATTAAAAAAAATATATATATATATATACATACATACATATATTTAAACTAATGTATCTTCTTGGTTCTGCCAGGGATTGGTGCTAGGCAGGTAGTCTACTATTGCGTAGCTGTGTTCTTTTCTTTTGCTGCTCCAGAACTTGGGAGTTCCCAAGGATGAGAGGAGAGATATTCTTTTGATCTTAAGTGGCCTTTCATCTTTGTTTTCCTGTGTATAAGAGTGAAGTCTGAGCATTCTAAATGACATCTTTGTTTCCGTTGTGATAAAGCCCTGTCCATATTCATGGTTCATGGGAGGCTTTATGATTTCTGAAGCTTGTGATACCTGCTGTGATGCTCAGTTCATAGTCTCTCTGCTCTGGCCTCTTTGTTGCCATGGTTAGTGCTTCGATAACTTTTACCCATATTTTAAGATTGAGCTTCATTTGTATCTGTTCTAGAAAATCCTGTTTGAACCCTATGTAACTAGGCCCAACTTCTGTGCATTTACTGACAAATTGCTCACAGATCTTACCATATAAATTAAACCTTTTTTTTGTTTTGTTTTGTTTTTTAAGACAGGGTTTCTCTGTGTAGCCTTGGACTCGCTTTGTAGAGCAGGCTGGCCTGAACTGATAGCAATGCGCCTGCCTCTGCCTCCCATGCTGGGATTATAGGCAAGCGTGAACACACCCAGTTACATTAAACCCTTTTTAAATGACATTTCCCAATTGGATTTGGTTTATTTAAGCAAAGACCATATCTTATTAATAGTTGTATCTACAATGTCCAGGAAGCAATTGATCTAAGTACTTACTAAACTCACTCCTGCACCACTGACATCTTAGTAGGGGCAGTGGTTAATGCTTCTGAGACAGTGGTAGTCTGGGTGATGCCCCTGGTTTTAAGTCTTATGGACCTGGAATGGGGTCTGGGAGTCTGTTTTTGTTTTTTTGTTTTTTGTTTTTTTAAGCTCCCTAGTTGATTCTGGTTTGCTGCAAGTTTGAAAACAACTGTCCTAATTAATTATTATACCATTGTAGTTTATGTCAGAGATGCCCTTAGACCATGTACAATAAGCTGGTGTTTAAGTCTTGTAAGCTGTGCCTACTGCGGTATGGATATGTTTTAGGCCGCTTGATAGACATTACTTCTGTATGGAATTTCAGCTCATCCGGAGCCTCTCATTTGGGGATGTGCTGCTGGTTGTGAATTCTCAGCTGAGCAAAAGTCCCATTTTTAAACACGAGTCCTCTTGAGCTGATAGTAAGGAAATTAGTTCTGCTTCATGAATTTTAATAGCTTAACTATTTGTAATTTTCACTTAGTTTTAGCATTTCAGAGTAATTTAAAAATATTTCATTGTGGATAGGCTGTGGTCAGATGGCGGGAGAGGAGGACCCCTCTGGTCAGAGGTCAAGGGGAGGGACTAGGGCAGAAGAGGGGGGATGGGTGAGAAGATTACAGTGGAGGTGTAATATAAATAAATTATAATAAAAATATAAAAAATATTTCTTTGTGATTTTGAGTACATATATAGTCTATGTTTACATTTCCATAGACCCACAAAATACCACTCAGATTAAGGTGTAGAGTGCTTTGGCGCTGTAGAAGTTCTGCTCAAGGCTCTTGACAGCTAGAACACACCTCAACTGCAGGAAGATGGCCAGAACTAGGACCTGTGCTGGTCTAGTTCTCCTGTCAATGTGCGAAGGCTTTGGACATGGCTTGGCGCACATGTTCTTTCTTTTGTGTCTACACATGGACTTTGGAATTAACGATAAGCAAGTATTTTCATTTGAGCTAAGCATGCTAATTTATACTTTCATAGAGGTGATTTATACTGAACAATTAAATTATTTGAAGATTGAAGTGAATTTTGTATTTATTGTGCTCCGGGCTTATTATTGAGACAAAACCCAGATACACACAGGAAAGTGAGTAAATGTTGTTATGCAGTTTCCAGAGGTGCTGTCTTTCGTTGAGTACTTTTTCTATGGTAGTAACTCTGCTTTCTTCTTTCTAGGACTGTCTTCCCTGTGGGTTGGCAGGCAGTTCTCGGATTGCAGAATGGGTCTCCGGATTCACTTTGTTGTTGACCCCCATGGTTGGTGCTGCATGGGTTTGATTGTCTTTGTCTGGTTATACAATATTGTTTTCATTCCAAAAATTGTCCTCTTTCCTCACTATGAAGAAGGACATATTCCAGGCATTTTAATAATAAGTAAGTTCTAAGTCTTACTACCTTCTATAAAGATGTTTCTTTTCATTGTGAATGTTTTGAAGTACAGCGTCTCCATGTCTTTCTTTGAATATGCTATTTCAGTAGAAGTACTAGCCTTTTAATTACACTGCAGTGGTACAAAACAACAGCTTTTTGTACTTGCAGAGTTAAGGCACTAACTCCATGTCTGTTGCACTCTAGTATATGAAGACCATTTGGTGCAAGAGGAAAGCCTGACAGTAGTTCTAATTCTGTTTGTGTTAACTGCAGGCGTGGGGCTTATTGATTGCTTGATTGCTGTTTTTGAGACAGGGTTTCTCTCTGTAGCCCCAGGTGGCTTCAGACTTGCCGTCCTTCTGTTGTCTTCTCCGTACCTGGCCCAGCACCACAGTGCCTGGCTTGAAGATAGAGGCCTTGCAGGGAAGGGGGGGATATGCTGCTGGGAGATGAGAACTTCATGGTCCTAAAAACGACTCCTGAGGTCATGTGCGATGCCAGTGGATCTGCTGGATCATGATTGTTTGCTGCAGCCCACAGGCTTACCTATGTTACTGATGGATCACATGACACATCTGCACACTGTTGTCAGCTTTCGTGTCCTTCCCCTCATTTTGATCTCATAGAAGCTATAAGAAATATAAATCTCTATTATGCAAATGATAAGACTGGTCCATATTAATAGATGTGGCTATGTATCCTGTAGTCCTAGCACTCAGAAGTCTGAAGCAGGAAAATGGTGACTTCGGGGCTAGCCTGAGCTCTGTAGTAAGATGTCCTTCAAACAGACAGACACACACTGCAGTCAGGAAGACATTCAGTGAGCACTATTTCCTTTTTATGTGCTTAGTGTGTTGGCTTTTAATTCCCCTACAAAATGGCTTTTTTTTTTAAAGCAACAGTTATACGATTATTAGACAGTTATATTTTATTATATTTTCTATGTTTAAAATGTGCAATTATAGTGACTGAATCTCAGTTGTTCCTTAATATTATTCTTATGGTTACTTTAGCATTGAAAAGTTTCTAATTCTTCATTTTTGAACTACATCTCTTAAGATTCATTGAAAGAGGAAATTGAAAATGCTAATTTAGAGTAAATTTGAACATAGAGTTGAAGAAAGTCTAAATGTAGAATGTTTTTTAAATGCTGTTTTTATTCTTTTAAATGTATCTATTCACTTATTTATCATTACTGGGAGCCACTGAAAGAATTTCATTTATTATAACTTTAATTTTGAAAAATTATATTTAAAATTGATACACGTATTGTAGTAGTCATCTTGGCAGGATTATTTGATGAGTAAAATAAAATCACATTTTGTTTTTACATGTAGTTTATTGATAAAGCTATTCTGATAGGGCTGATTTTTAAACTTTAAGCTTATTGATGAAACAGTTTAAAGGCTAAATGTACTAATTTCTGCTTAATTTCACATTACAGTTTTCTATGGTATTTCCATATTTTGTCTGGTTGCCTTAGTGAGGGCCTCCTTAACTGACCCTGGAAGACTGCCTGAAAACCCCAAGATCCCACATGCAGGTAGGAGCACTTCAGGTCCATCCGCTGTTCTGTTGATACATCTTGTCACCTCCAGTATCTGGCGTATGTAAGTCATTCGAACTCCTGAGGTCTTTGCTCACATGTCTGGTTTCAATTGCAAGACCCCCCCCCCCCCCCCCCGCCGCACTCCCTCATTTTGTGGCTGTTGTTTCTTTCTTCATTCCTTTTAGATCCACATATATTCTGAACATGTAGATGCTGTTGTATGTGTTTTGTTGAATCTCTAGTCTTCAAAAGAGCCCGTCACTTACAACCAATAAATACTTGTTGAGTGAAACAAAATTGTCTGAGAGATTCTGGTTTATTTTAGAATAGGATTTTCATCATGTGATATTGATACATTGCTTAGAGCAAATATTTTCAGTGTTATGGACACTGTTTCCCATCTTTCTGCAGGTTCTAACAACTTGATGAAAAATTGAAAACTTTTGATCTGATAGCACTTGAAGATAATTTTTTTTATTATTCTCTTGCCAGATAACCATTCAAACGACAAAAAATATGGATTGTTTATTTTGTTATCTGTCAAATACAATAGAAGCTGACTTTTATCTCTCCAGCTTTTTTATTTCTATATTAACTTTGAGAGTTATATACTTTTTAAAAAATGTTTTGTAGTATATTTAAAAACTAGAATATTTTGTATAATAATTTAGTGGCTTCTAAATTTGTATACTCAGATTATCTGGGAAGCTTAAAAAAAAACAAAAAACAAAACAGAAAACCACCAACAACTCAGTCTCCAGTCACAACTTAGTTAAATCAGAATACCTGGGCACAGTCACAGGGGTAAGTTTATTGAAAGGTCCCCTGTGGTTCCAGTGTAACAGAGGTTAGGCACCAAAGTGGTAGTTCCGTGTGAAATGGGCCCTCCAGAAATCCTGATTCTTGGTTTTTGAGACCTGCCATTCGGGGCCTTGGCTCACAGATTAGAGAGTAAATGGGAGTATTGCAGCGATATTTGTGTAGCTATAGCACCTCATTGAGATGTAGGTTTTATTCACTTACAGCAGTTGTAACAGTCTCTAACTGCTAATGTCATGTGAGTGAGCAGTGCAGGACACTCTATAGTCTGTAGATGCCTTTTTCCTCCCAGGCAGTATAGCTGAAAGCTGTTGGCAACATCTCCATGTGCTGCTGCTTCAGCGTTGACGTCCATTAGCCACAAGACAGAGAAACAGACCTTTTCTAATTCTGGACCGTTTCTGTTCCTGAGGAACATTGTTTGCAGTGGTCACACACTCTAATGCCTATAGACTCCTGACACTTCCCCTCAATAAAAGACAGTCTAAAGGAAGTAGCCATGAATCTGCTATTGTGAAATTGTCACACATTTAAATTGCTAGATCTTAAAATTTTAGAAGAGAAAAATGGGCACATTACTGAGTTTTTGTCATTATAATGAAATACCCAAGGCAGGCAAGTTTTATGAAGAAAGGGGTTATTTAGCGCACACTGAGAGTGTCTCATGGTCCAGATGACAGGATGTGGGAAGGCTTTCTTATCTCCATCTTAGCTCCCTGATCTCATCTTCCCCAGAGCACTCTGCAGAAGTGCCCTCAGGCTTCCAGTATTCTAGTGTGTTCTTCCAAGCTCTTCTGGAAGCCTAGGTCCAAATGCAGCTGCACATTCTAGGTACAGTTATTGTGACTGTCCTACCTGTAAAATCCACTTTCTGTGTTAGTTTGTGTCACCGTAATGAAATAGCCAAGGCAGGCTACTGAGAAAAGAGATTCATTTAGCTCATGCTCTGGAGGACAGGGCCGTGGTGTCTACTCTGGCCGGCCCAGGAATGAGCATCACATTTCAGAAGAGGAAGCTAGAGAGAGGTTCCTGACATCGTACTCTAGGGGCTGCGTCCCTTCTGCGGTCAGCCCCACCGGAGTGTAAGGCTTCCTTTCTTTCAGCTTTTATGTTGTCAGGCTTGCAACCAAACTCTTCATACATTGGCCTTTGGCTTCACAGCTCACCCAAATGGGAGCAGCTGGGAACCTTGATTTTTATAAGAGACTTTATTACTAAAATATAATTCTGTTTGAGGAAGATCTTGAACTTGAGCCTAACTTGGAGTACATGGTGAAATCCTCTCTCTCAAAGAACCATCCAAACAAACAAATCCATTACCAATAAAGTTCTAAATTCAAATGCTTAACACTGGGGAGAAAACAAAATACTAATAAGTAAATAAATAAAAGTCATCAAGTAATGAAAATATAAAACATTGAACACTAAACAAATAATATATATATTTTTATAGATTGTGTGTGTGTGTGTGTGTGTGTGTGTATTTGTGCATTTGTGCATGTATGTACTCTATGTGCATGCAGGTGCCCACAGAGGCAGAAGAAGGCATTAGATCCCCCTGGAACTGGGAGCTAGGAACTGAACTCTGCTCCTCTGCAAGAGCAGAAAGTGCTGTTAACCCCGGAGCCATCTCTCCAGCCCCACAAAGAATCTCTTAGTGTCTGTGAGCTTCACTGAGCCCACAGAAAACCACTGCATTCTTGTGTTATCTTTATACACTGTGGTGACAGAGGGCATCAGAGTATCCTGCTGACTTTGAGGGATTCACATTTTGTCTTGTCTTTACTTGACTTGGCAGTTTTCTTCTCAGGAAACCAAGGAACTTCTCCATCACCAATTAATTAAACTTCTCCAATTAAAACAAACAAGTGCACAAACTATTTTTTTTATTACATTTAGCTTTTTTCCATTTTTTCAAATTCAAAGATCACTTTAACTAATAAACAAAAAATGCTCAAGGGTCATAATAAAAATTTAGGAACAGAGCAAGTTATATGTGATATATTTAAAAGTACTTACAAAAACCATTTTCAAATTTGAAAACTTTTAAATTTTTTATCTACAAGGAAAATACTGATTTGCATATACATAAGGAACCACAGAATTATTATTTTAAAAAGACTAAACATTTAAAAAATTTTGGAGTCTACAAGTCTCATATCACATGGTTCTGAGGAGTCAGATGAGCAAGGTAGGAGTGTTACTGTCCTAGGTTACCCGGCTGAAGAGTTACATTGCTGCCAACAAGCCTAGAACTATCACTGTCATCTTTTTAACCATATGTATAAAAATTTAAAATTTTCTTTTGTTGGCTGGGCGTGGTGGTGCACACCTGTAATCCCAGCGCCTGAGATGGGTATGCAGAGGCAGGTGGATCTCTTGAGTTTGAGGCCAACTTGATCTGTAAAGTGAGTCCAGGATAGCCAAGGCTACACATAGAAACCCTGTCTCAAAAAAAACAACAACCAAAAGTTTGCTTTTGTCATTCACCTTTGCTGTAATTTTTTTTTTTTCGAGTGAGGAGGACTGAAGTTGTTATATGCTTTTTTATCACTGGTTATCTGATGCATTTGTAAATAAGTTTTTTAACTTAGTAAAAATTGCCAATTTCAACATTGCAAAATAATATAGGTTAACAAATGTTGAACAGAGAAATTGTTACATTTATTTAGGAATGCTTGAAGGTTGAACAGTTTTATATAGTTGAATTCTTCAGAAAAAGAAGCTTTAAGCCATAATACATGATTTTAACCATTTTTTATTGAATCACTCTGAACTATTTTATATAAACCTTGTTCTTCTTTTTCTTTCTCTTTTTCCATCTGTGTGTCTTTGTGTGTGTGTCCACACACACACGTGCTTGTGCGTATACCGCAGTGTGTGTAGAGGTCAGAGGACAGCTTTTGGAAGTAATTTCTTACTGAGTGATAATAACCTTCTGCCTTGCTGAAGCAGGGTGCCCTGTGTCCGCAGCTGTGTGGAGTTGCCGGAAGCTAGCCCGCAGGCCTCTAGCTGATTTTGTCTCTGCCGCTCATCCTGCTGCTTTTGTTTTGTTTTTTTTTTAAAGAATACTCTTAGCATACATGTGATCCATTAGATCTAAGGCAAAGTTAAACACAAGGGAGTGTCCTCTTTTTCTTCCTTGAGAAGATACCTGGGATTTGATTTTAAAACCTTTGAGCCTGTAGATGTAATCAAATGAGCTTGTTATACATTTATATTATTAAAATTATTCACATGTATATTTGAAATAATAAGTATAAGTCAGTACTCTAATTTAGAAATACCACCCTCATTTTTAAATTTTGTAGGATAGTCTTATTTGAGCCCTTATATATTGTTTTGTTAAGGGTAGTTCATCTGTTGTATAGTTCATTCACTGAAAGTATCCGTGGTCCACTCTTGGACACTCTCACACCAGCATTGACAGAACATGCTGGTGTTACTTATTTAGTTATAATTTAGAAGATTCTGCTTTGTAATACTGTGCCGCTGTTCTTGGGTTTTACAGAAACCTGGTGTGCTTGACTGCCCTGCATGCTAGGCTTTGCTAAGACTAGTCTGGGCCCCAGCTTCTTAAACTGTGAGTCCTGTAACTAATGTGGGGGTCATGAAAACTTAAACTACAATAAAAGATTTATGAGATGCATAACTTAATTCTAAATCAAATGAATGATAAATCTGAGGCACCTCTGGTAGCACTTGCCTATACTGAGCATTGGATGATGTCACTGAGTTCTGAATGTACCACCTCCCCTGTGTGTGTGTTTGTGTGTGTGTGTGTGTGTGTGTGTGTACATGCGTGCATGTGTGTGCACATGTGCCCTATATAAATGCCACCTGAAACACGCAGACTCAGAGTCATGGCTATTATATTATTATATGTATGAATTGTAGTTTTTAAAAAAATGTACACACAAAGTTTTCTTATAAGTATTCTTCTATAAGGAAACAATAGTCTAAAGAACACAATGACTTAGTATTTTCCTTCTGGAATGTTGGATTTTAAATACTGCTGTTTGAAGAGCTGGGTGAGGTGGTACGTTCCTCAGGAAACAGAAGCAGAGGGGTCACCACAAACCCAAGGCCAGCCTGCTCTACATAGTGAGTTCCAGGCAAGCCAGGGTTACACAGCAAGATATGGCTCAAGAAAACAAAATAATTTTTGCTTAAATTTATGACTTGAGTTTTATTTAAAAATTGTTAGAAGATAGTTTTTGGCTCAGGATTATGGCAGAATTTTCAAAAATTTCTGAAATGGCCCAGACATTTTTATGCCATTTTGTGCTGTTATTTTTGCAGTGTTCTCAGCACTGAAGATTATAAAATCTAAATATCAATCAACTTTTTAAAACATTTAAAAGCTTTTTTGCAGTATCACATATTTTTCAAATATTTCTTTATGTGAAAACAAACAAGCAGAAGTATTATTCGTTTGAAATTCTTTAAATGTCACAATGCCGTGTAAACCAAGTAACTATTCAGAATAATTTGTGATTCATCAATAATGTTTGATGTGTAAACTTACTTACCTGTATAACTGGGATCATATAAAATTTCTCTTGTGAAAAGGGTTACACGTGGGGCAAGTTAAGAAGCCCTGGTTTGCACAGCAGAGCCACAGGCTGATTCTCTATAAGCAGATATTCCCTTCTCTCAGGGTCCAGGATTTTAGGCCTGGAATAAAGCATTGATTGTCTCTAGACTTATATGCAAATTCATCAAAATGATGCTGTGTTGAGGCCATTGCACACAAGTTTCCATCTGGCTTGCAAGTAGTAAGGCTGGCTTGAGGTGTTTAAACTGGCCTCCAATATTGTTTATCTTATGATATGTTTAGATTAAAAAAGGAACTATAAGAGATGGTAGGGTTTGTGTGTTTGTTTGCTTGTTTGTTTTGAGGCAGGGCTTCCCTGTGTAGCCTTGGCTCTCCTAGGAGCTCACTTTGTAGACCAGGCTGGCCTTGAACTCACTGAGACCCGCATGCCTCTGTCTCCAAGTGCTGGGATTACAGTCATGAGCCACCACTTCCCACTAAGAGATGATGTTTTAAAAACCAGTAAATGTGGTACAGATTTTCCTTTTATTTACCTGTTTCTTCCAAAACACCTACAGCAGAGTGTTCTCCATGGACTTCCTGTGTGAGTTGGTACATGCTGGTCTATCTATAGATCAGCAACTAAACTATAGTAATAGGACTTAGAAGGAATCTCTTCAGAAAATTGAACATCATTGTCATCTTCTTTTAAAAAGACTTAGAATATATTTTGTGAAATTTAACTTTCATATCCGAGCAGGCATTTATTACTGCCGCCATGTGCAAGGGTCCCCCTGTACATGATATATTCACTGTGAGACTTGTTATGTCTGTCCATCTACTGTAAGGTTATAGGGTAGCTAAAAACATGAGTGCTGACATTTTAAGAATTTTATAATGGTAAAATTTCATTTTAATAATTGCAAAGAATATACATTTCATATAAGAAAGTAGTTATTTTATCTTAGAAGATACATTATTAGTTTTTTATGGATGTGATCAGAACAATTCGTAATGAAAGCAAATACCTTTTTTCTTTACTTCTACTGAGCTTTATGGACTTTTTCTATAGCTCAGAGGGAATTGCTAACTGGCTAATACGAATAGGAGTGATTCCAGCACCCAGGAGCCTGGGGGAGAAGTATGGTATCAAGATCCTGTCTCAGCAAAAACAAAGCTCATCCTTTTATTTGAATTAAATACTAATGATACTTCTAACCTTTGCTTCTTTATTGGATGCCTTCTAAACCCGATCTGACCTCCAGCCTGAGCCTAAAACACATGCCCAGATTAACTCATTAATATTAAAAAGTAAAATGCTGAGGGAAATAAAAGATTGGTTTCAACTTATAATCTACTGAAACTAAGACTCAATATTATTTATTCTTTAGTGTTATACATACTAAAATTTGTATAAAATCATTTATTTATATAAAATTCTTCTAATAATTTGGCTGGGCTTAGGGTTTTATAAGATTTCACTTTTATTCTCATGACTTTTTTCAGAACCATGGTTTCTGTCATTTTCTTTGACACAATGGTATCTTATTTTTGTAGCATTAAAATAGAAATGTATAAAAGACATAGAACATGGAGCAGCATTTATGGCAAAGACTCCTGAGTCTCAGCATCACTCATGTGCATCACTCATGTGCCTTCTTCCTAAATGGGTTTGCTCTCGTTTGCAGAGCGGGAGCTGTGGGAGCTGTGCAACAAGTGTAATTTGATGAGGCCAAAGCGCTCCCATCACTGCAGCCGCTGTGGCCACTGTGTAAGGAGGATGGACCACCACTGTCCTTGGTAAGTAAACAGTTGTCAAGCTTGTAGGCAGCAACGGGATTTCTAGTGAAAGTGTCCTACAACGTCTGAGTGTGTTGATGCACATCTGTAATCCCAGCACTCAAGAGCTGAGGCAGGAGGATTAGTTAAGGAAAATAAAAAAAGAACAATATGAGAACCTTCCAGCTTTAATAAAAATTACATTGAAGTTATTCCATTAAACATTCTTTTTGTTTTGTTTTTTGTTTGCTTGTTTTGTTTTTTCGAGACAGGATTTCTCTGTGTAGCCTTGGCTGTCCTAGACTTGGCTTTGTAGACCTGGCTGGCCACAAACTCACAGTGATCCGCCTGCCTCTGCCTCCAGAGTGCTGGCGTTAAGGGCGTGTGCCACCATGCCTAGCCCCTAAACATTCTTTTAATTTAAATGGTTCTTGCAACTCATAGTAAACTATCTGTGGAGGAGATCTTTTCTCTGCTAAGAAAAAAACTTTGAGCAGAAAGTTGTGTACCCAATACACAAGAAGACTAAGGTGCTCTTGTCAAGCGAGGCATGCATGTACATTAGGCACAAGGTCAGATGTGTGGAAGCACTTAGCTCACAGCTGCTTCTCTTGTGGGCCTTCTAAGCCGCACGTCCAGTGCGTAGGTTCCTCCCTCCTTACTCTGTTGAAGAGCAGCACTCCTCAGATTCGCTAACAACTCCATTCCACTCATTATACCTTTTATAGTGTTTTCTATTGGACATTTTGTGCATGTTGGATATATGTAAGTGCTAATTAGCTGTTTCTGTGAAACTGCCAATATTTTTGGTCAATAGGGGGCTCTATTGTAATATTTAAATACAGTCTGTTAAAAAGTAGATGAAAAAGCCAAATGCTCTGAGAATCTTTTGTGTTTCATTTCAAAGCTGTCACAAAACTCTTTGAGCAATATATTATATATAATTCTGCTCATCTAAAATTGAATCTTGCTTAAATATTTAAATTGATATAATATACCACTTTATAAATATATATGCATATATATTTGTTTGTGTATACATGCATGCACATGTGTATGAATTTAACAGTACAATAGCCTCTTTTAGCTTAAATTCATTTACCTGCAGTTAGCCAAAGAAGACAGTTCAACTTTGTCTAATGATGCTAATCAATTTCACTTCCTTTATTTATGATAACTTATTTTGAAAGCATTGCTAATTAGCAGATTCATAGTTTGCATTATTTTTTAAGGATAAACTTTAATAGATTCCCAGAAACTAGAAAAACAGAACATTTTAAATAAAAGTACTTAAGGTTTTTAAAAATTGTCTAAATCTATTATACTATATACCTTGACATACAGTGTTCACATTTAAATAAATCAGTCCCCAAATTATTTTCTAAACTTCAATGATACTTAAAACCACACTAATAATATATGAAAAATACTATGTGAAATCTGCATTCAGATAAGTGGTAATCATATTGAAAATGTATAGCACTTTTTCTGTGTTAGTTTTCCTTATCAACTAAAAGATAATAAATATTCATGGTGCAGTTTGTTGTTGCTTCCTTACCAAGGAAGCCATAATTTAAAGCTTAAAGAATCATCTGAGCAATGTGTCTATTAGTACTAGGGGTAGATTTTCAGAGGACCACTTGTTACTGAAGAAGTGAAGCATCCTTGAACTGTCCATAGGCTTCTTGCTTCCAGTGTCTGTTCATGCAGTGTCTGCTTGAGGATGTTGGCGGGAGGAGAGGTGGGCAGAACAACATTGGGGATTAGCAAGGACGGTGGGCGCGTCTAGACGTGGGAATCTCTGTGACTGAATTTTCTAGCAGAGCACTGCTGAAGTCCAAGCAAGGGAAGTACACAGTATTAATTGGAAGCAGAGGATTTTTAACCTTTTCAAAAACTGCAACATTTTAACCATCACACCTTCAGATGGGTGGCCCTCTCTTAGCCTCCTTCCTCATCAAGGTCTCGGTTTTTCCTTTGACCATTCTTTCTAAATTCTTTAACCCCAGGCCCCTGCCCACATGTGCTCTGTGCCTTTTAGGGTTTGGTGCTGTCTCAGAGCGTGTGTGCTTTGTTCTGGAGCCTTCTGTGGGCAGGAAGGGTGGGTACAGCAACTGAGTGGTTTTTTCAGGCTTCAGTGAGCACACTTACCTTAAAGCCTCTCTTAAAGGTAGAAAGGCCTAGAATTGTCCTGTTTGCCAAGTGTGTTCTCTGTAGTCTCAGATAAACCTCCACAAGCAGATCAGCTCAGCTTTATGCTTGATTTTTAAAAATTATGTAAAACTACACATCTTAAAAGTAACAATTTAAAAGCTGGTGGAGGTGGTGCACGCCTTTAATCCCAGCACTTGGGATGCGGGGTAGGTGGTTCTCTGTGAGTTTGAGGCCAGGCCAGCCTGGTCTACAGAGTGAGTCCAGGACAGCCATGGCTACACAGAGAAACCCTGTCTTGAAAAAACAAAACAAAACAAACAAGCAATATTAAATCCAAAACCAAACCAAGCACAAGAAAAACAAAAAACAAAACAAAGAACCAAATTATCAATTTAAGGTACAAGTTGAACTTGCTATGTGTGTTATGTGTGTGTATATTCAGCCTACCCCCACCCCCTGGTGATAGTGTAGGCCTATTTTGAAAGGAAAACATTCTTATAATTTTGAAAAAAATTGTTTTATATTGAAATTTTAAATTAGATTTTTCTATAGAACCTTAAAGTATATTCATTTTGTAATAGTAGAATACTCATTTTAAATCGCCCTTGACAATTTATGCTTATAAGTTATCAATTTCCTAGTTAGATTTTGCTGTTGTTTTGTCAGGCCGTACAGTAAGTGGTTTTGAATACATTATACAAAAATAAAGTCCTGTGCCTTTCAGTTCTGTGCAAGTAGCAAGTTTGAGTTGTTCTCCTCTGCTTGAGTGCTGCACGGAAGGACAGGGTGCCAGAGAGAGGGTCTCTTTTTGCCTCTTGCCCTCGGTCTTTTCTGAGTATCCTCTGGCGAGTGGCCTAAGTCCTGTCTTCATCTCCCTGTGTCAGTTGACATGAGGAGACTACCTATGGCCCGCTCTCCTGCCTCGCTGGGCTGCTGCAAGTTAGAGGAGTATGCTCTCTAGCTGGCCGCCTTGTCCTGTTGCGAAGTGTGTGCTCTGGGTATCTTATCATGTGTATCATTAACTAGTTGGCCTTTGGGTTTGGGTGAGACTTATCTTCATGATCCTCATATGAGCATCTTACTAAATATTAAATGTTCTTTTTCATTTTCCCTTCAGGATAAACAATTGTGTGGGTGAAGACAACCACTGGCTCTTTCTGCAGTTGTGTTTCTACACTGAGCTTCTTACTTGCTACACACTGATGTTTTCTTTCTGCCATTATTATTATTTTCTTCCACTAAAAAAGCGTAACTTGGTAAGACATGTTCATATCCTTTAATGTTAGAGAAGCTGTGATGGATGCACGGTGGCTCATTAATGTGCAGGAGTGCAGACAAAAATAAGTTTACACTACATTGGGATGGAGAAGGTGGTCTTTTCTGTAGACAAGTCTCTTTATGGCTATTTGTGTTGAGTAGATTTCTTCAGAAGACAAAATATTAACTTTTCAGTATATGAGTCTTAGTTAAAAAAACCCAAAATAATGAAAACAAAGGAAAAGTATAAAATTATTTGTTTGAATAAAAATAGTTTTTATCTTTTTATTTACTTAAATTTTTCATATGATTTATTTTGCATATTCTTTCATCTCATTCTACTTCTCCCTGATCCTTCCCATGCCCCTGCCCCCTCAAATTCACCTTCCCTTCTCTTCCTTTCTCTTCTCTTCTCTTCTCTTCTCTTCTCTTCTCTTCTCTTCTCTTCTCTTCTCTTCCATTCTCCCTCTCTCTCTTTCTCTCTCCAAAGATAAAAGCAAGCAAGCAAGCAAACAAACAAACAAAAAAACCCAAAGCCAACAAAACAAAAACCAGAAAGATAAAAACCCATCAAGCTATAACCGAAATGGAGGACATACAGCATGGGGCCTTTTGTGTTAGTTATCTGTGCCTGAGCATTAGGTCTGCCATGAGTGTGGATAGTTAGTTTAATTTTTATAGGTGTTCAAAGAATAGTTAACTTTTTTAGAAGAGGACTCCTTTCTCTTTTTAAAAAATTTTTATTATTTATTTATTACGTATACAGTGTTCTGCCTGCATGTACACCTGCAGGATAGAAGAGGGCATCAGATTGGATTGTAGATGGTTGTGAGCCACCATGTGGTTGCTGCGATTTGAACTCAGGACCTCTGGGAGAACAGTCAGTGCTCTTAACCTCTGAGCCATCTCTTCCAGCCCTTGTTTTTATTTTGTAAGCCTAGATCTTGGCATGTAGTCCAATGCAGCCATGAACTCTACCTTCTTGTTTCGTCTCCTGAGCACTGAGATTACAGGCATGTGCCACCATATTTGGCCTTCTGCTGCCAGCTTTCCTGAGTAGTAAGATAAATTCGTAGAATGGTCTAGAGCAGTCTTTATCAACCTTCCTAATGCTGTGATCCTTTAATACAATTTCTCATGTTGTGGTAACCCCCAACCATAAAATTATTTTTGTTGTTATTTCAAAACTGTAAATTTCTTACTGTTATGAATCGTAATGATCTTGGGTGACCCCTGTGAAAGGGTTGTTTGACTTGCAAAGGGGTCACAACCCACAGGTTGGGAACTGCTGGTCTAGTGTTACCTTTAGGTATACAGCATTTGAGCAGTGCTCAAACTTGCCCAAATGGAGATGGTGCTAGCAGCTCCAGAGTCTTCAGTTCCTGGCACTGTTGACACTGTTTTATAGACTTCTCATTTTAGTGTTTGTAATATTCACAAGAGAAAACTGAGGGAAATGAAACAAACAAGGTACTGGACACAGAAAGGGAGGGGATTACCCAACTGGTTTTAATTACAGAGCTGGATTAGGCACAATTGAATGTTATTTTTCCATTTTAATTTGGACTTTGTTGTATTTTTTAAAAATGCCGACTGTGAGTGTGAGTGTGTGAAAGAGAGGGAGACAGAGACAGAGATGGGAGTCAGGGGAAGAGAGCATGTGGGTGTGAGATACAAGGTAGAAAGAGAACTGATGGAGATGGGTTCTTTTTCTCTACTATTTACACTGTTTACATCTTTATATATAAAATGCCATGGTGACAGGTGTGTAGTTGTAACATTGGAGTGATGGCAGTCTTAGTTCTGTATGTGGTTGCCTTGGTGTGCACGACTGTTCTGAGACTCGGCTGTTCCATGTGGCTGTCGACCTCAGTGGGGCTCTGTCTTGAATGTGGTTGGCTTGTGATTTTTAAATATGCTGTACAGCATTAAAACTGGATCTAATAACCAGATAAAACTGAGAAGATACATTTGCTTCTTGTTGGTACTAATCATTAAACGTAGAGTCTCGTGCTTGCTAGAGGAGAGCTTTGCCACTGAGCTATATCCCTCGCTCACTTTTTACCTTTGAGACAGGCTCTCAGTAACTGGCAAGGGTGATCTTGAGCTTCTTCTTACTTTGTTGCCAAGACAAACCTTGAACTTGTAGTCTTCCTTTCTCTTCCTCCAGAAAAGGTTTAAGATGTGAGTATTTGGCATTTTCACACTGTGAGGGCAGTGCCTGTTTCTATTAGAGTTTAGATGTTTCATCTTGCTTACGGTTAATTTGTGACACAATTGGTGTTAACTAGAACATGAGTCCTCCAAGAAAACTGTGAAATTGAACCTCAGAAGAAGTGTTTTAAAATTGTTCCATGGGGTTAAGATCATAGTTTTTCCAAAAGTGAGAGAAAAGACATGGCAGGTGTTAGTGGAGAAAAATACCATGAAGAGAGACCACCTGGCAGGGAAGGCAGGGTCAGCAGCCTCTGCCCCTTGAGGTTAATTAGACTTCCATATTTAGCTGATTTGTTCATCAGTTTTACTGAGGGACAAAAAAGATACTCTTGTTTTCCCATATGTAGTCTGTCACTACTTTTGTGCTACAACAAAGTTGAGTGGTGGGGACAGACTATGTGGCTAGCAAAACTCAAAGACACTGAGCTCTGGCTGTCAATATTAAGTTTACTGGCCATTGTAGTGGAGAGGTGACTTTGAGAACAGACACTTTAGGGGCAAATGCTTAGCTTCTCTTATTATGTGTAACCCTTAATAGGTTGTTAACCCTCTGCTTTGTAATTTCATTTTCTCAAAGTGTAAATAACAGTACAATTAAATAACTTAATAGATTCAGGCAGCCATGGGGGTTTTATCTATAATCCTAGAACTTTGGAGGCTGACTGATTGCAGGAATATTAGCAGTTCAGGGCCAACCTCAACAGGATAGCAAATTTGAGGCTAGGCTGGGCTACATAAAGACCTTATCTCAAAAAGCTAAAACAAATGAGAAAAAAGATAATATATGCAAAAATGCATGACAAATAGTAGATGTTGAGCTTATGTTTCATTTGGTCTTAGATGCAGAGACTATTTTCTTTAGCCTATTTATTTTTATGAAAAAAATAAGCCATTGAACAGTATTGCAGAGGGTTTGGTGACATTCTTTTGAATGTCACCAACAACAAATAATTGTTAATTGAATTCCAATAACAAATAAGAGTGATATAATAATACTTATGTGAAAGATTTAGAAATTTGAAATTATGAGAACATTTTTCTTTAAAGTCATAGAGATGAGATGATGGCTTAGTGAGCAAAGTACTCATGCCCCATTGTGGTGGCACGTACTTACAATCCTGGTATCAGGGAGTTGGGGACAGGAGGGGCCTTGGATTATATGGCCAGTGGTTTAACCTAATTGGTAAACTTCAGGCCAATGAGGGACCCTGTCTCAAAGTAGATATGTACCTGAAGTTGTGCCCTGCACCATCCAACATGCACAGGGACCTGCACAGACATGAACATACACATGTGTGTGCATGCACATACACAAATATGTGTTATTTATAACACATTTTCTGAGTTAGGGTGGCCGTTCATTCCTGTGATTCCAAACGTGAGAGTCTGAGACAGGGGGATTATCATGAGTTTGACATAGTGAATCCCAATATGGACTACTTTGTTTAAACTCTCATGGAACAACTTATCTCAGTTATAAACCTGAAAGTGTCTTCATTCCTTCAGTTTTGAAGAATATATCGGTTAGCACAAGATTACAGATGAACAATTGCTTTCAGTTAAAAACAATATTTTCCATTGTCTTTTGGGGTCTATAGTTTCACTGTAAAGTCAGTTGTTGGTCTATTTCACCAACACGTGTTTTTAATGGCCACTTTTATGGTTTTTAAAAATTCTCATTTCCAGCTATTACTCTATAATTCTATAATGTGCTTCAATATTAAAATTTTGCATTTTTCTGTTGAATACTTTGTATAACTTATTGAACCTGTGTGATGAAATTCTTAAGTTATAAGATTTCTTTTTGTCTTAATTTAAATATGCTGCAACCTTTTTTGCATAGTTTAGATTCTAATCATGTATGTGTGAAGTTTCTGCACTTCCTGTCTTTGAAATCTTTTCTGTATTCCCCACCCACAGTTGAATCTATTTTTTCCTACTGACCTCTATCTTTTGATTTATTAAAGGTAGTTTTTCTACTCTACTCTTGAGTTTTTAATTCTGTTACATAGTGCCATTTTTTCGATCTACTTTTTTTTAGTACCTACTCTTAGAATCCTCACTTTATAGTATTTCTCATAGATCACTTTTTGAGAGAAATTCTGCATTTTGCCATTTTCTTGAACATTCTAAAAACATTTCTTAACATTTTAAAGATTTATTTATTTTATTTTATATGTATGAATGTTTTGACTGCATGTTTGTATGTGTACCACATCCATGCCTGGTGGTCGTGGAGGACGTAGGAAAGTGAAAGGTGCCGAGAACTGAAGTTAGGGGTGGTTGTATGCCACTATGTGGGTGCTGTAATCAAACCCAGGTCCTCTGCAAGAGCAGCCGTGGTCTTAACTACTGAGCCATCTCTCCGTTCCCGTCTTGAACGTTTCAATGAAAGCTATTTTGATGTCCATACTAGATATTAGTCTGCACCCTGATATGTCTAATGCATTTTTATTGAATACTGTGCAAACTGTATGACCAGTTGTGGAAGATGTGGTTGATGTGTTTTTTGTTTGTTTGTTTTTCGAGACAGGTTCTCTCTGTGTAGCTTTGGCTGTACTGGACTCGCTCTGCCTCCTGAGTGACATGTTCTAACTGCAGATTTTACCTTGTTTTTCGGATCATGAGATGAACTCTCCTCTCCAAAAGTGGGGGCAAATTAGGGTGTGCCTTATGGTCTGATTGCTGTCCATCGGGCATCAACAAAGAGGTCACTTACAGTGTGCCAGCTGAGGAAACTAGAAAAGTGATTGAGTCTCTACGTCTTTCCTCCTGTTGAGTTAACACTGTTTAATATTATCATATTTTGTTATATTTTAATAAATATTTTATTATACTAGTACTAATTTGGTTCAGAATAGTTTTTCTCGTTTTACTGCTCTAAAAACTGGGTACATATGGTCCAAAAAATATGGTATTTTCTCTTTTATTTGTTTCCATATAAAAGAACTCTCATCTTAACCCAGTCAGGGGTTAGATGATGTTTTTCTCATATTGAATTGGATTTAGTATAATAGGCTTTTTTGGTTTTGTTTTGTTTTTTGTTTTTAAAGAAGAGCTTACTTATTCCATTTGTATTTTATAGGATGTTTGGTTGCTAAGTTTTATGAAAGATTAGTTTCAATTGTGTCTTTCTTGGGTTTCTGCTGAAGAGCTGAGGTGTCTGTTGTGGATTAGGTCCTGTAGTGTCCTCTCCATGACAAGCAGCGCAGAATGCACAGCTCCCTGTAAGGCATCTTGTCCTCTGGGATCTCAGCCTTAAGTTCTACCTAGGTTGCTGTGTTGGCTGCTGTTCATTGTCTTGCAGTAGCTGTTCATGGATTGGGTTCATCTGGCTTTTCACAGTGTCGCTAGGAAGCTTAGTCTCAGACAAAGGACCCTCTTACAGGTGCTGGTGGCAAGAGCTTTTGTAACAGTTTCTTCTTGGGTGACTCTAATCATTCTTGATGCCCTGATCTATGTAACTAGAGTTCTGTTCAGTGCTCAGTTTCAAAACTTATATGGCCCTAAGGTTTGAGTACTGTTGGGCTCTGGACAGACTTTGTAATGAGACGGAGATTCGCAAAATAGAAGGAACTAAAAAGTCACTGTGGGACAAGAAAAGAAGAGGTTTGGGGTCTTATTTGAAGTTCAATCTGCTGTAAAACACTGACTACATCGAATGTTATTGGGCAAAGTAATAGTCTACTGTTCTTTTTATAGAGGTTCTTTTGAAGATGACATTGTAAAAAGTTACTGCTAATTTCAGTAATGAAGTCCCCATTATCACATTAACCTTAACAGCAGTTCTAGCCTATATGTATTTTTTGTAGGTCTTTCTTCATACCCTTTTCATTCATCCTATGACCAGTAGAAACCTTGAGTATGTGTGGACAGCTGAGAAGATAGTGTCAACTCTCCCTCATCCACTTTCTAGCCCATTACTTGAGATATCCAATAAAGACCCCAGAGGTCCTGGATTCCTTTGGAGTTCATGGTTACTGTGCATCTTGTGCAACAGGTGTGTGCTTGACTTTGAGCCTATACTTTGGTCCTGAGAGAAGTGAGAGGCTTTTGCCTGCGTTTTCCTTATACCCTTTCAGGTAGAGAGATGGCAGCAGAGCATCTTTTCTCCTGTCAGATGCCAAAGCTGAGTGTTTATCTTTGGTTAGGATAGAAAGTGGTATCAACACCTAGGTGTGTGTTAGTTTCTGAGCTGAAGGTTTTTACTCTCCTAACAATAAAAATTGCCTGTGAGTGGCCTCAACCAGTGTTGGTGAGAAGCGGGAGATTATAAATACCTCTTGGAAACAAGGATTGAGGGAAGGCAGCTAAACGCAAATTCTGGGAGACAAACCATTTGGGAATCCGATTTTCTATTTCTTATTTTCTGTTTTTAGGATATCTCTTTCTGAGATGGATTACCTTAGTTTCTTTGCAGTTACCCCAGGTTTTTCTTACAGTAACTTCATACCATTGGTTCATTGACCAAGGTCTATATTTGACTTTCACATACTTTTTTAAGGATTTCATAAGCAAATGTTTAGTCACTTAATCCATAACTGAACTATAAGAAACAAAACTTCAGATTTTTAACTAAATGGGAAGTAAAGTGTCACTATATTTAGAGTAAACTTTTATAAGTTATATCTGGGCACATGAATCCTTTATCAGTTGTATATTTTACAATTGTTATCATAGATTAGATCATTTTGAGCTTGCATATTACTTGGAACGGCGGGGGAAACATCTCTTTTGGAGTGTCCTGGAGATTGATAAGCAGGCTGCAGTTCAGAGCCCCTCTGTAGCTTATCTATTCACAGAGCAGCCATCTATGGAAGATGAGCTGGGCTGTGCGTCTTGATACAGCAAGTGTCAGTCTGCTAACACTGCTTCTATTTCTTTCCTGAAGAATTTTTTTCACCTGAGCTGGTCTCACACTTGCTGTGTAGCCCAAGCTGACCTTAAAATTCTGATATCCCTGCTTCCATCTCCAAGTGTAAGGATTGTAAGGCGTGTGCCACCATGCTTGGTGTACCTGAAGAACTTATAGGCAATTTTATACTAGCATTTAGACATTTTAAAGTATAAATTTAAAATACACTACAAAATTGGCCCCTTAAAGAATGACAAGTTGATAGATTCATACATTGATGATTTTATTGAGGCAGCCTGCACTTAATATTTTTATTAACATAAAGACTGCTCGGTTTATTTTATAAAGATGTCATAGTAGTTTAAGTTTTTTAAAATGTAATACCTACTGGCAACTACATATTGTAGACAGTAATTGCTACTCATGAGAGAAAAAATATTTTTAAATAAAAAATTTGTAGTGTTAAAGTAGGAGTTATGCAGCTAATCATTTGTGGAATGCCACTTCAGTCCTAAAATTATGCTTTTAAAATTATTTTTAAATGAAGAAGATTCAAGTTAATTTCTGATTGATCCTTTTATAATTATTTTTATGTGAAGGACAAAAATCATACAAACTACACTTAATGATATGAGAGCAGGGGTGACAGAAGGGGAAGAGAGCAGAGAGGATTTAAACAAAGGACTTGCTGCCAATATTTGTAAGAGGGAAATAAATAATGTGCAGTAGCCAGACAGACTCTTTTGCTAGCAAGATAATTACTGCTATTGCAACCGACTGATGTCTAATAGTGTTGGTAGGGAGTTGATGTCATATAGAATTGTGCCACACAGTCATATGTCTGGCATTTTGCTAGTAAAGAATAGAAATAACCAGAAGACTTGATTGCATCTGCTTTTGTATATTTCTAAACTTTATTATATTTAAAATATTTTTATATAATCATCATTAAAGGTGACTTACTACTTCACTGTTTATTGCTATTAAAAATACTTTAGGCCTTAATAATCTTTATTTTCTTATCATGTACAAGATCACTTATGTATCATGGTCACAGAAAAATGGAGAATACATAATTAGCTCTATGAGCTTTTGACAAATATAGCTAACAAGAGTGTGGGATTAAGATCAGTATGAAAAAAATTAACTATTAATGCTAGTACGAAGGTAATCTAGCTTCTTTGTTCATGGTACTGACTTAACTGCTGAGAATATTGTCTTTTTGTAACATTTACAGATATTGGTAGACAAAAACCATTTAATATAACAGTTGTCAGTTCTTTTTGTCAGTGTCTTCCTTTTCTGTCTTGGCAGATGGAACATAGAAAGCCCTGAGCATGTGCTGTAATAACAGGCTGGCTAGATGTATGTCTTCATGAGACTGTTTCTGTGGCAGTCTACTTCAGTTGCATGTACCATGGGAGACACAGCAGCTCTTGCCTCTCAGACAGTCAGTCTCTTTGAGTTTAAATAGTTAAATGGAGCATGTTGTCATTTTTAATTCTGCTAGATATGTAGTGATGCAGCTAGTGGTGAATTTAGCAAGAAAGTATGTTACTCGGTTTCTTATGAATTGCTCCAATTCTTCTAGAAAGTCTACAGCTAAAACATGGTAAGACAGACAAGATAATTTTTCTGAAGTAGTCACTGTCTGCCTGGACAGTGTTGGTTCAGGTGCTGGTCGCAGTTGCTCTGTAATAACAAATTTGGCGTGCACTTATATGCAAATTGTAACATTTGATTCTGGACACTCAATGATAGTCATTAGAGAAAGTGAATTTTCCTTTAAATGTAATTAAGATGTAATGAGACTGAAACACTTTATATTCCTTCAGAGAATGTAGGAAGAGAAAGAATTACAAAATAAGTTTGTAAATTCTCCACCTGTATTTTAGAATTAATAAGCAAAAGGCCCAAATACTCAAGAAAATCAGTTATAAGGATTTTAAGACGAAAATGTGTTTTCTTTAAAATGATTTTCATATCAGCATTAATCTCTGCATATGAAGTTATCTGGTCCTTTTGAAAATTCAAATCTTTATGTTAGATGTGTCAGATCTGATCCATTTTATCACTTTTCTTGGAAAACCAAACAACCCAAACCCCTCAGTGATAGGCTCATTCTCTGTGGGGATTGGACAGTGAAGAATTCTATTTATATTTTAAATTCTATAATATATACTCTCTATGCAATAATATAGAGTAGATATAATCTAAATTTTCTGATTACAATGTTCTTTTTTAATGTAATTTTGTTGTGTCCTTTATATTGTCATATACAGTTATCTGTGGAAGAGTGCAGAAACATTACACTCTTTTTTAAAATATAGTTAATATCCATTGTCATGACTATGCTATAAATGTTCTGAATATATCCTTTAAAATAATGTATTCTTTCTTTTGATGGGCAGATACATTGTTCCCAGTAATACTCCAATAGGCACCCTTAGTCGCATCTCTTTCAATCTAGTGCCTCTGGTCTACTAGGTTGTGTAGCTAGAAATACTGCTGTCGAAAAGCACCTTTCACACATGTATGTCACATATGTAAACTTCCTAATGGGATTTTCCAATGAAGTTAATCCATTCAAACATGCACCAGTAGATGGTATAGGTTGAGGCTGCTAATAGTTTCTCATGCTGCATTCAGTCTCTAGCTTTGTGGTTCATGTGAGCAAACTGTTGCACTTGGAATTGCCTCTCTAGTCTGTTGCCTCATCCTTAGGGCATCCACCCTTCGTGGAATGCAAATTTAGTGACAGTTGAAGAATTAATTTTGTGACATGGTAAAGTAGTATTTTTATTGCTCACCCCCCCATCATTTCCCTCAGGAGTGATTTTAGGTATTTTTTCCTCTTTGCTCTCTCCAGTCAGTTTAAGTTTTAAGAAATAAGTCCAGTTGGATTGATTTGTATGGGGCCAGAAACCGTCGCTACAGCTGTGATTTCTTTCCTTTGTATCCCTCCTGGGAGTGCGCTCCTGAACACGGGTGTAGTAGAGCAGACACTCCTGCCATGCTCTTTCATATAGGAATGTTTGCTGTTCTTGAAGTTTGGACTTTTTCTTGTGAAAACAAACTATTTCAATCTCTCTCTCTCTCTCTCTCTCTCTCTCTCTCACATACACACACACACACACACACACACACACACACACACACACACACACACACACACATTCTTTTCCATTCTGGTGATCCTTGTTTTTTGAATTATATTAGTTATGTAGAGCAGTTTGAATGGATACTTTTATGTGATTTGAGTTTCCTGATCTACAAAGGTAATACAACTAAAAAAAAGAAACAGGAAAAAGAAACAGGAAAATTGTTAGTCGTGCAATGAGCAGTGAATAACATCATTGGTGAAGCAAATGGCAGGGCCCCAAGTGAGAGGCCCTGTCAGGTGTGAAGAGGCTCGGCCATTTCAGTATTGTTCCTGTGTAGTGTCTTAGATATATATATAGCCTATCAGGAACACTGAGGAGAATCTTATAGCTGTGTGAGTTTGGACAAAGATGAACAACTTCTAAGCATGGTGTTAGCTACTTGATTTGAGGCAAATCCAAGCTTAGTTTATCCTAGGAATACATGGTAGATTTCTCATTAGAAAGTAGTCTGCAAAGTTTATCACATTAACAGGTCAAATAATCGAGTATCTCAATGTATAGACAGAGATGAAATCAGAATTTCCATGCTAGCAGACTAGAAGTAGATAATTTTCTTAATCAGAAGAAAGTTTTCCAAAACCTGGAAAAACAAAATCCTCACCACCCAGCAATAGTGTGCTGATGAAATAATGTCTCCTTGCCCTGTGATGAGAGGGTGAGGTCCAGAGACTCAGTGATGGAGGCTTAGTTAGACCTGGAGACTCAGTGATGGATACTTAATGTTACTATTTTTATAAAATGAATAGCTGGAAATTCTAGCCTGTTTCAGGACAAGAGAAGTGAAGAGAAGGTGCAACTGTTGAAAGAAATGAAACTCTCACTACTTGTAAATGATATGATTGCAGAACTTAACTGTATATTCTTCTGGACATTGAAAAAAGTTTTTAAAAATGCTGTTTTAAAGCACTATCCTAAAGAGTTGCTTTTATTACTACTCACTAGTAAAATTTCAGTCAATGAACTTAATAGCACATGCTACTAAAAAGAAAAGATTACAAACCCCAAGAAGTCCTTGAATTAAACCTGACACAAAAACTAAAAAAGAACTCCTGAGCCAATGTCATGTGCTAATGTATGCCAGTTGTACCTTAATCATATGTTTAATTAATTAATTTTGAATGGTGTACTGTGGTTGTATTAGTTTGTGAGGGCTGGGTTAACAAAGTACCATAGCATATGTAGCTGAGGAGAAATTAATCCTCTCAGTGATGGTGTCACTAAGTCTTAAGTTTATGGTGCCAGGAGATCTGATTCCACCTGTGTCTTTGGCCTATAGACAGCCGGCATCCCACTGTGCCCTCAGTCTTCCCTCTGTGTACAAGCTTCCTGGACCTTCGCTCTGTGCCCGCACAGCTCTCTTGAGGGCATCAATCATTTGGAGCAGTGCCCACTTCACTATCTTACTTTAAGCCACAGCTTTAAAAGCTCCATCTCCAAATATAGTCAAATTCTGAGATACTCATATACTGAGTTGTTGGGGGTTAAGATCTCAACACATGAATTTTGGAGACACATTCACCCATTAACACTGATAGTAAAGGTTCTGAGTACAAGTGGGTTTTTGATTTAGGTACATTGTATAAGGCAGTTTGGAGCTTTAAAAGTGCTCTATCTAAAAGAAAAAAAAAAAGACAGATTAGATTTAGTATTTATGTGAGTAATGCATATGTGAACTTGGACTCCAGTTGTTTTCTGAAAATATAAAAATGATAAGGAATTTCTATATTAATTTTATATTACTTCAAGTAATTTAAATTTATAACTAAATGCACAGTATAATTTTAAAAATAAATATTTTAGTCTTGTCACCATCCCTGCCATTTGTAAATTATAGTTGGGATTAAAAAAAATCTTTCATGGGAAGGAGACAGGATAGATTTTATTTGGTCTAAAGTAGTCACTTTAGCATAGTGATTTCTACTGCAAAAGCATATGCATGTCTAAAATCACTCTGCCACATAAAACTTTGTGCTAAAATCCCAAAGAGTTATGGGAAATGAAGGCACAGCACCCCCAAACCATTGCCAGTGACACTCAAAAGGGTGAGAACCTAACAAAAACAGCAGCGTAGTTTCTTCTTGCCAAAAAAGTCAGGAAGTACACATACCCTGTACACATGGAGCTTTGCTTGGAGTGTGGACTCAGGGTGTCTTGTGGGAGTGAGCACCAGAAGGGTGTCAGTGCAGTGACTTGTGCATGGGCGTGGTTCCTGTGATAAGCTTCAGGAGATGTGTGGGGTGTGGATGTGTGTCATGTGCTCTTCATGGCTTGATTCGGTTTTCTTTGTCCATCTGGGGTTCCTTGCAGATGCGACGAACAAGAAGCACAGTGCTTGTGATGCTCAAGTTGTTGCTTCATGTGTGAAGTGCCTTGCTTCTCATGTTTATTTTAGTAACTTTTTAGAATTAGGCTTTTAAAATATTAAATGCTGGGTAACAGCTTAGTATCTGCTACAGAATACCTCAAGTTGTAAGTTTTCCAGGCAAATTAATAAGTGTTAAGGGTATGGAACCAGCTGTTTCTCTTGATTCTAAAGCTTTATCAGCGTGGCCCACAGAAAATCATCAGTCCTTTGTTTCAAGCAAATACCTTTTCTTTGGTGGCCACCTAATATTTTCTTTTCTTTCATTCATTCACTCACTCATTCATTTATTCATTCATTCATTTTTTTAGAAATTTGGGTCTACCTGGGCGTTGGCCTTGGCCTCCTGTTTCTCCTGCCTTCACCTCCCAAGCTCTGAAATGCTTGCACTCACCACCCCTCGCTACTTTTGGGATCGCCACACACCATTAATGCTTAACCCAATCAGGAAAGGACCATAAGCGTGCAGTGGTTGTGTTTGTGACGTCCTTCCAGTTCATCTGCTGTAGCTAAGCAATGGCTGTTTTGCTTCTAGGTTTAATAGCAGCAGGCTCCTGGAGAAATACTAATTCTTTGACTCTGTCTCTTGGTATGTTCAGTAACCATGATGCCAAATGAAGTGTCTTTTCTTTTTCTGTCCTTTAAACACAGTTCACTTTCAGGAACCTCAGTTCCACTGTCTGGAAATGGCTAGGAAATGACCTTTGCCTTATTACAGTTCCTATCCCCATCATGGTCTCTCACTGTGCAGTACTCTATGCCTGCATCTCCAGTGGCACAGCATGGCACATCTGGGAGCTCTGTGAGTGTAGCTCCTGAGGGTAGAACACGTCAGTATTGTTTACATGTGTATACATCACAAGCCTGACTGAATGGACTTGAAGACTGTTCTTATGATCCTGTTAGGGAGGAATTTCCCTCATTGGGGCTAAATTAGATAATTATCAGGTGTTTCAGTACTGTAAATCATGCCTGTACATTCCAAATTTTTAGCAGTATAATAAGAAACTTTCCTTTGTTGACCAAACATCCTATACTATCTCTGTTTTTTGTTATCTTGTGTGTGTGTGTGTGTGTGTGTGTGTGTGTGTGTGTGTGTGTGTGTGTGTATGTGTTAAAAAGGTAACTTGTAACTCTGGGATTGAGAGATTGTTGTTTCATGATACAATACAGTAGTAAAATCCCATAGTTTTCAACTTTTTGTTATAAGGTCTAAAGTTATTTTTGAAAATTTCCAATATTTATGTGTTGATGACATGGAACAAAAGGAGGAGCTGCTTTCTTTAAAACAGTAAGGGGAAACTTACTCATGACATAATGGTTTGGTTTCAATAGTAAGCAAGTCTGCAAGTCATTTTAAAGGCTTTCTTGTTTCTTGTAGGACCTCTTTGTTGTTCGACATGAGCTGGCTATCATGAGACTAGCTGCCTTTATGGGCATTACTATGTTAGTTGGAATAACTGGACTCTTTTATACACAACTGATTGGCATCATCACAGTAAGTATATATTTAATGTAAAAACTGACATGTATGAACAGATGATGTAATTGTGGACTCAATTCTAAAATGTTATGGGAAGTTCACAAATTAAAGGAGAAAAATTCCCCACGATTGCTAATTATGTATAAAGTATACATAAAACTTTTCATCCCTCTTTTGAAAATGAGCCGAGTATTTTTATATAACAGCAGACCTTATTCTTATAGGCTTAATGGTTACATACACTTTTTTCTATTCACTAGCATCTAGTGTATAGTCATTTATTCTTATTTTCTTTTATACCACACCAACCATTTTGTTTTCTGTGTTACAAATAACACTATTTTCAACATCATTTTTCTTTAAATTATTTAAGATCAGTTGCCAAAGATAGACTTGCTAAGACATGTATTTTACTAATAATTAAATAATTTCTCGTATGTCCAAATTGATTTATTGATGTGCAAACTAACTTAACAAGTGATTATTACTGTCTAGTATGTCTGCAAGACTGACAGCTCCTTCTTTTATGTTTGATACGGAAAAAAGTCTTGAAGCAGTTCCAGTCTACTTTGACATTTCTCTACATCACATGCAGTCAGTTTTTCTTACCACTTAATTCGAACGATTGCATCAAACACTTGACAGTATTAGGTACTACTATTATTTGTGGTGTGTTTGTTGCATGTGCTTCCTAGGTCAGTTTGAGAATATAGGTACAGAAGCAATGAGAGACAAGACTGACATACTGTAGTGTTGGTAAGTTTTAGAATTATCATAATCAGATCCTTTTATCACAACAAAATTGTAAGAACTGAAAAAAGAATGCTCTGCTAGAAAGAATGTAGGTTAAATAGGCTTTTTAAAAATGTTATTGGAAGGAGTCTAACTTGACAGCCTTGTTGGAAGGTGAATTGTCAGTGTTTATCAAAGTAAATGATCATACTGAATGAGTTAAGCCAGAAGCAGAAAGACTCACATGGTATATACTCACTTATAATTGAGCACTAGCCCAAAAGGCATGTCCTATGAAAGTTTTCACTTAACAGGAGGTTGGGACAGATGGAGGACATCCCACTGGGACTCTAGGTAAGAGAAATATAGGAGATAGGGGAAATAGAAGGACCCACAGGGTCCTAGAAACATACAAGAAGAACATCGTGATGGGTGGATTGGGGCCCAGGGGCCTCTGTTCAAACTATTTCACTAACCAAGGACAATATAAGTAGTAAACATTGAACCCCTACTCTGATCTAGCTAATGGACAGGACATTCTCCACAGTTATGTGGAGACTGGGGACTGACTCTGACATGAACTCTGGTGCCCCATATTTGACCACCTCCCCTTGGTGGGGAGGCCTGGTGTCACTCAAAGAAAGAATAAGCAGGCTACCAAGATGAGACTTTAGCCGATGACCATATAGTGGGGGAGGAGGTCCCCCTCAGTCTTAGGCCTAGGGGAGGGGAATAGGGTGAAAGCAGGAGGCAGGGAGGAATGGGAGGATACCAGAGATGCCATAACAATTGAGTTGTAGTCTGAATAAATTAATTGAATAAAAAATTCAAAAAGTAAATAAAATATACAATCACTGTGACCAACTTTGTCAAAATAGCCTCATAGAAACTATGTATTTGAATGTATAAAACATGTTCAAAGGGGCTGCAACAGTGTGTTATGTCTAACATGTTACATATGAACGTCTAAATATTTAGCAGCATATAATAAAGTAAAGAAAGACAATCTCAAAGCCTTCTTTAAGCAACAGTGTTCAAGAATTACAGTAGTGGCCTGGATGGACGTATGTGGATATGAGCTGAATTGAGAACTATATAGTCCTTTGTTATCCATAGAGTTCGTTTCAGGATGCCCTGTGTATACAAAGATCTGCAGTAGCTGCTAAAATCCTTTATTGGAATGGCATAGTATTTGTACATACATTTAAAGTATATCTCCATATATAATTTCATTTCTAGATCCTTTCTTCCTAGTATTCTTACCCCATAGTTGGTTAAATCCACAAATACAGAACCCATGAAAATGGAGGACCAGCATAGTATATATATGTATGGTCAGTAGAATTTCACTAAAAATGCCCACTCTTCAGTGTGGAGAAGAATAGTCTTCAACAAATGGTTTTGGGACAGATATTCACATGAAAAAGAATAAGACTGTCTCTGCTTCATGGCGTTTGTAAAAGGTCAACTCAGAATGGATTGTAGTGCTCAGTGGAGGTGCTAGAGCAGTAACTCTCAGAGAAAGCATAATCAGCAGTGTTGGTGTCTTAGATAGAGCACTCAAAGTGAAAACTACCAGAGAAAATTAAATTGGACTTCATCAAAATGAAAAACTTTTAGCTTCAAGGGGCTCTATTCAAGGCAGTGTGAGGAGACCTTAGACCTCAGTTGGTCCTCACACACTATTGTGGTGTGACATAGTGCAGTGTTGCAGAGAGCAGCTTCATGATTCTCTAAGCAGTGAGCCACAGAGTTCCGCCCAGACTCAGCAGTCCTTTCCTATGTCCAGACAAAAGATGGGCATGTGTGCACATAGCCGCTTTTCTGAAGCGCCCTCGACTGGAAGCAGCCCACTAGCTGTCGGTTGTGTAGATGCATGGATATGCAATGTGCTCATGAGACTATAAAAAGAATGGAGTGCTGATACATGGTGTCATGCATATAACCTTGAAGACGTGCCACTTAAAGGCCACATACTTCAACAAGTCCAGGAGTATGACATGTGGAGACTGGGTACACAGAGGAAGAAAGGGGCATGCTGGTTGCATGGGGCTGGGAGAGTAAGGAGACGCTTCAGGGTATAGAGTGGTCTAGAAGTGAAATCAGTGGGACACATGAAACCTATTTATTTAAAGTATTTTCTATTGAACCTTTTATCTAGTGAGACACAGTTCTCCAGTGATGTATGAGAAGTTCAGCTGCTCCATATCTTTGTCATCATCTCTTGGTGACAGTCTTGGTCGTAGCTGTTGTTAGTTTGTATCAGTACTTTTTTCCACTTGCCTTTCTCTGATGGCTGATGTTTAAACTTCTTTATATTGAGGATTCATGGAGCTGGGTGAAGTGTCTGTTTTAATATTTTTATTTTTTGCCATTGAGTGTAAAAATTCCTGATATCCCTTGGTAGTGATGATGATAGTGGCATGGCTGTGGATAACAGTGCTGAAGACAATGGCTTTTTGCCCTAAAATCCTGCTCTCTACTGGTACGCCCATTCATGCCTACTTCCAATGCACAAGTCATGTCAGAAGCAAGTAGTGCACATTGTTTAATTTCCAACTTTGAGTTTTCCAGAATTCCTAGTGGACATTTAAGTACCTCTAACAGAATTTCCTATACTCCCATGTTGTTACTGTTAATGGCTAGGAGTGGATATGTGGAAACACTCAGCTACGTGTACATCACTACTGAGGGCTGATAACAACTTCCTTCCACCACGCAACCCCATATACTTCTGAGCCTGCACTGTGATGACACCTATTTCAAGCTTTTTAAAGGGTCTCTACTGTAAAATTTGAGCATTCTGAGTTGTACATAAGAAGTAAGCCAGCAGTTACTTGCTTGGTCTTAGCCTGACACTATCACAATGCAACATATTAATAATTATTTTCAGATTGTACATTTTAAAAATACTGAATAGCAGCAGTTTTTTGTATTATGCAGGGAAATTGAATTTTGATAGGTTATTTCTAAACTAAGTAGAAACCACACAAAATAGTACATCTGTGAGGCATTCAGAAAAAGATGCAAGTGCTGAGAAGGAGAGATATACTTTGTTAGTCTGACCTTTAACCGCGGCCCTTGCCCTTATATACAAATGCTTATAGAGGACACTGCTCTAGATGGAGTTGAGGAGAGAGGTCATTCAGTAGCACAAGTGTGAGGACCGCAGAGCCCACAGATACAGCCAGGTGTGGCAGCGTGCACTGTGACCCAGTGCTGGAGCAGGGAAGCAGGCACCTGATGCCCATCTCTGGCCTTACATGAATGTGCACACATGTGCACACGCCCACACAAACACCACACAGAGAACAGAATTGAGTGAGTTTTCATTCCGTTTCCATGGATTGTTGTGGTGACCATCAAGCACTGTTCTTTTTGCATTAAGTGAATAGTGGTTTCAGAATTTACTCTTCTCCTTGTTGGTTCAGTTATTTTTGAGGCGTAATTATCTAAAGTTGGCATGTTTTCAGTGTGTGCTTTTTAAATCTAAGGAATTATTAGCATCCATGTAAAATAACACTTAAAACATTGAAAATGTAGACTGTGTTCACCTTCTTTATAGGTACTTGTTCTGTCCCATCCTTTTTTTTTTTTTAAACTAAGCTTCATCTCTGGGTATCTTTTTTTATCATATTTGAATGCATGGGTCTCTACACTGTGAGCTAGTGGTGAGTGTGAAAATAGCACCCCGGCTGTGGAGGAGTCACAGCGGAGAGTCACTCCGTGGAAGTAGTCTTCTCCCTACCCCTCCCCCACCCCCACCTCCCACGCCCAAAAGGCTCTTTGGGAAGAAAGGATATCATTTCCTTATGGAGAGTTAGTTTCGTAGCTTGAATGTAGGCCTCCTAAACAAGTGAGAAGTAAATGTCATCTCCTGTGCTTAGCCTGAGGGTTCAGAGAAGCAGGGTTCTAGTTTTAGCAGTCATTTTCTCCATTGTTTCCTTTAACCTGGAATGAATAAACCCTCTCATATTTTATTTCCAAAGTTAAAGGATGCACAATCAGGTATTTCTAGTAAATCGACAAATCTGAAGCAAAATTTTAGGGATGTATTTTCAGATTTAATTTAAATTAGGGATTTTAAATGTATGTGTTGTGTGCTCTAACTGAATTAACATTGGAAATCATGTTAGAAAAGCAGTAGGCTTTGATGCACTCTTTATTCAGGAAACAAGCTATCTTAGCAGCCCTCACTGAGGGGCCCTTTTCTGCTCTTGTGTCTGAATGAAGTAAGACAGTGATGTTGTTATTAGTGTAATTGACATTAGAATTAAGGATCAGTAGCCCCAGGCAGCAAGAGGGAAGTCTGTGCTGGCTAGCCAGTGGTTAACAGGGCAGGCTACCCAGACTGGCCGGTCTAGTTTCCAGTGACAGAAGATGTGATGTAATCAAGAAGCCCAACAGCAGGCCAGCATCCCTGGGGAGGTACTGGCAGGGAGCTTTTGTCTACCTTGACACTTTGACACTTTGTCTAAATTTTGTAGACAAGCATTTCTGTTTTCTGAGCACAGGAGTTTGTTGGCTAGTGTGAGCTGCAGATGTCTTCAGAGCTCAGTGCACTGCTCAGTGTGCTGAGGTTAGGGGAGGGAGAGGAAGATGCAGTGAGCTGCTGCTTTGTTTTTGTTTTTTTGTTTGTTTGTCTGTTTGGTTGGTTGGTTGGTTTTTTTCGAGGTAGGGTTTCTCTGCATAGCCTTGGCTGTCCTGGACTTGCTCTGTAGACCAGGCTGGCCTCGAACTCACAGTGACCCACCACCTCTGCCTCCCAAGTGCTGGGATTAAAGGCGTGCAACACCATGCCCGGCAAGCTGCAGCTTTATGAAAGCTTAACTTTTCTATGTGATTGTTGGCTTTGATTTCACAGATGCTGTTGGACTCTAGTTGAACACTAAAGATAATTTTTGAAATTGTTAGAGAGAAAATATTTCTTCTTATAGCTCCTGGCCCATTTTTGATTTGCAATCAACATTTGTGTAAATGTAGAAAGACTCATTAGTACATGGGTGACTATATGGTTTGAGTGAGAATGACCCTTATAGGCTCATATATTTGAGTACTTAGTCACCCGGAGCAGAAGTCTTTGACAGGATTAGAAGGATTAGGTGTAGTCTGGGAGGAAGTGTGTCACTTGGAGTGGGCTTTGAGTCAGCCAGCCCCTCTCTCTGTCTGTCTGTCTGTCTGTCTGTCTGTCTGTCTGTCTGTCTGTCTGTCTCTCTCTCTCTCTCTCTCTCTCTCTCTCTCTCTCTCTCTCTCTCCCTCCCTCCCTCCCTCCCTCCCTGTCTCTGTGTCTCTCTGTTATTCTCCCTACCCAATCTTCAGAGCAACAGAATAGTAACTAAGACAGTGACATAATATTAACTGGGGTTAATCTTAGGCAATGAGAAGTATCTTATATTCAAAATATTAAATCAGATGAAAGGAGATTAGCTATTAAATAACACTTTATTAATCAATTATTAGATTTTTTTCTTTTTAATATGTATTCAGAAGTATAGACCTAAAACTGTAACTGAGTTTTGAGATGTTTATAATTGAATTTTGTCAAATATCAGTGAATCAGGAGGCAAGTTAGTATTCTACGTAAGTCATGCTTAGCGTACTTAGCTTGCAGCCAACATTATACATATGCAGATAGTTGTAGCTCACCTTTTTTAAAGGGAGATCTCTGCCATTTTTTGCTTTCCTTTATAAGTTATATATTTTTAAATAAAGTAAATGTATTTCTAATACAGCATTTCCAGTTGTAAAATTACATGACATATTTCCTTAATGCCTTTTTAAAACCCTAAAAGATATTGCCAAGATTTATCATGTGTCTTAGATGCTTTTCATGCTCTGTGTTAATATTGGATATATTTGTTTGTATTGGGGATATAATAACAAATTTTATAGAGGCTAGTTTCTTCTTTTATGTAGTACCAAAATTATGCATGAAATTGAACAACTTGTAAATGTGTTTCTGCGCAGAAGTGTTTCTCTACCTCCCTTCTCTCTGCTCAGTGTGATAGACTGCCTGCAACGCTCAGATGAATAGGAAAGGTGGAAAGAATTGATTTAAATGTGTTTTGATAATGCTAGTAAGATAGTTAGGGCATAGACTTCTTAAAGGCTCACAGCTGAATGTAGAGACACTTTATGTTGCTTGGTTGCTAAACATTTTGTGTGTTGCTGGTAGTTGGTGTTTTCCCCAGATACTGATTTTTTATCATCTCATGACCTGAATTCATGTGAATATTTAACCTGAATTTAAGCATCATAAGGTTAGAAAAAGCATGGATCTTGGTTTTTTTTGTCTTTTGATCTTTGCTGAAGGGAGCAAAGTGTCTCTGTAGTTCTCACATTCTATTGGTTTGTTGGTGATCTCCCAAACCCTAGTCTAAAGGCACAGTCAGTTCCCTGTCTTCTGTTGATAACCAGAAACCTCATCAAAAGTATAATTTTGATCTTAAAATACAAAAATAGTTGGGTTTGGGTCTTGACTGTAACTTGATTTTCAGTTCTTTCTGTTGTTCTGGTGACCGTGAAATTACTTATAAAGCACTTTCTGCAGTTGCCCTCTGTGGTCTGCATGTGCTTGTGTGGTTACAGTCATGTGACTCTCTGTGGCATGCATGTGCCTGTACAGTCAAGTTACCCTCTGGCCTGCATTAGCCAGTGTGGTACAGTCATGTCAACTTCTGTGGACTGCATATGTGTGTGTAGTCATGTTGCCCTCTGTGGCCTGCATAAGCCTGTGTGGTTACAGTTATGTCACCTACTGTGGCCTGCATGCATGCCTGTATAGTTTCTCTGTCTCTGTCTCTGTCTGTCTGTCTGTCTGTCTGTCTGTCTCTCTCTCTCTCTTTCTCTCTCTCTCTCTCTTCTCTCTTCTCCCTCTCTCTCTCTCTCTCTCTCTCTCTCTCTCTCTCTCTCTCTCTCTCTCTCTCTGTGTGTGTGTGTGTACACCTTTGCTGATCATCAGCTTTCTTTTTCATAAAGACTTTGGAATGTAACTTGTAGTTAATCTATATAAATAGATGAGTGAATCAACACTGATGTATATAATTTGAAGTTTTTACTTTAAGCCCCTTGTGGTTGTAGGATTACATGTATAGTCTCTTGTCATTTGCCTTTCATTATAAACTTTTATTTAAATGTAATTTGAGTAACTGATATAATTGAGATACTTTTCCCCCTAATCATTAGGAAGTGCTTAATAAAATCAATTAATAAAAAAGAAGGATTTTCGCTCACTGAGGATATATTAGGAGTTTTAATATTTAATGATCCATTTAAGCCTCACAGAAGCTTAGGAGGTAGGCATTCCTAGTTGGAAATTGAGATGTGGAATTTTAATTTCTTACCAATTTTGTATAACCAGATGATGGTTTGATGAAGAAAAGCAGAGAAATTATTTTGGAAAAAGATTTTCAGTAGCTACAAATATAAAACTTTCTGCCTGACTGTCCTGTGATTGATGAAATGTTTATGTGAACTTCACATTTCAAATGAGAGACACAGCTGGTCCTCTGTTTGCGATGGACACTGAGGAATTGCCCATTTCCGATCAGTAAACTAGTGCATTCTGGATGGAGAGAGAATGCAGGTTAACAGGACTTCCCTGCTTTTACATTGAAATGTTCAAAATAAAAAGCTATGCCATTCCTGCTTTGCCTAGTTAGTTCATTCTTGTAGATGTATACCAAAGGTGCTCATTTTGTACAGCCTTGTTCGGCTAGGCTCTTTGAACTTCAGAATTAAACAGGGATTAGAAAGATGGCTCAGAAGATGTTCTACTCATGCAGAGATTCTGACTTTGGTCCGAGCACCTCTGTTTGGTGGCTCATAGCCACCTGCAACTCTAGCCCTAGGGGATCTCACTCCTTTTCCTGGCCTCCGTGAGCATCTTCATTCATGTGCATACCTCCCTGTGCCACCACCATACACACATGCACTTAATTTTTAAAAATTTAAAAAATCTTTAAAACATGAAATATGCTGCTGTTTATATACTAATAGCAATCAGATGACACTCTTACAATTAGGAGAACTCAGACAGAGCAGGTATATGACCTTGAACTACAAAAGACTTCCCTGATTAGTGTTTTCAGGGCTCCATACATTAAGTCAGCACAGAGTCATGAAGTTAGCTAGCTCTGTGTGGCGTAGGGGCAGCCTGGTCGATGAGACTTCAGGCGATCGTGAAGCCTGTATGGAGCTGCATTCACAGGTCTCTCTCTGATGGCCACTTTTACTTTCATGAGCTCATTCTTTGGTGTGCAAGTAACTCCTTTTGGAAACTGTTTCTAGAGTTCAGTAGGCCCAAAGGCAAGGACCCTTCCCCACTCTTAAGAACCACATTATCCTTTATGTGTTGTTCAGTGTGTCTAAGGCCTCTCTTCAGCACATTTGTTTCCCCACAGGACAACATATGTGGCCAAGCTGTGGTGCTTGGTGAGAATGAACTCGAAGCAAGAGCAGTTACCCGCCGTCTCTGCTCAGGGCTAGGTCCTCAGCCCTGTTAGCGCGGTAGCCAAGAAGCCTATGGTGATAAGCTCTTGTTTTTCACACTGCACCCCACTCTAATTTTCCAGCAAATCTACCTCTTTCTTCTGCTAAGAATCTTTTTTTCTCTAGTCCAGGCATAATCCAGCAGTAAATTAGAGTATAGTTTTCTCTTACAGTCAAACATAATTTTACACTGAATCTGAGGGTCCCTTTTTATACTAAGATTAGTCATTAAGAGAAGACAATGAATTAAGAGAGAATAGGAAAGATCAGACCTGTTTCTGAAAGTCTTTCTGGGTTTGCTTTATTTTTTTTAAATGTAAAAGTGGCATTTTATTGTATTGCTTAGTTATTCAGGGTGATCAAATTTTTAGATATTCTGATCATTAGGTCATTCCAGGCATAAACATTTCTCAGAACTAATTGTTGCAATACTCAGTAAATATAGGACTTTCACGTTTCTGAAAGAATGGCTTACTTGTTAGCTAGCTGAGGCTATATTTTATATTTATGGTCCTTCCATAGCATTTGTCATGTTGGTCTTTCCCTAGTGCCACTAAAAGGGATGAATATTTTCAGTATGCTTTTAAAATTCCCACATTTGTGCATTGTAAAACAAAATAAAGGAAAATAAGCCTAACTTAGCACTTGTGCATAGAATAGTTTTCAGTTTTCCTGCAGTGACAGATTCTTTGCACTTCAGCCTGCTTATAAGTGGGAAGGTCTAGCACTCCTGTGCTCGCTGCCTTCCAGACTGAGCAACTACTCTGCTCTAGTGCTGCACAGCTCTGTGCTGGTTTTTGTTTGGTTGGTTTTTGTTTTAACAGTATTCTGGATGGCAGAGGTAGAGAGAGCTGAGCCTTTGCCATTCTAGAGAAACACAGGTTAATTTGGGTAGACTCCCAACTCCTTTTTTTGTTTGTTCCCAACTCCTATTTATAACAACACACATCTCATCCTTTGAAAGAGTGGCTATCTAAATCTCCTCATGATGATTTAAATTTTTAAATTTTGATATCTGAATACTTGAAAGGATTTCTATACGTGAAAGCTAAGTCTGGAGTCTTTAGAGTTGATTCTTCTCAGTACTACAGCTAAGTTCTTCAGCATAGATTCTGCACAGTAAAACTTGTCCCACGATTAATGGTGACACTAGACAGACCGTGTCTTGCCTTTCCTCACATAGCTTTTAGACACAAAGAAGGTTTTGTCAGTGGCATTCACACACCGTTAGAGCAGTGGTTCTCAACCTGTAGGTTGTGACCGCTTTGGGGACCAAAACACCCTTTCAAAGGGGTTGCATATCAGATATCCTGCTTATGAGATATTTATACTGATTCACAACAGTAGCACAACTACAGTTATGAAGTAACAACAAAAATAATTTTATGGTTGGTGGACACCACAACATGAGGGTCTCAGCATTCAGAAGGTTGAGAACCACTGATCTAAAGCTAGCTTGTGGGGACTCTGTCTGCCTCTTTTCTGTGCACTTAGTTGTGGGTTCCTTTGCACTGGCCTTCTACAGCTTCACCCTGAGACATTATTCAGATCACCTTTTCCATTTTTAAAAAATGGATTGGAAACCTGAAACCTAATTTCCCCTAAACCAGTGGTTCTCAACCTTCCTAATGCTGTGACCCTTTCATATCCTCTTGCTCTGATGACCCCAACTATAAAATTATTTTCATTGCTACTTCATAACTAGTTTTGGTACTCTTTGAATTATAATGTGAATATCTGTGTTTTCTGATGGTTTTAGGAGACCCCTGTGAGAACCGTTTGATGTCTTCAAAGGGGTCATGACCCACAGGTTGAGAACCACTGCTCTAAATGCTTAAGAGATATTCTCATATATTTGGAGATTGGGATTTTACTTAGAAAAAAATAAAATATTGCTTGGGGAGGAAGCTATGCAACACAACCAAAAGAAGCGTATTTTCAACCAAATTGTCAGATTTCAAGGCATAATAAGAAAAAACCTAGCATATATGGAATATGTAGCAAATCTGCCATCTTTTTGCAGATCTCCAGAAAATGCTGTAAATGAGACTATTGTTTGTTCCTAGTCTCATAAAAGCCAGATTTCCTTGTCCCTTCTGGAGGCTAGCTGCTTGTTCAGCATATCTGACAGTTTGTCATCACAAGTGCTCATCTGGCATCTCCAAGTGTAAAGGGTTAGCACCACTAAAGGAAAGTTCTATAGCTTAGTAATGTTTACAGCTACAAGTATCCACATGTGGCTGGCTCTGATTATTGTTGCTATACTACACAGTCTGTCATAGGCAAGCAGGTTAGTAAGGTCAAATCAAGGGAGATGGTGGAGATTTAGCTGATTTTTCTGCATATTTGAAAAATATGTCCTTTATATCATTTTAAAATATGCTTATTCTTTACATTTTTACATAAATATAAGGTTGAACGCATTCTGGGTATTTGGATACTGTAACAGCTGGTCAGTGTAACTGATAGGTTGTCTGTTATTAAAGCTTTACACTGCACTTAAAGAAACAGCCTTCTGCTGAAGTGCTTTCCTTCTGTGCCTGTGTCACAGCCGTGTAAAGCACACAGGAGAAGTGGCACTCTTGCAAAGAGTTCATTTCTTTGTTGGGAAGAAAGAGAAATGTTTTGTTTTGGTTTTATATTAAGAAATGTTAATCATCTAACTTTAATTTCCTATTAAAACAGGTTGCAACATGATCAGTTTATAGATTCAACTTATTGAATTTTGTTATTTATAGAAGTCTATAAAACCCAGAAACACTAGCACTCTTTGTCTCTTGGTAGTTCTGTATTCCATAGCTTTATGTATCATTGCGGTATTTTTTAAAATATGTATTTGCAGATAGTAGAGTTAATTAGAAATAACTAGCCTTTTAAAAGAATTACCAAGGAAGCAGGTGCCCTCAGACGTTATAATCAAGTGAAATAGTTCTTGTAGAGGTGTTTGACAGTTTTGTAGTTCACTAGTTTTTTGACATGATGTAATGTCGATTTTACTTTGTAAGGGGACTTCAGGATGTATATAGATATATAAACTTGTTAAGTCTTTAGAATATTTTCTAAATAGGCTTACATATTCCATAAAATAGAAGTATTAATAAATTTGTTACAACTGAATATAATTTTCTGTTTTTAATAGGATACAACATCTATTGAAAAGATGTCAAACTGTTGTGAAGAAATGTAAGTATAAAGTCTTTGGTGATTTTATTTAAAGATAGAAACAACTGACTGTCTTTGAGAATTATATGAATGTGTTAGTACTAGGAAACTAATACAATGATGACTTTTTCTTGGTGCTCCGTCTGAGGCCCAAGCTAGACAGGCGTATCCCAGTCTTAAAGCCTTTCAGCCATGGGAGCTTTTAAACAAAATAAGTACTGATCATTCTTGCTCCCTGTCTCACAGAAGTAAGTTAAATTATTTGTCCTGAAAGTACATCAAAAGAGATTTGCTACTGTGTTGTTGACACACGTTCTGTTACGCCGAGCATCTCCTCTGCTTCCAAAGTTACCCTAGGTTGATTGACGATGCAGATACAATATCTGCTCTCCAGAGCTGAAGCTCAGCTGCATGCCACATTGAAAGAAAAGCTGTATTTGTGATGCTGCGACACAATGCATCAGAGTCCAGTAATGGATCCCCAGCCAACCTGCATTGTTTTAGCTGACTGAAGTGCACCATGGGAGTGCTGTCTTTCACTAATAATGCTGTCTTCTGTAGATCGCGGCCCCGAAAGCCATGGCAGCAGACCTTCTCAGAAGTTTTTGGCACTCGTTGGAAGATCCTGTGGTTCATTCCTTTCAGGCAGAGGCAACCACTGCGAGTTCCCTACCACTTTGCCAATCACGTCTAAACAGATGGATGGTGGGCACAGATGGGTCCTCCGTGCTGGAAATGCGTACTGGTTTTATGAGAATAGAACTATGACACTCTTCAAGTCAATTAAAATCCACCCACCACTCTTAGGCATCATAATGTGCCCCAGGCTTTATTTTAACAGTGATCTTGATCCTGTTGTGGGACTAATGCAAGATCTATATTTAAGTTTTAAAAGCATGTTTACTTTCAAATTAGCCTTCCACCGGGATTTCTTTAAATGCTTCTGTTACTAAACTCAAAAGGCAGTGATTGGGGTGAAATAATTGTACATAAATTTCCTTCAGTGCTCACAGTGCTTTAAATTTTAATTTATGGAAATTTAAGATGTTTAATGTTTACCTTTAAGCAGTACTAACCAGATTTGAATTTAATTCTTTAGGTTTATAAAACTTGATACACTTTCTTATGTATAAATTTTGATTTTTGGATATAAGTTAAAATGTTATTAATACTTCCTTTTATATGTGCTGCAGGGCTTTTAAAATGCAGCACAGGAGCAGACAATAAAGAGCAGTGCTTGCCCAGGAGCAGCACGCTGATGCTTTCCTTCTTCCTACTCATCAAAAGCAAAGGAAGATCACCAGTGAAATGCACTAACTACTACTTTATTATAAAGGAGAAATTACCCTTCCTTTCTGCTGCAATTATTGATTTCTATTAGAATATTTGTTCCCAGGAGAAAATTTGTGACCAGTCAGGCATATTTTCCTATTTTACTCTAAGATTCTAATGACTGAAAAGGGTAGGAAGTTTGCAATAATTCCAGTTACTTCTTCAAGTGCAGTTATATTAAAATGCAGATGTTTTAAAATGCTCAACTGGATGGTGTGTAATATACAGTATAGAGAGGAATGCTGTGCTTTTAAAGTGTGTATACTTTCATGTATCTGCCAGTAGGTCTCATTGTACACATTGAAGGTTTATATATTGTATAATACGTGTTGGTCAACTCATCTCAAAGTTTAAAAGTAGGTCACTAAACTTATATACCAGTAATAACCCAAGTTGAAAGTGAGTTTCTGTTGGCCAGTTATAATAATTTGTATCACTTTCAGGGTCTTTTATTAATAGCCAATATCATGGAATTATCTTAAAATAGAATGATCTATGGTCGTGATGGTCCCTTAGCGAACGTGAACCTTTTTGTATACAAAGACATTTTGTATGATTTAATTTTTTTATTTAGAATACTGCAAATCCATGTTTGAAAAGTGTGTGCTTGGTGGCCTTTCCCTTTCTGAAAAGAATATTGAATGAATCTGTCATTCTTGAGCTGTATACGTACTTTTCTTGTAGATAGTTGTAAAGTAAGGAGTCATAGCTGGGAGATACTGAGACAAATCATTATTGTTAGTCAGTCAACTATACTGTGGCTAGTTCTTTCAGATACTGTAAATGTCTTATAAAATACTCTTAATAGAATAAGCTCTTCTCAGAAATATTAATACCATATTTTCATGTTCTAATTATGTTTATTATTTAAAAACTTAGAAGTGGCAGATGAAAATATTTATTGGTGCTAAGACATATAGTAAATTTAATATAAGAAACATAAAAGCTGCTTAGGAAACATGAAATTAGTATGTTTATTTTAGGCAAAGGGGTTGGATTTTGTGCAAGCTAATTGACTAAACTGGCTGATGACAGTTACTAAAAGACAATGTAGGAAGATAGAAGTTGAATGCCTTCAGCTGTATATATGCTGTTCACACAAGACCTGGAGCATCCATAGCAAAGCCAAACGAAGGCCAAGTATGGAGCTGTTAGACCTGCCCATACTTCTAGAGCAGTAGTAGCTCTGACACGAGGTAGTGGGGTAGTCTCTTTGCCGTGCTGGCGATCTGTAGGTTTGGTTCTCTTAGGTTTACCACTTCTTGGGCACATTATCTTTCCTGTCTTCACTCCCCTGGGTCCCAGTCCATCGCTGCAGTTTCTTTAAGTCATTGGACTTAATGCACTATAGTTTGAGCTGCAGAAATGATATTGTCAGTGTATTTACATAAGAATCTATATTGCAGTATACCTATATATACTTACACAGTATTGTCAAATGTATATTTCTGACCCCATGGAGGGGTTTGTAATCACTGTTAGATTCCTAGAGAAAAAGCCTGTTGGCCGTTTCCCAGGGATTAAGCTCCTATGTTCTTTCTGCGCCCTCTTTTGGCTAATTGATGTAATTATACTGGCTCTAGAGGCTTTTACTATCCCATTAGTGGGTTGTATCGCCAATCTGTGAACATGCCAGAGATGGGAACATATGTATAAAAGTGTAAAGTTTTATAAAAATTGAAAATGAATGTGTTATTGTTGGTGATGTTCCTTCTAGGGAAACTGCTTGGCTTTGTGTATGTATATTTGTGTATACTTTTTACTGTCAATCACAAATTTAGATTAGGATAAGCTATTTCATGTATTTTCCTTTAAACCTTATTTTGGCCACTTAATTTGTTAGTATTATAAAAAACTTACCTAAATTCTATTTTATCACAAAACATTTATTTCAGTTTCTGTGGTAACTGTGTTATCCAGTGTGTTTTACTGATTATTAAAAATTACATTAAATTTTTTTTTCAGTTTGGAATGGTCCTACACACACACACACACACACACACACACACACACACACACACACACAGAGGCTCAATTGCCTTAAAATAACTAGTAATTGCTTAATAGTGCTATTTTTTTCTTTTAAAAACCTTCTCAGTCAGAGTTAAACCTGTAGATTCAATATCCACTTCATTTGTCACTCTGAATAATACATGTGGAGTGTTAGAAAGCAACAGAGCAATGCGATTTCTGCTTTGTCTATATATTGCATTGAAGTATTTATAAACTTCCCATTTAATTTTAGCAAAATGTGCACTAATGATATTTTTACATTGGTAAAGTAATTTCTTGGACTTCTGGAATTAAAGTATTACAGCGGGCAGAAGTTACATTCGGCAAACAGTTAGAGTCGGGCCTGCAATATGGCTCAGCATATGAAGGTATTTTCTGTGCAAGACTGGTAATCAGATTTTAGTCCCCTGAACCCTCTTTAAAGGTGAAGAAAAATGACAGCACCTGCCTCCATAGAGTTGTCCTCTGACCTGCATAAACATGCCTTGGCACTCATGCCCTCTCCCCCATCATCATGCACTCATTCATTCATTCATTCATTCATTCATCCATTCATGTTCTCTCTCACACACAAACACACACAATTTTTTGAAATCTAATTGGATAAGTTGATGTAGGCGACAAAGGACTAAGTTCAGAATCTTCTAAACATTAAACTATCAATATACTAAGATAGCTGATGTTACATGGAAACAAAAAACCCAGTTTATTTATAATTTGTATTAATAATTTTTTAGTTAATATAAAAGAGCCATTTAAAATAATAGTTAACACAGTAACCTCTTTTTCAGAAGACCATTTACCTTTAATAGTAATAAAGTAGGGGCTGGGGTATATCTTAATGATAGAGTGCATAAGAGGCCCCACATTCAATCCCAAGAACTCGGAAAAGACAGGAAGAAGAAATAGACTATGGCATTTATGAGATGCAAAAGAACTGAGTCAAATGTCTCAGAACATTTCACTAATGTATGGAGGTGGTTCTATTTTTTTTGACCGGGGGGGGGGGGGGGGAGGGTTCAAGACAGGGTTTCTCTGTGTATCACTGGCTGTCTTGGTACTCACTTTGTAGACCAGGCCTTGAATTCACAGAGATCCACCTGCCTCTGTCTCCCGAGTGCTGGGATTAATAATATGTGCCACCATGGCCTGCCTCATTATAACTATTCTTAATGAGACTTTGGGTTACTTCCATACAAGTAACTGTTTTGCTCAAAAGATGTACTAATTTGAAATACTAATCACAAAGACCCAATTTAAGAACACACTTCCCAACAGGAGAGACAAATGAATTTACATGAAAGCCACATAGTTTTCTGTGTTAGCTCATGGGTAGTTTGAATGTTCTTACATGTATTGCTTAAAAAAAAAATCACAACTTGCCTTGGAGTGGCTAAATATGGCACTAATGTCCATTAGCGTATGCTAACTTCTGTCTCGATTGTCTGTTCTCTGGGTAGTTCTCTTTGACATGTATCAGTAAACAACCTAGCTACAGTTCACTGAACTATAATACTTCATTATGTAAATTTTGACATGACTCCTACTATACATACATATATATATTGGAAATTGATTACAACATTATGTAATTTACTGATAGTTAGGACATTAGACTTGCATTCACCTCTACTAATGCTTTGAAAATTACAAATATTGGCAAATGTAGTTAGTGAGTCCTGTAAACTTAGTGTGTTCTACTTGCTAGTATTATTGACCATGTAATTAGCTAATGAGTGAATATATGATTCAGTACCCACATCTGTTGTTGCCTTCTGTTGTAGGTACTATGCTCAGAATTTATCTACAAATAAAAAACTTTAGTATAATTCATGTTTAGCTGTTCTTAGATTCTACATTATTCTATAGTAGAACATGAGAAATTATTAGAAGCTGTTTACTTGAAGTATTTTATACCAGTATTGTCACTGACTATATGAACCAATATCAGGCATTTCTGCTACCTTTGTGATGGAGATGATTTAACTTCAAGAAGTGACTTCTCACTTCCATTATCTCTGTGCATTTTTTAAACAAAATTTATTTTTTAAAAACCATTTTGTTAAAACCAATAGCATTTTATCAGTTATTTAGATGTGGCAATATTGTCTGCTAGTGATAATTTGAAGATCATCATCATCATCATCACCATCGTCATCATCATTATTATTACTTGGAAACAGGGTCTTTCTGGCTTTGAATTCAGAATCCTATCTTTACCTTCCAAGTTCTGGGATTACAGGCATGTGCTGCTGTGCTTGACTCAATGCTTAAAATTCTTATGTCATTGGTATTACTGATTTTTCATTATCATACCTTTGACTATATTATAGCTTTTCCCCTGCATCTGCCCTAGAGTTCAGGTACCAATGAGTAGTGAATAGCCAAGAATTCAATAAAGAAAGTGGTGGGGACATTAGTAAGATGGAGAGAAGGCTAAGTGGACATGAGTATTCAGCATCTCTGCAGGAGTTGAGTAGAGACTGGCCGTAATATCAGACACTGTCTGCCATCTCTTCATCCCCAGCTGATGCCATCTTACTGTAAGAGTCATCGTTACACATGTGTGGACATACTTGCATAAGTGAGCATGTGTGCATAGTCATTCTGGGAAGCATTTGGTTTGAGTTGTTTAATCTCCACCTTTATCGCTCTTTCTTTTGAGCTGGCTAGATGCTCTTGAGAGATGATTTTTAATTTCAGATAATTGTGTGGGATATGTTAACCCGCAGCATTTTTAGCATGCACATGTTAAACATAACATGGAAGTGCAGCTGTATAATACAGAGAAGAGATAGCTTGTTTAAAATTTGAAAAAACTAGAATCTGCTTTAGGAGTCTTTTATGACAAAGACAGACTACTGAGTTGAGTAACCAGAGACAATCAACAATTTAGTTAGGAAGGATGGTTAACACTTTAAAGATTGGAGTCTTTTGATATTCTTGGGACCCTGAGGTCTTTGTTTCTTTCGGCCTTTCCAATTCATTTCCTCATGTGTGCAGGTAATGCTTCCCATAGTTGCTCAACTGTGTAATTAACTAACTGCACATATAAGACATATTTTTCATATCAGTAGCTTTATATGGAAAGACGTAGCCTGAACAGCCATAACCACAGGCAAGTCTCCTTTGTAGCTTTGCTTGACAGGTTCGCTCAGCACTGAGTCTGGTTGTTTGTAGGCTGCCAGTTAGAGGGAAGACATTGTTAGCTCTGTGACTGAGCCAGTATGGATGGATGATAGTTTAACCTACTCGTGCCTGAAATTAGTGTTCTACAACCTGAGCAACTAAAACATCCTGGTGCTATTCAGCTTAGCATTGAGTTACATTTTAAATTCATGAACCAAAGAATTATTATTATTATTATTATTATTATTATTATTATTATTATTGTTGTTGTTGTTGTTGTTGTTGTTGTTGACTGGGAGTAAGCCTCTCATATGTGTCTGAAGAAGTGAACAGTGTAATTAACAGAGCTTACTTTCAGCAGAGTCAATTGAAAATGATTCTTAGTTAGACATATTTTTATTTGGTTGTGTAGATTAGGGTGGGTTTTAATTTTATACTTTACTGTAGTGTGGCTATTTTATAAGGTATTTTAATAGGCTGAAGCTACTAAAGATTATTGAATCACTTTTCAAAAGGTTTTATTTCTATAAGCAAAGTATTCTGTTGGACACTTTTCATGGCTGCTCAACCAAATGCTAAATTACAGGGCAAATAATGGGTCCATTTTTAATTACAAGTCAAGAATTTAGTATCTCTGTGAGTGTGGGAATAATCCTTAATGACTTTAAATAATAATCCAGGTATTTGCCTATTTTGAAAATAAGATAGAAATCAAGGACACTTTAAAAAACATATAAATCACACACACACACACATTCACACACACTCACACACATGAATATGCACACCCTTTCCCTATAGGAAGTGCAAAGGTACCTTGATTTAAACAAACAGCCTAACAGACAGTAGAACTTTGCGATGTCAAAAGCAGTGTGGGTGCTGCTGCTTCCTGTACATGAAAATCAGAGTAAGGTTGGTTTACAGACTAATTTTTTTAGTGATTCATTTCACATAACTGGCAGACTGCAAATCCTGTGGATGGACTTGTCCGGGTGTAATACTGCTGCACACAATTGGCTTCCCTGTTCTCCCCGCTGAGGCTCTACAGACAGGTTCAGAGTCTCCTTAAAACAGAAGCTGCCTTGGTGATTGCTCTGGCGAGGAAGCACCTGTGCAGGTGGCTGGCAAAGTAGACAGTCACAGTGAAAATGCTTGTGTTGTTTCCATCAGCTTTAGTCTGTGTCTCCTTGAATGTTGATACAAAATATGGTTTTGCAGTGAATTCTGAATGGAAAAATGAATCAAATCTAAAACTTGAAAGGTGATTTGAGCTCATGCTCATGAAGTGTGTACAAATGTCAAATAGGAGAGAAAGCAGGGGTCGGGGCAACACTGTATCTCCTGTGGATGTGTTGCCACTGGATTGGTTCTTAATAATCACTGCTTGTCCATTGAATAAAAGACTGAGTGTAGTCTTTTTCCCAAGTAGGAAAAGATAGAGAATTTATCACTGCTTACTGTATCTTTGTGTGATTATTAAAAAGCAAGGAAAATTTGATATACATAGGAAAAAAGCAACTAAAGATACAGAAGGAAGAAGTTCACCCCAGCCGTAGGTATTCAGATGAAAGGGCTGCAAGCCCAAGGACAGAATCGGCTCTGGGGGAAACAGAGCGTGCATGGACCATGGAAGATAAACATGCTCTGTGTCCGCAAATAGTGTGGCGAGTTTAATCACTGCACAATACCTGTGTTATTTGAGGCTCCTAAAATTTTCTGTCATCCTCAAATCTCACATATTCCTAAATGAAAGACCGTCTGGAGCTGTGATAATGGTGCAACCTGTGGTTGCCTAGGAAGGTCCCCTCGTCAAACTTGCTGGGTGTGCCTGTCACTCAGCTGTTCTGTCTCTTACCCTGAGAAAATCCTCACCGCCATTTCTAGTACTAGGGGTAGTAAGGGAGAGGACGGGTAGGAGAATTACGAGGACTTTGAGGAGAGTGAGAAAGCTGACAGGTGAGTAGGAACTATGAGATATATTTATTTGTTTAGATGGGACGTCTACACTGGTTCTTCAAATGAAAATGGACTATGTATCTACCTTAACATTGTTTTTAATTTATTTTAGTGGTTTTGTTTTATTCATGTGATGTTCTATTTTCTTTGCAAATTGCTTTTAATTTAAATTGTGGAATTTTTACTTCTCTTGAAATGTACTATGTACTGTATTTTTAGAAATCTTATTTTTAAATAAATATTTTTGAAAAACATGAGAGTGTTTTATCCCCTTACATCCTTATTTATTAAAATCTACCCAAATTCTGGATGTTAGAACTACCATATTGTAAGACAACCCCCTCCCCCAGCAAACTGTGTTCCATTTGGGCGAATAGTTAAAATTAATGGCCTCAGACTGTTCTTCCATAATCACAGGATTCATTACATAGTCATGAAAAACTAGGTATACGTATTGGACTTAAAATTGACAGTATTCCTAGGTAGGCATATTATTTTAGAGATCACCCAGATTTCTGCATTCAGCTACATGATGTCCTTGTATTATGCTGGATGCTGTTTTGTGGGAATATTTTTCTTGAGGGTCAGTTTACACATAGTGAAGTTTAAAGAAGAGTCAGTCCAGACACTGCCCAGAGTTCCTGGAAGCCTGTGCTGTTACACACACTTTAAGGGCATTTATGGAAAAGTCTCCCAGCATCAAGTAGCTGTTTACTGTCAACACAGAGAGTATATTAGTGAGAAGGAGCTGAGTACGAATGTGTCAGGTCCACACAGGTAACCTGTCAGGTTGCCCCAGGGATAAAGTGAATAATCTTTATCCTTTGAAGTCCCCCCCCTTTTTTTTTTTAACAAAAAAACAATTTTGACAAAACATTCTGTATTAATATGGCTTGTAGATAACACTATAAATTTTGCTGTATTTGGTGAGCCAAAGCACTCATTGCCTTCTAACATTTTCAAAGACTAAAACTTTTGCTTGGTTCTGTTTCTCTCTTCCCCTCCCTCCTTCCCTCTCTCCCTTCCTCCGTTCCTCTCTCTCCCTCTCTCCCTCTCTCCTAATTCTAAGCAGCACTTGCTCAGTGGGGATACAATACGTTTCATGTTTTAGACTCAGGCCCCTTTAATATTCATAAAAATTATTGCAGGTATTAGTATTTTTACATGTTATCTTTATTGATACTTACTGTATTCAAACTTAAAAGGAGGGGCTAGGGAGATGGCTTTGCAGTTAAGAGTGCTTGTTGCTCCTTCGAAAGACATGAATTTGGCAACTAGCAACTAACAACTGGGTAAACTCCCAGGAACTAACATCCTCTTCTGCCCTCTGCAGGCTCCTGCACACAGGTGTGCATATGCATAAGCAAAACAGACATACATACAAAAACTGAAAGTCTTTAAAAAAGCAAATAAAAGTCAAAGGGGGGAGTAGATGTGTATATATTTAAACATAAGCTCACTTTGTATTAACAGTTATAATTAATATTTTCATGAAACATAGCTGCCATCATAGAAGAAAGTTGGTTTCACTTTGCTTTATGATTTAATTGGATACATTGTTACTTTATTGAAGTCTCTGAAGAAATGTAGTTGGAAAAGGAAGGGGAATTTTATTAGCCTCTTCAAGTAACTGAATATTCTTTTATATGATAAAAAACCCAGATGTGGCTACCATCAGGAATACAAGCGACACCTATCAGTATTGAAGTTTCTCAAAAAACAAAAACAAAAACAAAACAAAAAAACACAAAATAAGTGATCTATATGTAACATTGTATAAAAGAACTATCACACTCTAGAGATGCCTGCATATTAGTGATATTTACTGCTCTAGTAAAAATACATAGCCAAAGGAAACACCCTAGCTGTCTACTAGCTTACGAATAAGGAAATATTCAATATATACATTGAAATATCATTCACCTGTAAAGAAAAATGAAATTTATAGATAAATGGATGAAACTAGGAAAAACATACTGATTTGGAAACCCACGCCCAGAAAGGCAAAAACTCTCGTGGATTAGTTCTAACTCAAGTACATGTGGAAGCCAAGACAGTAGGAAATGGAACATGGTGGGGCAAGGTCTGGATAGGAGGGCAGTAGTGGAACACAGGCAAAGGAAAGTAGAGAAGGCAACATTGAGGGTAGAACGTTTTAAGTGGGGAAGAAGTGAGGAAGTGAGGCAGTGAGGGGGCCTAACCAAAATAAATGAGCAGTACATAGAAAAGCCATGTGGAAACCTAATGTTTCATAATTCAGATAAAGAAGTTGAAGCAGGTTGCCCCACATGGCTGGATAAAAGCGCTTCTTCTAGAAGTGATGGGTTACTAAACAAATACCCTTCACAGGAGTTGGTCAGGGAGGTCCCAGAGGCTCCTGAAACAGTGATGCTCCTGTTAGTCCTTGTGATCACTCACTAGATCTAGAGACTAAGACCCTGTTGCTGAAGGCACTGTGCCCCTCCGTTACAGGATATAGAGAAAGCGAGCTGGAATTAAACTGGAAGCTTCCTTCCTGCTGGCTAGTTTTCATAGAGCCAGGTGATATGTATGCTGCTGGAGGAAGAAGGTCTTATCCAGCTGTGAACCACTAAACCAAGATAAGCTTACCTGTACAGTAGTGGCACAGCTATTGTGGGTGTAAACAACTGACCTCTGTCTGTATTTAAGGCCCACTCCACAGAAGGGAACTTATGTCTGGTACTGTAAACCCAGTTCATGATCTGTGCCTAAGGAAGTCATTAAGTCTAAGGAAGAAAGTTACTACCATTGTCTAATTAAGTTGACCCAGCATCAAACTCCTGTCTGCTCAAGGATCTCTGTTTATACCCATAGACAAAAGCTGCTCTTGGCCGTAATCAGAGAAGCCTCCCTTTGCAGTGAACAGCAGTGAACACAGGGACTCAAGACTGCCCAAGAATCTGAGCATAGTGACTGTTGAGGGCTAAAATCACCCTATCTAAGGCTCATTGCAAGAGACGGGGAGGGAAGAATTTAGGTGGAATGCCATCCTCCAGCTTCATCCAGCCTTTGTAACTAGGAACTCACAATTGTGCTTACCTGCACAGTGTCTTGTCAACACTCCATCATGGGGCCAGGCAGTGGTGCTGCACACCTTTAATCTCAGCATTCAGGAGGCAGAGGCAGGTCGATCTGAGTTCAAGGCCAGCCTGGTCTACAAAGAGAGTTCCAGGACAGCCAGAGCTACACAAACTCTGTCTTAAAAACAAACAAACAAACAACAACAATCCATCACGGAAGGGGGAGGCCAATGAGAGCCTCCTCTTCAATCCTGAACTATTGACTATTGATAGATTCTGAGAGAGGGGGAGTCATTGTCTTCAAATGTGGGCCCGTGCTGAGTGTACCCATCTCAAACAGATGGTTCCAAACCCCCACCACACAGATTGCCTCTAGTTAAATTGAATGTAAGGAAGGTTTGTGGGAAAGGGTGAGGATAGGCAGGGAAGGGAGGTGAGACAGAGCTGGGATGGAGAGCGGTCAGCATGCATTATGTATGTGTGAAATTATCAAAGAATGAATTAGTACATAATAGTTTCTTCTAATACTCATTAAAATCCACTGGTTTTATTCCCTTTAGAATGTTCTTCATATAAAATAAAATTCACTGGTATCACCCCTGTTCCTATCAGAAAATGGAGGAAGTTGCTGAGCTCCCCAGTAGGTACAGGAAGCTTGAGTGTTAGCCTTGGCAGAGTTGTAGGAACATTGGTTCGACTGGAAGGAACAGTTAATTTTCAGTTGTGCTTGAGATAATGCCTAATACTCAAGTATAAAAAAGCAGTTTCCAATTATTCAAGTGTTCAGGGTGTTTGGTGGCCAGCTCAGCCCACAACTCACAGTAATACTAGTGCTTTCCTCATGTAAGCAGTCAAGCTCCCAATGGGAGAGCTCCCTACGCATCACCCATCTCATAGGTGTTGACCATGCACTCTAAATCAAGACTTGATAACGAGAATGGGTGTGTTCCATCCGTCAAGGGCACTATTAAATGAAGCCGGCTTGCTCTCTTTTTAAGCCAGACTCTTCAAATCTAATTCTTTCATCTGTTTGGGGAGGAGAGCGATGGAAGACAATAGAAGAGAAAAATATGTATTTGAACCTTTATTTCATTTGCCCTGTATTTCATCATGACAAGAAACATCGCTAATGAAAGATATTGTAGTTTTTGGGCACTTAAAATACAGTATTGCTTACAAACCCGCACTAGTTAGACAAGAGCTGAAGAGTCAGGCTAGTTCTCTAAGACTGCAGAGTCATCAGGGAAGCTGCCAGACAGTGCAGATGAACAAATCCATGTGAATGCTGCTCTAGGCTGACCAATTACCCATGCAGCATCAATTATATTAGCGTGCAAGGGCAATTGGAGGGAAAATTGGACCCTGTGGACATCCAGCTGAGCAAACAGCACTGAGGAAGGATAGAGGATATGTGCTTGGGAAAAAAAAAACCCAACATCCAAACTTACTTATAAAAATATTTGTCTCAGTCACAGCACATTCTTTGTGTGGCTTCTCATGTCTAGTGCTTTTCAAATTAGTCTTTGTCCACCAGTGAGCAATGCCTTCTCTTCAAGATCAGACACTCACATTTTAACAACTTGTTATGTAAAAATATCAGAACATTCTGGACAGGGAAGTTGGAATACACACATCCAGGCATTCAGATGGCACCTTGTCTAGTCACGTGACTCCCTGTCAGCCTAACTCTGGCACCGCCTACATATTTACCTGGCACTGAAATTCATAATGCCTTTAAGCAAGATATGTTCCCTGGATCTGATTTGATGAGTATTGACAAAAGAAATGAATATTTGAGGGTTTTATAATGTGGATGCTTTCTGAGTCCCTGTGGGAAGTCAGTCGAGCAACTTTGTATTTTCCTGTCCTTTGTAAGCTACTATGGCACTTTTTTTTGGAGGGTTTGACCATTTGTTATAACTTGACATCTAGCTTGGTTGTTGAGTGTTCAAAGTTATTTCAGATAGCCTCAACATGGAATAAGACCCTTCGTGTGGAAAATAGACAATGCATTTCAGGTAGTACTATGGAATGTGCTCATGTTTGTCATTTACTTTCATTGTGTATTGTCCAAATGTGGAAGTTTCTGGCAGTGTGACATCACTCTAACAGGGGTGCCCATGAGTCCGCTTTCTGCCACCAGACTCATAGCCTTTTCCCTTCTTAGAAATAATTACTGTCTTAAATTTGGAATGTAATATTTCCACTCATGTATGTGTACTTATGGGTATAGATGGAAAATATTCTGTTTGATCACTTTTTAAAACTTGCATAAATCTTTTAAAGCAGTTTCCACCCCCTTTTTAGTTATTTTCTCCTTAGCACTACCCTTTAGAACAAACTGTGGAAAAATGGCCAGGATCCCTAGGCTTCCCCGGGCCTTGGGGGAATTGCCTTTCTGCAGTCATTTTCTCATAGAAGATTGGTCTTCAAAATGCTCAGACAGTTTCTTACTCCAGCTAACATGTGCATCTTCCATCTCACCCCTTCACCAACTCCTGACCTTGTGCAAATATTTTTCCAACTTGTTTCATATCTGTATTTTCACCCCTTTCCAAATTATTTGCCAATCCAATCATTTGCTAGGAATCTGGTGTCATTTTCTGAATGAAAGAAAGAATCTGGAGACAGAGAGAGAGAGAGAGAGAGAGAGAGAGAGAGAGAGAGAGAGAGAGAGAGAGAGAATGAGAATGCTAATACAAACATGCTTCTAAGAATTAAATAATCCATGGTAGAGATTTTCTAAAGGACAAAAGCCAAGGCACAAAGGTGCTGACATGAAGGCAGATGAAGCATGCCGCTCTCTCGGATCTTGCTGGAACAGAGCTGCACCCTATGGATGTGCTGAAGCCTGGGCTCTGCTTGTTTCTCAATAGCTGCAATTTCTTTTCAGTCTTGCTGTTGGATTGAAGTTTGTGAAATCCTCAGGAATTTGTCACTGTTGCTGGTGGCTCTGGGCTTGCCTGTTCTGTTTATCTGGGAAATCAGGATCAGCTTGATGAGGTATATACTTCACTTGAGGGCATACTAATGAGCTCTGGGTTTTCCTACATGAAAGGAATTGGATCCAAATATTTTGTGATCAAATTTTCTTGCTACCAGGGATTCATAGGAAAAAAAAACACTAACAGAGAGAATATGATACCAAAATAGTGTTGTGGGATCTGGGAAGATGGCTCAGTGGAAAGAATACTTCATATGAAAGCAAGAAGACCCAAATTCAAATCCTGAACATGGCTGGCTATATGTGTCTGTATGCTCTGTTTTGGTGGAGGCAGAGGCAGGCAGATCCTGGGAGTTTCTAGCCGGCCAGCCTCACTGAAATAATGAACTTCAGGTTCGATGACAAACCCTGTTTCAAAAAAAATAACCAATTAAAGATGCTTGACTCTTCCATGTGTGCACCCATGCACATGTGCACATACCTGTCCTGATGAGTACATACAACACACACACACACACACACACACACACACACACACACAGTTTTCTCAATATTATTTTCCACATCTGACCCCTGTTACCTGTATCTTTGACATTAAAATATTATAATTTAATTTTTTCATCATTATTGTTAAGATGTTCCTGGAGCATTTTGTAATGAGAATTTAAAAAAAAAACATAGAAATGCTATGTGGATATGTTTTTGTTTTAATTCCAGATGTAGGATATGGGGCTGTATCAAATTGTTCACAGCAGCTAGATTCATCTCATGCTCTGGCGGGAGCATGATTTTGCCAGCTGAGGATAGTTTATATTTGGAATTCTGAGGAGTCTTCAGTGGGTGTATAACACCAGAGCCCCAAGAGGCAGTTGTTGCTCCCTTGCTGCTGCTGCTGCCCCTGTTCGTTCCTGCTGCTGTTGCTGTTGCTGTTGCTGTTGCTGTTGCTGTTGCTGTTGCTGTTGCTGTTTGCTGTTTGCTGCTCTTGCTGGTTGATGGATTGCTGGTTGGAGATGTCCTGACAATAAAGGTCAAATTTGCCCCCAAGGAACTCAAAGTCACTAATCAACAGGAAGTAGTCTAATGATATCAATCTCCCCTTCCCCTTTTACCCTTCTTTCTCTCCCATCTAGGGTTGGGGGGTTGTGTAGGTAGGAAGGAAAGAGAACCCAATAAAATAGCCAAAAAGTCCAGCTACAGCATTTTATCTACATTTTTGTAATTGTAATCCGTATATAAAAGTGATATCATTAGTTCTTTCCCATCTGTAAAAGTGTTTCATGTTATACCCCAGTTTCAAAAATTTTATGACTATAACTTAGAGTTTAGGTAATGGTTTTATATATTGCATCTTGAAACCTCTTGAGATATAGTTTAAATAAAATGAAGTGTCTGCTTTAAGTACACATCCAGTGAACTTTAGAAATATATACATCTAGAGTTATAGTCAGCTGCCTTAGACCCCAAGATCATACCAGAGACATTAATCTGCTTAGTGTCATTTAGGACAGTTGGCTTGTTCCAGAATTTTACAGAAATAAAATTATATGGCATGTTTCCATTATTGTCCTAGTAGCTTCTAGTCAGAAACTGTTCTTGAAGTTCACTCATTCTGCATCAACTTGTTCCTTTTGTTGCTGCATGGTTTTTCATCACAGAACAACTCAATTTCTTATCCACTAATTATAAACATTTGCTTTACAGTTTTTCTATTGTCAGTGAAATCGCCATGAGCATGAATGTTTTTATGAAGGCATGTTTTTAATTCACGTGAAATGATGCTTCACAGTACAAACGCCACATTACCAGCGTGTGTTTAACCTTGTAAGAAGCTGCCATGGTTTCCCAGAGCGATTGTACCATTTGACAGTTCTACCAGCTCTTTGGGGGGTCTACAGTGGCCTAACATCCACCCCAAACTTGGTGTCTGTGTCTTTTACATCTTTGGCAACTTAGCGAGTTGTGGATTTAATTTTTAAAAATTTTGTTAAACTTGTGTGTGAGCATGGATTTGTGTGTCCATGTGTGGTGTGTTGGGGAGGAGTGGTTTAGAGGACAGTTTTCAAGGATACAGTCTCTTCTTCTACCACGTATGGACTGGGATTGAAATCATGTCATCAGGCTCAGCAGCAAGCACCTTTACCCACTGAGCCATTTCAATGGAACTGATTTTAACGTGAATTTACAGATAGCAAGTGATGTTGAGACTCTTTTATATGCATATTGACTGATTTTACTTTTTAAAAAGATGTCTTTTCAATTTTTTAAAAATGTGGCTATATTTTATGGGATTGTCTCCTTACTGAGTTGAAGGTGTAGGAAGTAGATCCTCGATAGCTTGCTTTGGCTGTTTATACTTTCTCGTAGCTTGGGTTAATTTTTTTTTTTTTCGGGAAAGATGGCTCAACAGTTAAAGGACTTACTGCTTTTGCAGAGGAGCTGGGTTTGGTTCCCAACCCTTGCGTGGTGCTCACAACTATCTGTAATTCCAGCAGATCCAACACGTTTGTGTGACCTCCATGGCCACTGTGTGGACTCTCTATGGTGCACTTACATGCAGGCAAAACACTCACACACATTAAACAAACAAGCAAGCAAACAAATACATGTTGTCAATGTGTAGCTGTTCAAGCATCACCAAGGCCCAGTTTTAGAACATTCTACACCTGGAAAACATCCTCACTCCCAGGTAACAGCACTGATCTGTTGGTTTGTGCGCTCTCTCTCTTCTCTCTCTCTCTCTCTCTCTCTCTCTCTCTCTCTCTCTCTCTCTCTCTCTGTCTCTCTCTCTGCCTCTCTCTCTCTCTCTCTCTCTCTCTCTCTCTCTCTCTCTCTCTCTCTCTCTCTTTATTTTTATATTTATTTATTTATTTTGGTCTTTTAAGTCACAGTTTCTCTGTGTAGCCTTGACTGTCCTAGACCAGGCTGATCTCAAACTCACAGAGATCCACCTACCTCTGCCTCCCAAAGTGCTGGGATTAAAGGCATATGCTGAGTGAGCTGTTGGCTTTCTATAGGCTTGGTTTTCTAGGGAGACACTGGAGCTGGAGCTGTATGCTCTTGGGCTCATATATCTACTTTCCTTCACTTAACAAAATACAGCATGTATGGGTCACATACCCCTGTGCTCTTCCTGTTGACAGGACGTGCCCTTCCATGCATCCATCCATCCATCCATCCATCCATCCACCCATCTAGCAGGACAGGCAAGGGGTATTGGTTGCTTTCATCTGGGGCTGTCATGAGTAATGCTGCCCTTGGCAGTTGCACCAAGAGTATAGTGTGTCTTATTCCTCTGTAGTAGGTACACAGGAGGGGAACTCTGTCTTGAGTTTTTTTTGTTTTTTGGGTTTTTTTTTAGTTTTTAAAATTAATTTATTCAGATTACATCTCAATTATTATCCCATCACTTGTATCCTCCAGTTCCTCCCTCCCTCCTGCTTTCACCCTTTCTCCTCCCCTAGGTCTATGACCGAGGGGGACCTCCTCCCCCATTATATGGTCTTAGGCTATTAAGTCTCATCTTGGTAGCCTGATTATTCTTTCTTTGAGTGTCACCAGGCCTCCCTATCAAGGGGAAGTGGTCAAAGTCTTCACTTACCAGGAGATTGTGATAGATGTGAGGACATCCTACTGGGACTCTAAGTAAGACAAATATAGGAGAATGGGGAAATAGAAGGATCCAGAGGGTCCTAGAAACCTAGAAGAACATTATGATGTGTGGATCTGGGTCCAGGGGGGTCTGCTCAAACTACTGCACTAACCAAGGACTATACAAGCAGTAAACATCAAACCCCTACTCTGATCTAGCCAATGGACAGGACATTCTCCACAGTTATGTGGAGAGTGGGGACTGACTCTGAAATGAACTCTGGTGCCCCATATATGTCTTGAATTTTACATTTACATTTTAAGCAATTGCCCAACTAGTTTGGCTCCTAAAGTGGTTGTGACACTTTATAGGCCTACCAGCAATGTTAAAGAACTTTTGTATCTGCAATAATGCTGGTATTGTCTTTTTACTACTGGCATTCTAGTGACCCTAAACTATTTCTATGGTTTTAACTTTTGGTTCTTAACATTGTTAATTATCCTGAACTTTCTTCTCAGTGCTGGCGATCAAACCTTAACATGTGTTAGACAAGCTCCTCACCATTGACCTACACCCCAGCCCTGCTCACACACTTATTAGTTTGCTTGTTTAATTATTTAAGTATTGTGTATGCATATGGGTGCATGAGTGGCGCATGTGTGTGTGTGTTCACATACATACACACACACACACACACACACACACACACACACACACACGGCAGAGGACCACTTACAGGAGTTGGTTCTCTCCCTCCACCATGTGACTCCCAGGCTGGGAGATAAGTGCCTTTACTTACTGTGTGCCTCACTAGTCCCCTTTGCATATCATCTTTGAAAATTGTTTATTCAAATCTTTGATCTGTTTATTAAATTGAGCCTTTTCTCTACTATTAGTATAAGGAGTCTTTGTAAATCCCAGAGTAAGATACATATCAGATATATCTTTCTAATCTGTGGCAGCTTTTCATTTTCTTAGTGAAACCTTGTATAAACACAAAAATTTTAATTTCAGTTAATTCCATTTTGTTAAGCCATCATGGTTTTGGTGTCTGCCTATCTAAGGGCATGATTGATTTTCATCCAAGATCTTATAGTTTCAGGTCTCACAGTCAGGTTTATGACACATTTTAAGACACTCTTTTTTTCTCATTGATGGAGTGTGAACCCAGGGCATTAGGCATAAGTTCATGTTAGGCAGGCCTATACTGCTGAGCCACATGCCCAGCCCATGAGCTAAGTGTTATGTTTGAGAATGGATCTAACTTTATTTTGTTTTATACAATGAAGACCTTGTTCACACCAGACAAATGTTTTACCAGTGAGCTTCCCATCCCCTTAGCTCTCTACCCTGCCCTTAAGAGATAAAATTCACACTCAAAGACATAGAAAAGTTGAACATACAATAATTAAAATAATATGCAGGCAGCAATCAATAGCTGGAGTAGCATCTTCATAACATGGATTTTAGACGAAGAAAAATAAGCAAAGACAGGAAACACACTGCACATGGTACACTTGGAGACAGTGATGTCTAATTTTCATGTGCTATGAAGGATTATCCCAAGTGAAGTTTACTTCTTGCTACTTCGGTTTTCGTAATGATGAGCAGGACTGTGGTTCAGAATACATACTGAGGTCATCTGCTAATTTGAGTCTGGGCCTGTGGACAGTGGTTTTGGAATTGCTGATTTGTGACATTCACATTTAATATAATTGTCTGGATGGCTGTGTTTGACTCTACTATCTTGCTAATTGTTTGCCATCTGTCACATACCTTACACTACTTTGGTTGCTATCACAAAATAGTTCAGATCCGGCCTTAGAAAGAATAAGTTCTGGGCATGAAAGAAAGATGATGGTAGCTTTGGTATCTGGTGAGGGATTTCTGGCTATACCTTCACATCCAGGTGGCAAATACTATGTTCTCACATGACCCAAGACAGGAGAGCAGGGGAGCATGGATTTCCTCTCCCAACCCCAACCTTTGTGTAGACCATCCATAGACCTTCCTAGCCTGATCACTTCCTACAGGTCCTTACCCTTTATACTGTTGCATTAAAGATTAACTTTAAAAATTTTAAACTATTTATTTATTTGTGCTTTATGCATACAAGTATTTTGTCTGCATGTGTGTATGTGCACCATGTGTGTCTGGTGTCTGAGAAGACCAGAAGAGTATCTTATTCCCTAGACCTGGTGTTAGAAAGGCTTGTGGTTGACATATGGGTTCTGGGAATCAGACATGGATTTTTTTGTGTGAAAGCCATCTGTAGAGCCATCTCTCTAGCCTCTGTGATACTATTTTTATACATATTTTATCATAATTTATTTACATTACATCTCAATTGTAATCCCCTTGCTCTTATCTCCCCGTTCCTACCCTCCTTCCTTTTCCTGCCCTATTCCCCTCCCCTCTACCTTTGACAGGTGGGGCCCTCCTCCCTGATCATCTGACCACAGCCTATCAGGTCTCATATGGATAGCCTATATCACCTTCCTTTGTTTGTCCTCAAGGCCTCCCTGCCAAGGGGACATGGTCAAACCTCAGGCACCAGAGTTCATGTCAGAGACAATCCCCGACTCTCCTCTCCTGGAGAATGAGCTGTCCATTGGTTACATCTGAACAAGGGTCTAGGTTCTCTGCTTGCAGTGTCCTTGAGTGGTGCATCAGTTTGTGCAGGCTTCCATATGTAAATCTGTTACAAGAAAAAGTGGGGAAGACCCTTGAACTCATTGGTACAGGAGGCAACTTCCTGAACAGAACACCAAGAGCTTAGGCTCTAAGATCAGTAATTAATAAACGAGATCTCATGAAGCTGAGAAGCTTCTGTAAGGCAAAAGACACTGTCAACAGAACAAACAACAGCCTACAGACTGGGAGATCTTCACCAACCCTACATCTGACAAAAGGCTAAAATCCAAAATATATAAAGAACTCAAGAAATTAAACACCACCAAACCAAATAACCCAATTATAAAATGGGGTACAGAACTAAACAGAGAATTCTCAATATTGAATGGCCGAGAAACACTTAAAGAAATGCTCAACATCCTTAGTCATCAGGGAAATGCAAATCAAAATGACTCTGAGATTTCTTACTCCTACCTACCAGAATGGCTAAGATAAAAAACTCAAGCACATGCTGGTGAGAATGCAGAGAAAGTGAACACTCCTTTGTTGCTGGTGGGAGTGCAAACTTGTACAACCACCTTGGAAATCAATCTGGCTCTTTCTCAGAAAATTGGGAATAGTGCTACCTAAAGACCCAGCTATGCTACTCCTGGGCATATACCCAAAAGATACTCCAACATAGAACAAGGAAATTTGCACAACTATGTTCTTAGAAGGCTTATTTCGAATAGTCAGAATCTGTAAACAATCTAGATGTCCCTCAACTGAAGAATGGATAAAGAAACTGGTACATTTACACAATGGAATACTATTCAGCTATCAAAAACAAGGGAATCTTGAAATTTGCTTGCAAATGGATGGAACTAGGAAGAATCATCCTGAGTGAGGTAACCCAGATCCAGAAAGACACACATAGTAGATACTCACTTATAAGTAGATATTAGATGTCTTCTGAGAGACTCCACCCAGTGCGGGATTGGGACAGAAACTGAGACTCTTGGCTAAGAGGTGAAAGTTGTATGGGAGAGATGGGAGGCATGAGTCGGGATGGGGCTGGTTGTCAGGAGCTCCACAAGGAGACTACTAAAGACTAAGTTTGAATATGGACTGGGTGGTCGCAGACATTCAAACTAGAGCATCCCATTTATTGTCCATTCCCTTCCCTGTAGATGGTGGTTTCGTACATTTGTTGACCCCCACTTCATCCCTGCTGATTTCTAGTTTTTCCTAGACTGGCTGTCTGCCCTGCAGTGTCTGGTGTTGCCCCCCTGCCCCTTCTGTTCTCTGTGTGCTGGTGATGCCCATGCTGTAAGCCTAGCAACACTTGCTTATTTGCTTTCACTCGCCAAGTACCCTTCAGGTAGGAAAAGCATCTTTGAGGTTTTCCGAACCCTTACTATTTCTGGCCATCTTCATTTTTGTTCCCCTTGGATCTATTTTCCATGTGGTGTCTTTTTCCTTCTGTCAGAACTTTCTTTTACCACTTTGCGATAATTCCTGGAGCAACTGTTTGTATACAAAGGCTTTCTTTCACCCTTGTTTCTGGAGGAGTATTCAGCTGAAGATAAACTTCTAGGCTTGTGGACTGTTTGCTCCCTCCACTCAACCCCTTCCATTCTATTGTTTTCTCTTCTAGTACCTATTTTCTAGAACAAAGTCTGTTCTTTTAAAAAAAAATTTATTAATTATGTATACAGTGATATGCCTGCATGTACACATGTAGGCCAGAAGAGAGCACCAGATCTCACTATAGATGGTTGTGAGCCACCATGTGGTTGCTGGGAATTGAACTCAGGACCTTTGGAAGAACAGACAGTGCTCTTAACCTCTGAGCCATCTCTCCAGGCCCCAAGTCTGTTCTATCTTTGTTTCTTTTCTTTTACTCACTATGTTTCTTTTGCTCAGTGTGTTTCTTTTCAGTGTTTTAGAAATGACACCTTTTCCTCCAGGTTTTTAGCAGTTTCACTGTTGGGGGGTGGTTCCCGTGGGTTTCTCCTGCTTAGGGCTATGTACGTGAGGTTTACTCACTCTAGATTTGGAAACATTTGGTCATTATGTCTTCAAATATGTTATCTACAGCCTCACTTTAAAAATGTGTCACTTTGTGTTTGTGAGTGTTCTATATCAGAAACATAGAAAGGCATGTTTGGGTTTGTTATTGAATAGCGAGCCCACAAGGTTAGGTGGCTTGAATGGTAGCAATTGGCCAGAAGGTTCTATGTCCATGGAAACAAGGTCAGGGCCAGCATGAGTTCTTTGATCCCAGTCTTAATCACTAATTCCCTTATCACATATTACACATCATACATAAATGTGTATATATCTATGTATATGTCTATGTAGACTGTACAGTGACTACAAAGGGTTAAAGAGGCAAGGAGATTGGAGAAGTCTCAGGAGCAGGCTGATAGAAATGTGAATAGGGTCTTTGTTGGTGTGATGAGTCCAGCTGCAGAGGTGACAGGAGAAGGTGGCTGCAGATAAAGGCACAGGTGGACAGCAGTGGCACGTTCACGTGGGTGAACAAGATGGTGGCTAGGTAGCAGTTGACTAGGCCTCATCAAGAACACAGAACAAGCCAGGGTAAAGCCCCTGGGATGGTCAGGAGTTTTCTGCCGGTCAGCCTCAGGGAATCAGATGACAGACCTGTGGGGGCCATCACAGGGCTAGGGCTCAACGTTATTACGTACAGGTAAGGGAGTCAAACCCTTTTCTCTGTCTGGACTAACTCCACCTCCCCCCCCCCCCCCTGTCTCGTGTGTCCAGTAAGTTCTTGGGCCTGTTTTCTTGATGTGATTTAATGTGACCATGTGTCCCTGCAGGTGTCAACTCAGTTTTTAGCATGCCATCCTGTCTGCTGCCAGCAATGTCATTCATCACTCTGTGCGGCATGGGTAGGTCCACAGAGGGGGCGCCAGTCTCGTGCCCACTCAAGTGCACTCTTCAACCCTCAAAATGAGTCAGACCTTGATTGTAAAATGAGTCTCTCAGTCCAAGGGAAAAAGACTCTACCATTTTACATCATATGGAGTAATTTATAGGAATACACAGCCTGCTGCTACTGTCGCAGCTTAAGGAAGTTCACAGGTTTCTTTTTCTTTTTGTCTGAACAGGTTTCTATGTTTCTGGTGCGGATCAATTCTGCGAGCCATCTACACAGTGAGCTGTGAATTTTAGGTACTAGAGATTTTTATTATCCCTAGAACCTGAATTCGGTTCTCCCATCTCCGTTCACTGTTTGCATGCTTTCCTCCAAACACTTAGACCACTGACTCTCAACCTTCCCGGTGCTACGACCCCTTAATACAGTTCCTCGTGTTGTGATGACCCCCCCCAACCATAAAACTATTTTTTTGTTGCTACTTCATAACTATAATTTTTGCTACTGTTATGAATTGAAATGTAAATATATGCTATGCGGGGGTGGGGGGTGGGGGGGGTCGGTCTCGACCCACAGGTTGAGAACCACGCCCCAAAGGCCTCTGTGTTAAAGGCTTGGTCTCCAAGAAGGCGCTGTTGGAAAGTGGTCTTTGGTGGAACTTGTTGGGTTATAAAATGCAAATTGTGAATGGGGTCAGAGAGTTCCAGGCGCTTCTTCCTCTTCTGCTTCCTGACTACAGATTGGGTGATTTTGGACGGTACCTAACTTCCTCCCTGACGTGCTGCCCTCCCTCAAAGCAACAGGGCCAGCCTGTTGTGAAACAGACCCTTGAAAACTGAGGGGGGATAGACCTTCTCCTTGGAAGTCCATTTTGACAGAACCCCAGAGCACTGGTAGGAGGCTGCCACAACCTCTGTTGTCCACCAAGTCATGGAAAATTCTTGTGCCCTTTCAGGAAAACAATAGAGATGTAAGTGGCCTGACAACCCCCTCACCCTCAAACCCGACACCTCTTGCCATGGACTTTTCCAAGCTTTTTGTCTGACCTTATGTTCACCAGCTTTGAGAGGCTGTGGTCATTAAGTTCTTGTTTAATTAGGGGGGTTATGCTGGAAAATCCAGCTGGAGCTGGAATTCCCCTTAGGACTCCCTCTCTTAGTTTGGGAAAAAGAGACCAGAAATCCTCCCAGGTGCAAGGAAGGGGTTTAGTGAGCCTCTTTCGTAGAATGTTCACCTGGAGGAAGAAGTGACACTTTCTTGCCAGATCTTTGGTTGGATGACAAGGGCTGGAAGCTGGAATAGTGAACCAGCCCCTTCAGTCAGCCCTCATCCTGTGCCATGGTCTTATGTACAGCTACAATAACATGGCCGTAAGGAAACAGTCTAGTTTTCACAACAGGAACCATAAAACCATGCTCCTAGGCATTGACGGGATCCAGAGCTTAGAGCAGTCTGCACATTTAACTGTCAGTGGCATGATTTTCCAGATCACACGATGGGGAAATTGATGCAGCTGAGAACCTCCAACTTTAGGGAGAGACCGTGGGGCTTCCCTGGGGCTTCTGGACAGAAGCCTTTGCAGTTAGACAGCTCTCTGTCCCCTTGGAGTCTCTCACCTGGGGATTCTGCCATTCGGTCATGGATCGGGGTGAGTATGGTTTAGTGGAGGTTAATGAAACCCTCAGGAATTACTGTTCCTGCCAGTTTTACTCTGGGTCCTCATTGGTCGGTTCTCAGGAAGTAGCTGCGGCTTTGGGAATTAAATTCTCCGTGTGGGTTGGAATTAATTCCCTGGGGCCACAGAGCAGTTAACAGGGAGAGTTCATTCAGCGGTGGCACCCAAGTCTTCTCACTCTGCTCTGCCAGAGACCCTGAGAGGCTTTGTTTGAACACAGGCAGCAGTGCTGGGTGGCAGATGTTTGCAAATACCATTTGTTTAATTACTCGGGTACTTTGTAATGTGTATTTGTCTTAAGCAATGGAAAACACATTCTTCATTGGCTTTAAAAATGGAGTGTAACTTTGGAGGGGGCCATTCAGGACCCCCCCTCCAGCTTTTTTTTCCTTGTGCTTTGGGCAGGCAGATGGAGTGAACAGAGAAGAGACAGGAGAAACCATTGGCAGTTAGCTTTAATTTGGCCTCTTTCTGGCCACTGTAGCATCGGCACTATAGAAATGGGCACCCTTTACAGTGTTTCTCTCCACCCCTAACAGAGAGAAAAACCCAAGCAACAGACAAACACTCAAAGACATCAAGCTGGGCAGACACCCTGGGCAGTCATAAGCTGGCAGCTCTCCTCAGAGGTTCACCTCAGCACCTGTAGGCAAGTGTAGGGCTGCTCCAGGAATCTGGCTTGGCCTTTCTGCCCACTAAAAGTGCTACTGTGAGGTATACATAGTCACCATAAGAGCGCCCAGTGTGGCTTCTTACCATGTACCTACCAGCCTGCTATGTGGGCCTAGGCCACCTTGAGGGGCTGTGGGTATGAGCTGGCTTGACGCAGGTTTAAGGCCACCAGTAGGCCTGAGACTCTCTAGATGCCTCAGGACCTACCTGCCACCCTCTTTGTGTGTAGTAGGCTATGGTGGCTCTTGGGTATTGGCATCCACTAATCAACCCATTGGTGATTCAAATGTGGGTACTTATTGCTTCCTCACATATGACATAAGATGACAGTTCTAAGAATGGTCTCTAAAACCAAGACTCTGACCCCATGGGCTACTTACTAACTGTCTGATCTTGGACAACTGAGGCCTTAAGTTTCATAATGACAGAGAATGGTAACATTCTCCACCTTATGGGGTAGTTTGGGGATTAGATGAGTTCTCCTGTGGAAGATTCTTAGAATGCAGCCAAGTGGATTGTCCTTTGATGCCTGGGGCCCTTTATAACTGGCTTTCAGAAGGAAGCTTCCCTGTAAAGCCTGGGTTTTCATGTCGTTGGTGTTGTTTTTGTTCTGAATTCTACAGGAATCTGTCTGACAGCCATTGACTCATGTGCAACCAGCAGAGAGCTTCTCAACACAAGCTTTCCTCACTGCTGAAGGTCAGACAGCTTCACCAAGAACGCACAAGGTGGATATTATACACGAAGCCCTTTGGAGAAAGGAGAGGAAATATTGGGAGGAGACTCCAACATTGACTGAGCTGCGACTTTATGACAAATACAGTACCAGGGACTTTTCAATCATGTTGTGTGGTGCCTACCGTGGTTAGCTAGCTGTACGTTACAGATGCTGAATTTCACACTCCTGGAGTTCAAGTGTAGCTTTGCCTGAAATCCAAGGCTTTCCTCCTTCTACTAGGTCCTTGTGCCTTGGAAGGCTTGGAGATACACAATCACACATGTCTTCATTCTGTATTGGAACTGGGGCCCCGTCCAGGCTTCTGACTCAGCTGTACTCTGTGTTACTTTCACAGGGCTGATCACAATGTGCTTGTGGTGATGATTTGTCTTAGCACACATTCATCACAACAATCTTATACAGGAGCAAATAACCAAGTAGAGATGAATGTTACTTTATATGAATTTATTGTGTGCTAGTCACTGTGCTGAGATGTTTCTATTACATATCATTAAAGTAGCTGGTGGGTCCTAATTGCATCCATGTTTTACAGATAAAACCACTGAAGCCATCCTCAATGCTAGAGCTGAGACTCACATTTGGGCCTGCTTCTAGAGTCCAAATCTTCCCTACACTCATCTGCCTCCTCGTGAATGAGAACACTCAGTGGAAAAGAGCTGTGGACCTTCCCTAGGTTTCCCAGCTAGTCCAAGAATCACCTCACCTTCTAATGACACATTTCGCGTCATCTGGTAGAAAGGTCAGGTACCGTGTAGGCAAGGGAGTGTGACAAATAATAGGTGTTTGGTCCGTTGGGCTCAGGAGAGGTCTATGAAGGAAATACAATGGGCTAATAAGATGGATGAGAGCCCTAGAAGTGGAAGTAACCAAGAAGGATACTTAGGTGAATGGAAGAGGAGGAGGAAGGAAAAAAAAGAGCCCGCAAGTTTAACAAAACATATGCTGAGGTCAGCACAAGATGAGGTGCGGAGTGTGTGGAGGACCAGGCTGGAAAGTCTGCAAGTCTGAGCTATGCTCTCTTACATTGCTGAACAGTGGAAGCATCTTTTGAACAAGGACTGTGCCTCAGCCAAAGCTAACTTTTAAGGAAGGTCTTTGGCCGGATAATGCTAAGGCTAGGAGGAGGCCGAGAGCCACGATCCTGAAGAATTGGTGTCAAAGTGTGGAAGAGGGGAATTCACAGCGTAGTGTGACATGGAGGCTGAAGGACCTTAAAATGCCCTGAGGTTGGAGGCCAAGGAGAGCACATACAGTGCTGTGTATGCCTAGTCCCTTAAAGAGTTATAGTGCCCTGTATTGTCCTGTATAAAAATAGGGAGTTTGAGTATGCAAGCTTTCAGAATTGAGTTTGAATTCCCAGAACCTACATAAAGCCAGGTGTGAAACCATGTGTGTCTGTAATTCTAATTCTCCAATGGTAAGAGATGGGAGGCAGAGTACACACACACACACACACACACACACACACACACACACACACACACACACATGCACGTAAGCATGCATGCACGCAATCACATACACGTACATGCATACCATACAAATAAAAACGATTAAGAATAGGAATTTATAAAAAATGAAAATTAAGGAAAGCAATGACCTCGTTTGAAGCAGGTCATTAAGCGGAAGTACGTAAAGTTGGGTGGAGCCAGTGACCAACCGAAGATAGGAGCTGGATGAGCTGTGCCAGGTCACTGAGGAGGCAGGCATGAAGAGACGGGAAATGAAGTGTGCAAGCAGGCAGGTGATGAACAGCCCAGACAGGAGGAAGCACGCAGAGAGGAAGGGAGCTAACCAAGAACAGACGTTGTTGAGAAAAAAACCAAACCAAACCAAACCAAAACAAAACAAAAAACCTGTTTAAAGGAAGCTTCTAGAAAAAAAAAAGGAAAGATTAATAGTAGAATATGTGCAGATAAGGAGTTGCAGTAGTGAATCCAGAAAGCAAAGGGTTAAAGAAACAAATGAGCTAGACTGACAGAGCAAAGGGCAGCTGACTCAAAAAATCTGTTAGTAAAAAAATCTCTGGGACACATGATCAATTCAATCCTATTTTATTTTGCAGTGTCAAATAGCACACTGCATTCCAGTCCAAGGGAGTAAATTCTTTTAATACACCAATTTGTATTTTCAGGAGATTTAGAGAAAACAGAGGTTATAAAAAAAAAACAAGCATTAGGAATCAACATAAGGCAGTTCTCTAAAGGGCATGGGTGAAAAACATAGTGCCACAGATGGAAAATGAAGTCGCAGCCTAAGAAAAGGCTGCACCCCTAGCTCAAATAGCACATTCCATTAGTAATTAGAGGAGAAAAACTACACCCTCTGGGGAAAAGCACTCGAGTCATTGCCAAGCCAGACCCCGAGCTTCTGGAAGTAACTAGTTGTGCACCTGGCTGCACATGGTCCTCATCCTGGAGAGAAATAGCAGGCCCCTCGCAGTGACAGGGCATCCAGAGTTCTCTTATTATGGATGCTCCATTTCAGAGTAGCTACCTCTTCAGACCATCACAAAAGGAGGACTGCCTCCTTTGGTGCTACAGTCACCCTTTTATTCTTTTCTCTTCTGTAATCTCCTCTCGGGGAAACACATTACAGCGGTATTGAGGATAAAGCAGTGAGGTTAAGTCAAAGTTAATGATAATGGGAAGACACTGACTAGAGGGGGAAATTTGCCTTCTGAATTGTCGGTAATAAAATTCCCTCTCCCGTTCAGTTCACTCCCATGTTACGGATGTGGGCACCAGCACCAAATTAAGATTTTAGGGCTAGGGGATGGAGAGATGGCTCAGAGGTTAAGAGCACTGCTTGCTCTTCCAGAGGTCCTGAGTTTGATTCCCAGCAACCACATGGTGGCTCATGACCATCTTATATAATGGTGCCCCCTTCTGACCTGCAGGCATACATGCAGGCCGAACGCTGTATACACAATAAATAAATCATCTTTAAAAAAAGATTTCGGGGCTGAGCTGAGCATAGAAGGAAAGACAGAAATGAAAACAAATGGCAGACAAGCTGCAGGCAGAGGCTATGGGGGGGTGAAGACCTTCCCTGCCAGTGTGTGAGCTGAAGAGCATTGCAGCAAGCTTCTGTGAACGCAGTCCAGTGCGAACACACCCTGAAGAGCCCTGTGCTTGCCTGGGTGGAAGATGGGCGACTTGATAAAGAGCAGGTGTTCAAGAAGGCTTCGTCTCGCAAAGTGATGCATGAACATTCGTTAGCATGTCTCACAGCTCTGTAAGTTCCAACAAAACCCTGCCTGTTCCTCTGAGCCAGGATTTCCAGCACTGTTCAGAATTAGCTCCACTAGCCGTGTGTGTTTTCACAACATGCCCCAATGCTATCTTTGACATTTTCTACACTTGGGTGCTGTGTGCTGGCTTACTTCCCCGGAAGCTGTGGTGGATTTTGCTTCATTATTCTGCCTCCATCACCCACTTCCCGACTCTCTTGTTGGATGCTGCTTTCCTTGTTGTCAGAGAAGAAGCAAGGTCATTTTGTCGCTTGGCTGGCCAGTCCTTCTAAGGTTGTCTGAAAGCTCACTGTTGAAGGGCCAGGCCTTTCAGTTAGAGGCTTCTCCGTCAGGGTTTCAATCAGATACCTTGGGTTCTTACTGACTAGTTTAAAGGGCCAATGTATTTTTATGGTTTCTTTTTATTGCTTTTAATTATGTGTCTATGTGTGGGTATATGTGCATGACTGTAGGTGCCTGTGTAGTTCAGAAGAATGAATTGGACCCTGGAACTGGAGTCACCAGCTGTGGGCCACCAGAAGTGGGTGTTGGGAAGCAAACTCAGGTCCTCTGCTAGAGCAGTAGGCGCCCTTAACTGCCAAGTCATCTCTCCAGCACCCAAAAGGCCAATGTTTTTCGGTCTTCTCCCTTGAGCTGGTCATTTTCCCCAAAGAGGAATCCCATGGCCTCAGCTGTGCCGAAGTTAATTTGTCAGCTCTTGCAGGATCCCAAACCACCACTCACCGCTCCCCTTCGCCCTCATCCCCCCAATCCTCCTCACACACTGCCCCCATGAGCTGTGGTGCTCTACTTTTCAAGCCTTCAACGTTAGCCTTTCCAGTAGGAGCCTTCATGCTGGAGGTGTCGAACAATCTGAAAGTTCATGAGAGGGTGAGGGGAGCTTGTGCACCAAACCCTCTGTTTCCAGCACCCCATCCTCTTTCCCGTGACACTCAGAACCCCCTGTTCCTGGGCCCCCTAGTCCTGTGGGTAAATGCTTTGTGTGGCTTGGCTGCCCCCAAACTGTCAGGTGCTAGTTTTTCTGATCTGCTGGGTTGGGTACCATACACCTGCTTTATCCATCCCAAAGCTCTGTTAAAGGACTTCACTGCCCCTCACTTCGCTTCTCTTGGTTCCTGTGTATTTATGCATTTTAATAAAAACTCCTTTTGATACTGTTTTCCTAACTTGTCATGGAGAAGAATTTCCCTTCATTTGGCCCCTCCTGTTTCAGAGTCGTAAATTATGAAGCTACTTGAAGGGCAGAGGCGTGGGGAGCGAAAGAGCGTCTCCTCAGCGGCATTCATCATTCCCTCGTTTATCCGCTCAGTCCTTGTGGCTTTTAGAGACCGGATCTGGCTTTGTAGTGGCCTCAAACACAATGCCCCTGGCTCTGACTATCCAGTGCTAAGATTGCAGTTTTGGGCCACATCCCTCAACAACAGGAAGTTCTGACTCAAAGAAACGGCCATTCCAAAAATAGGTATTTAAAAAAGACTTGGCCTTGTACTTAGGAAACGGATTTCAGTTTGGCTAAAGTATGAAATAAAATGATGGGGATCTAAGCAAAGTAGAAAAGCTCCTGAGGGAGACTGGTTTCAGAAACAGTCTCGATTATTTTCCTCTCTGCCTGCAGATTCTTTATGACGTCACTTTGCAACTTCTTCCACAAGAGGAAGCATCTCTTGCCAGTCTTTGGAATCTGCCTTGCAGTGTTTTTGGATGATAAGAAATGGCTGAGGATGGTGGGCAGTTCTGGCTAGAACAAGGGACCTTGCATCTTCCACTTGGTATTTTGGACCCTGCCCAGCTGCTGATAGCACGCACTTAGCTGAGCGGCGGCTGCTGTTGATGCTGCTGCTGCTGTTGCTGCTGCATGAGAGACAGGTGGCCCAGGTGTGCCCTGTGACTCCAGTGAATCCATTTGTTCCCCAGAGACAGTCATTTGACCGACATAGAGTTGACTGTGCAACATAAATTAGAGTTGTTGAGATAACAAAATCACACATCTTAATTGAGTACTCAACTGGGCAATGGGCAAAATACGAGATGTTGTAGATCATTGATCACTCATCCAGAGCTAACTAGTGTGGTCCCCAAATAGAAGTCTGAAGAGGAACCTGGGAACAGCAGCTCCTTAGTGGCAGGAGGTCAAATCCTACCTCTTTTCTAGCTGCTGGTTGTGTGTCCTTAGGGATGGCCCAATCACTTGATCCTGGCCTCAATATTTGTGAATTAAATGGTAGAATATATGAGTGTTTTTTCCAAACCTATTTGCATGTCTTTAAAATAGCCATTCTGCCAGGCATAGTGACACATCACTTTGATGCCAGCCATTTGGGTTGCAGAGGCAGAAGTAGTCTCACAAGTTTGGGCCACCCTGGCCTTCATAGTGCATTCCAGGTCAGCCAGGACAACAGAGCCTAACTTTATCTCAAAACTACCCAAATCAAAATCAAACCCCAGCTCTGTTCCCAGTCCTATAAAATGAAAACATCTCTAGGTTTCTTTAGTTCTTAGTGAATCTGATGCTGTCGGGCCAGCAGGCTTTTCAGACATGATGGCTGAGAGCCACATTACAATGAGATTCCCGAAGTCCCTTGAGGGTTAAAAATTTGTGAGCAAATGTCTTAGATGCTTATTCCCAACTCTGCCACATACCCATGTCTCTACCTGAAAATGATCTTCCTGCCTGCCTCCTACTCCTGGCCTGTGTCACTTGTCACCTCTCCTCCCTTCTCCATCCACCACAATCCCACAGCCCAGCCAGCTGTTGAAAGCTGAGTCTGAGCGCAGCTGTGACTTTGTCTTAGCTCTGAGACTCGGTGACAGCCTGGGTTTTGCACTCATTGCCAAGTCTACAGCTTAGTTCCCCAGGCACCCCTTTGCTTTTAAAGGAAAAGGTCACGAGATTTGGGCTGTCTTTATCCTTCCATTTTGAAGGGACAGCGGCCCTGCTTCCCACTTCCTTTGTATTGTTTGCAGTTTGATAGCAAGTGGCAGGTTTCAGTTGCTCTTTGGTGACCTCTTGCAATGTTATTCCCATCCAGTCTGTTGAGTTCTTAGGCCATCTGAGCCAACATTTCTAGAATGTATAGTCCTTTTCCTTCTGGAACATTTTTCCTTTAGGTCCAGGTTGCCCAGACTAGGTGACAGTTTCACAATGAACGTCAGCATCCCCAGCTCTCATCTTATATAGCAAGTATTCACCAAAGCCTAATTCTTGTTTGTTCTCAAACTGTGTGTATGTCTGTGTGTGTGTGTGTGTGTGTGTGTGTGTGTGTGTGTGTGTGTGTGTGTTGGAGGAGACAAGAAGATAGTTTCCATCAACTGCATCCATGTTGCATTGCTGGGTGATTGACAAACCTGGCCCTCTAAGGTTCCAAAAGAGCCTATTTCTGTATCAGTGGCTCCTCCCATTAACACCAGCGAAAAAGATCTGGATAATTTGCAGATAGGTGCTAAGTCTTTTAACATGTAAAACACACTAAGGGTCAATAGAGCTAATTTAACCTTTTTCCTTAGGAAGGAAGAGCAATCTGTTATATGATGCCCATCTGCTACCACGGCCAGCCATCACAGAGCAACTTCTTAACCCTTTCCTCCCTGGAAACACAATGCCATCCCAGTAAAGTGGCCCTTCCTGCCTTACAGCAGAGATAAAACACAGACTCAACCTCTTCATCATCTGCCCATAGGTTAGCCTGCTTCTCCACAGCTGGGCAGATGTGTGCTAGCTTGGCAGAGCAAATTGTTTTCCTCTCAGAGGAGAGGTCACCCTGGAGTGGCCTTTGGATTCTGTCTTTTTTACATGACCACACGCTTCACAAGGCCGATCTTCCTGTGATCTAAGCAGGTGCGTGTCTCCATGGGGTGAGTGTGACAGTGCTAGGAAAAAATGGAGCTCACCCAGGGTTGGGGACCACTGACCCAGACTCAACTCACAACGCAGTTCATCCACACTCCTGCCACTCAGTTTCTTATTCACTTTAAGGTACAGCAGAAATGACCCCTGTAGTGTCTTGGGCTTCAGTGCAAGTGGTATAGACACCCCACTTTCCCTACTATAGAATTCTCAGTGTGTGAGCTCTGAGCAGTGGCCAGTAAGGAAACATATTCTATTGGACATATGGACATATCAGCAGTGGCTGATAAAGCTGGAATGTTTCTTGTGCCTCTAGTCAGCCCTGACTAACAGGTTTCACTTGAGAGAGAAACACTCAGGACATTTTGTTTTTGTCTGAGACAAGGTCTGGCTGTGTAGACAAGGTCTGGCTGTGTAGCCTAGGCTAGCCAAACTCATGCCCCTGTTGCCTCAGCCTCCCAAGCCCTGGGCTTAGCCATACACTTCCATGGCTGGCATTGAGACCCTTTATTTTTTAACTAAAAAGCCTTTCAATACTAATTTGTTCATATTCCATATGTCCAGTAGAATATGTTTCCTTCTCCAATCCTCAGCCTCACAGTGGGACCAGAGCATTCTATTCCATGGAACGGGACGAGAGGCCTCAGAGCCCCTAAGTTATACATACAGACCCATTTGCCTGGTGTTGGTGAAACTGCAGTAGAACTCAAGGGCTCTGGACCTGAAACCAGAGCTATCTACACGGTACAGTCTGAGAGGGGTGGGACCCTGTTCCATCTTCCACACACATATTTCCATAGTTGCATGGATGGTGGTTACAGGCAGTTGTGAGAGCTTCTTCGTCTTTACATGTTCTGCATGAATCTTGCTACTCAGGAAAGTGTAAGAGCTAATGGGGCCATCCTTGCAAGACAAGTAGTCCGTTTGCTCCTGATGTGCTTTTTTCTTGGATGGGTGCCTGTGCCCTCTGTGGATCAGACCCCTAGGGCCTTGGAGACTTGGTGGGGAGAGGGCAGCATGGGGGACCCAATTGACTGACTCGAGGCAGGAGCCATGGGCTTAGAGAACAGCTGTGCATCCAGCTGTGAGATTTTTCTCCTCAAGCTTAGGCTCTCTTTCACCTAGTATTGCAAGGACAGCTAGTTCTGTGCCAGGGCACAGTTCAAAGACAGCATAATGTGAACTTGGATATAGTTTAAAGTTTCCAGCAGTAATTGTGTTTCAAAGTGGAAAAAAAAAGGAGGGGTTAAAAATAATAATTTCATTTTTAATTGAAGAAACCAAAATATCATTCCAGCATGCAAGCAATACAAAAATATGATTTTTTGTTACTATCATTATTATTACTTAGATGCTTGGGGTTGAATCCAGGTCCCCATGCATATCAAGGATTTTTTAAACCTCCCACACACCTCCTTGTAGACCAGCCACATTTCAAATCCTCCTTAGCTCCTTTGGTAGGCAGGCACTGCCACATCTGACTGGCCACAGCACTTGCCTTGGTTTGCCTCAGGTGACAGACTCTGAGGTGCTGGGGCCAGTTTCCTACACCCTGTATCTCCTGGCAGGGAGCTGCAGCCCCACAGGCTCTGCACAGAGGAGTCCTGCTCTGGTTTTTCTCTGGAGAAAGAGGCTGCAGGTGAGTGGTTAGCAGTATTCTCAGCCTCCAGTCGCCTTTGCTTATGATGAAATATGACTACCGGCAGAGGCTGGCCTGCGGGCACACCTAGGGACAGGACCCTGCCCGCAGCCCATGAATTGTCCTTTCTTCCTGTGGCGCACAGAAAACACTGCCCTGACCCCCTCTCCCCTCCCCTCACAGCAGGACAGCAGCCCGGAGGGGAGGCACACAAGGCTGCCTTTGTTACTCAGCTTGGAGCTGAACAATGCACCTGCTTTGGATGAAAGTCTTGCTCTGCAAAACCACATCTTTGTTCCCTTTCTTCCTTTTCCATTTCCCCAGAGCCAACAATACAACTTCACTTTCAACATTTAACCTTATCAACTGTGAGTAGGTTTCGGATTGGAAAGTGGATTTAAAAGCTCCCCAACTCCACACCTGAGGTTTAGCTTTCCAAGAGGAAGACTTAGAACTGGGCACTGCTTCAGAAGGCTCCAGAGATCCCAATGAGGGGGTTCCCTTTTGTCCTCTGTTTCCCACCACAACCATACCCCAACTTTGAGGGAAGATGACTCCTTTAAAGAATCTGTTGTAGTGAGGCTTCTAAGCAATTAGCTTGTCCTCGCTGGGAGCCAGGCATGCAGGAGTGGACATCGCTGCTCTCCCTGAGGACACTAGAGAAGCCAGCACCTCCCTGACCTTACCTGCTGGCCTCAGCTAACCTGCTCTGGAGAGAATGCGTACCTCTGGGTCATGGGCAGGTCTGTTCCCTTATTTTAACCCTGGGAACACCACTCTGGCCCCAGATGCTTGTGATCTGAGCTGTGGAGAGCCTGTGGTTTTAAAGTGATCTTTTCTGTATTTGTCACCCTCTTCCTCCTTTCGCATGCCTTTGATTGGTGGAGTCCCCAAGAGCACTGGGCACAGAGACTGGCCACTAGAGCATGGTGCTGAAGCTCAGCTTCTACTTTTGAATATAAAGTATCCCTGAACCCCAAATCTGTAGATCAGGAGTTGGAAAACTATAGCCTGTGAGCTTGATTTGCCCAAGTGGCCTTATTTTGGGGGAGGGTTAAAATATGACTAACAAAACTCTCCATCGTTGTCATTTTGGGGGGAAGAGGTGGCAGGGTTTCTCTGTAGCACTGACTGTCCTGTAACTCTCTAGGTAAACCAGGCTGGCCTTGAACTCAGAGATCTGCCTGTCCCTACCTGCTGAGTGCTGAGTGCTGAGATTACAGGTGTGTGCCACCACTGTCTGGCTCCATTGTCACCATTTTAAAGAATATAATCATTTTGTGGATCTGTATTCATAAGGCTGTGTACTCAATCTCCAAAACTCTTTTTGCTTTGCAAAAATGAAACTCCTGTCTACTAGCTAACGCCTCCTTTTTACTGCGCACACCTCGGCAGCCACCACTCGACTTCCTGTTTCTATGCCCTTCTCACTATCTGGGTAGATTGCAGGAATAGACTCATGTATCACTTGTCTTTTTGTGTCTACATTATTTCACTGAAGAGAGTGTTCTCAAAGATTCTTCCATGTTGCGACATTTCCTGCCCTTTTAAGGCAAGGTAATATTCCGTGGCATATCCCCCTCAGTCACAGTCATAGGGGAGGGGAGTAAGGGGAAAATGGGAGGGAGGGAAGAATGAGAGGATACAAGGGATGGGATAACAATTGAGATGTCATATGAATAAATTAATACAATAAAAAAATAAGAAAAAATATTCCGTGGTATGTATGGTGTTCGTTTTGTCCACTCACTCATTTGTCGATGGATAATTGACTTCCTCTCTCTTTGGCCTGTTGTGAATAATTCTGCTCTGGACATGGATGTACAAGTGTCTTTTCATGATGTTTCTTTTAACGATTTTGGCTGTGGAATTCAGAATCAAATGGTGATTTTTCTTTATGTTGTCTTTTCCTGCCGCTTGTGCCCCATCTTCCAAGCCCCCGGGACCCCAGTTTTCAGTATCCTCCTTGGTATGCTTTTGATGTCTGTGTTTTTGTTGTTAACAATCTCGGTGGGTCTGAGGCAGCATCTCGCTGTGTGGTTTGAGCTGTTTTCCCAGATACTCATAATGCTGAGCCTCTTTTCCTGGGCTTTTTTGGCCATTTGCACTTTTTTTTTTTTTTTTTTTTTTTTTTAGAAGTGCCTGTCTAAATCTTCAACCCATATCTTACCTGGGCAGTAACAGCGGCTTGCTTTCTAAAATTTTCTGGAATACCTCATCACCTGTTTATTTGCATACTTATGGTTATGTGATTGCATTTGACACTGAAATGGCAGAGACCATCTGTCCAGGAGTCTGCATTATTTCCTACACAGTCCTTTCCAGAAAAAGTGGCCAATTCTAGGTTCAATTAATAATAAAAATCAGGGGGGATGGAGCGATGGCTCAGAGGTTAAGAGCACTGGCTGTTCTTCTGGAGGTCCTGGGTTCAATTCCCAGTAACCACATGGTGGCTCACAACCATCTATAGTAAGATCTGTACCCCCTTCTGGTCTGCTGGCTCACATGCAGGCAGAATACTGTATAAATAATAAGTAAATAAATATTTTAAAAAGAATAATAAAAATCAGTTAGAGTAATGTCCTTCATTATTTAAATATATTTTATTATTTAAGAGTTTAGTTTCTTACAACATATTTTTGATCTTATTCACTCTTCTTCCTCCAAATCTTCCCAGATTCACACCCCTCCAAACAACTTGGTCCTTAATAATGCAAAAACATCAAGGCAAATTTGTGCTGCCCAAATAGTCTTAGAAGTGTGATCCTACACGGTAGTGTGGTCGAGTTACCAGGGACCATACTCTTAGAGAAAAAAAAACCTGTCTCTCCTTCTTCAAGCAGCTAAAATCGCCAATAACACCACCACTAGAAGTGAAACTTTTTGCCCAGCTCCTGTCTCCATCCTGGGATTTGGTCTGGCTTGGGCTTGCAGAGGTTTCGTGCTTTTGCAACCACTGTGGGTTCATATATGCAGTTATCCTGCTGTGTCTAAGAGACATCGTTTTTTGTTTTGTTTTTGTTTGTTTGTATTTTGTAGCCAACCATCATGTCTGTCTCTTATACTTTTTTTCTGGCCTCTTTTCAACAGTGATCCTTGAGCCTTGGGAGGAGGGAGCTGCAGAATATATGTTCCATGTAGGTCTGAGAATTCTGTAGCCCCTTATTGTCTGCACTTTGGCCAGTTATGGGTCTTTGTGTTAATTAACATTTACTGCAAAAAGAAGCTTCTCAGATGAGGGTTGAGAGACACATTGGCATATGCATATAATGATAAGTCATTAGGAATTGGTTTAATATTAAGCATTTGTAGCGGCTAACAACTCCAAAAGAAGCAGCCCATTCCTGACATGGGCTTTTTGTTTCTTAGCATGTGGCATCTGGTACAAGCATCATCACCTTGTATAAAATACCTTAGATTTCAAGTTATTATACACGTGCATATATATATATATATATGTATATATATATACACATGTATATATATAGTGTGTGTGTAAATATATATTCTATAGTAATAAAAACAGCACAGTGATCAATAAAATAGAATTGAGGTCCCACATATAAACCCACACTTCTTCAGTCAGCTGATTTTGACAAAGAGACCAACAATACACATTAGAAAAAAGACAGAACCTTTGATAAATGGTGCTGGTCAAAGGGATAGTTGCATATAGAAGGATAAAATAGATCCCATCTCTCATCCTACACAAAAATCAACTCTAAATGACTCCAAACGGGTCAAAAACATCAACATAAAACCTGATACTTTAATTTTGATAGAAGAGTAAGTAGGGAATTTGCTTAAACCAGTTGACACAGGATGCCAATAATGCAGACATTGAGGCCAAAAATTAATAAACGGGACCTCATGATACCAAAATGCTTTTGTACAGCAAAGTATACAATTACTCTAACGAAGAAGCAGTCTGTAGAGTGGAAAAAATCTTTACCAACTATACTTCTGACAGAGGGTTTATTTCTAGAATATACCAAGTGAAAAATAAAACCCCTAAATAGCAAGGAAGCAAACAAGCCAATTAAAAAACAGGGTGTGGAACTTAAAAAGTTCTCAAAAGATGAAATATGGATAGATGAGAAACAGTTCTTAAATGTTCAATGTCCCAAGTCATCAAGAAAATGCAAATGAAAAGTACTTTGAGATTTCCTGATTTCCTCTTACCCTATTGACGATGGCTAAGATGAAAAAAAGAAAAAGTGCTGGTGTGGGTGTGGGGGAAAGGGGAACATTTGTTCCCTGCTGGAGGGAATTCAAATGGGCATAACCACTCTGGAAGTCAGTGTGGAGGTTTTCAAAAGCTAGAAATAGGTCTACTGCATAGCTCAGCTATATCAATCTTCAGAGCAAACATGGAGGACTCTGTATCTTACTGTAGAGAGACCTGCTCATCCTTCCTTGTTCATTCTTGCTCTGTTCACAGGAGCCAGGAAATGGAATCTGCGACATCCATTAGCTGATGAGTAGACGATAGAAATGTGATGTGTTTGTACAGTGTAAAAGTATTAAGTCGTTAAGAACAAAACTATGAAACTCACATGTAACGGTGTGGAGCTATAAACAATCATTCTGAGGGGACAATCTGGACCCAGAAAAACAAACATTGCATATCTTCTCTCATTTGTGGATGTTAGCTTTGAATCCTTAGATATGTGTGTTTCATTTGGAATGCTCATAGAAGTCAGGAAATTACTGGGGGGGCATGGGAGGGGCTTTCAAGAAAAGGGGAGATAGAATAGAGGGCTAAGGTAACATAGGATGTTAAAGAAGAACATCAACAAAAAGTCACGTGGAAGCCTACTATCTAAATACACACAGCCAGGCAGTGTTAATGTAAGTCTTTAATCCCAGAACTCAGGAGGGGATCTCTGTGAGTTTGAGGCTAGCCTGGTCTACAGAGTGAGTTCCAGGACAGCCAAGGTACACAGAGAAACCCTGTTTCAACAAACAAAAAGATAAACACATGTATATTTGCATATATATATCAGTACACACACACACACACACATACACAAATGTGATTTTTCAAACTCTTGAGTTGCATCATTTGCTTCTGATCTTCTTAATGTAGACAGAGAAAGCTATGAATTTCCCACATAGCTTTGCTTTTGATGTGTCCCAAAGGTTTAGGTGATCTCTCTGACCCACTCACTATGCATAATTTAATCTCTATGGGTTTGTGTGGTTACTAGAACTTTCATGTTTTATTGCACTGTAGTCAGGTGGGTACATGGAGATGCTTCATTTTTTTCTGTGTTTGTTGAGATTTGGTTTGAGCCCCAGGATGTCATCTACTCTAGAGATGCTGCCATGGATTGCTGAACAGAATATGTATTCTTTGTGTGGGTGGAATATGCTGTAGCTATCCATTAGGTAAATTTCATTTATGATATCATTTAGTTATGACCTTTCTCTGTTTAATTTTGTCCAGATGACATCTCTAGTGGAGAAGGTAGATATGGAAATCACCTAGTGTTGCTGATCTGGGTTAATTGGTGTCTTGAAGTCCAGTGGAATGATTTTTATGAAATTGGGTAACCTAGAGTTTGGTGCATATATGTTACACATTGTAATGTCTTCTTGGTTAAGTTTTCATCTGATCAGAATGACATTCCAGAATAAAAGCTACCCATGACATATCATAGTTAAAACAATAAATATCTAGGGCAAAGAAAATATTAAAAGCTCCAAGAGAAAAAAGGACAAGTAACACATATAAGGCAAAACCAATAAAAAGGACAGCATTTGTTTCAATGGAAACTTGAAAGGCCAGAAAAAACTGGATCAGTGTAATCCAAGTTCCAAGGGTGCTGGGTTCTGGGCATGTGGAGTTATTTCATTGTGACATGAGATTCTAGCCTGTCTATGTGGAGTGGAAGTTTGGTTTTGTGTTTGTTGTTGTCTGAATGTGATCCGTTTCAGATCAGACAGGAGAGGTGGGCCGACCAGTCCTCCAGATACTCAGGGCTGATTATTAATTAGGGAGAATGGGTACTTCTAATTCACTGCTAACCTGTGTGACATGTGGTCTTTGAGTACTGTGGCATTGCTTGGTAAAGTACAAGAAAGTCACCTGCTGTAACTAACAGCTGTGTCTGGCTATAAAAGGGCTATAACAGGGCAACAGGGTTAAGAATCCCAACTCTCTGAAAATGCATATGAATAAATGTGTCTGCAGGCTGGAGGTCAGCACAGACCCATGGGCTGGAGTCAGCAAGAGAGCACGCAGCTACAAATCCATGCTAGGTTTGGTCCAAAAGAGCTCACAATGTGGCTCCCAGCTGGGTCTGGGTAGTGTGAATGGGCAGCATTGGGTTAAAGCTGGGTCGGACTCAGAAACGGTGAAAATGTATGTTTCTCCTAGCTGCACCTGGGCCTAGATCTGGGCAGTGTGGGCATCCTGCGGCTGCTTCACCGTGAGAGCTTGCAGGCGTAGCTCTCATGTGGATGGGCAATGTGAGGTGAGTGGGTCAAGCTGGCAAGAGAACCCACAGGTGTGGCTGCCTTCTGGACCTGGAGGGGCAGCATGGGCCAGTTTTGGCATTTTAATACCTTTCCTTCTGCTCTGATTACAATGTATTTCCCTCTCTACATCCCGTCACTATTGTTATAGCATACATTTTTGGAGTCTATGTGTTCAGAGAGTGTATTGAATGCGCAGGTGGATGGTTCCGGCACAGGAAACATTACGTAGCGTTACTACATTTCCTTTCTTGAACATGAGTTAATAATTGCCACGACTTTAATTCTCTACTCTTCTGTATGCAGCCAGCAATTCAAACCTCCTGAAGGAAGTTAAAGCATTATCTAAGTGTGTCCACACGGGCTGTGTGAGCCATTGTTTTATTTGCCTTCTTGGAAGCCATCTGTTTTGAATCCCTGTCGTTTCATTTGAAGTTTCATTTTGTGGGGAGGGAGGATGAGGTCAGGAAAAGGGACTAGAGGCAGACCAAGCACTGCTCTGGTACTTTGAGGGGAACCCTTTCTCCAGATATCATCCCCACTTATGTTATTAAGAATCCTGCCATGTGAGTTTATTTTCTGCATTAAGGTGTTGTATGTGTTCCTGAACCCTGAGCCCTAGGGTTTCCTTTTAAACTAAGTTTAATTTCTGCTTCCTCACACCTGTACTAACTCTATCAGTATGCCCCAGGAGGAGGGCCATGCCAGTGTGATAGTACCATCACGAGAGATGATGCAGAGGTAGTTTTGTCTTGCAGGAGGACACAGCACAGGGCATCTGGTGGCACTGGCTCCTTTTTAAATGGAGCTCTGGGGACCATGTGCCTTTCCATCGGAATGAAGGAACAGTTCATCTGCCTGTGTGAACGGCTTTTGCTTCTCCAGCACTAACCAGCGTTCGAGGCCCTGTGCTGAGCACCATCACGTTGTTCCACTTAGCCCACTGAGACTGAATTGCCAGCCCTCCCGTTGTATGCAGGAGTAAATGCCGGGGTCTTGTCCACAGCCACAAGGCTAGGACTGATGGGATTCGGTAGTTGAACTCAGGAGGGCTTTCCTGAGAGCCCCATGCTTCCCAGTGCTGACTTCTCCTGACCTTAGATGTGAGGTATGGAATGTGGCATCACATGAGAGGAAGATGAAAAGCTGATTGAGGAGATATCAAAGACCATCAGACAGCTGGGATCATTTCAGGCTTACCTCAGTCTGTAGCATGACAGTTTATCGGCTCCTTTTATTGGAACGGAGCCCATCATCCATATACTCTCTGTCCTCCCCCCCCCTCACTCTCTCTCTCTCTCTCTCTCTCTCACACACACACACACACACACACACACACACGCATGCATGCACACATGCACACACACATGCACGCGCATACACATGCACACACACAGACACACACAGACATATACAGACACACACACACACACGCACACACACACACACAGACACACACACACACACACACACACACACACTTGTTCTCTCTATGGAAGCAGGAAAGACACAGATTCAGGCCTGCTCAACACTTCTGAGGCCCAAGTCAGATCATCTCTGTGTCACCTCAGACCCACCTCCAGCTCTCTTCCAGGACAGCAAGCATGTCTGCCATTCCTTGACACACAGGCTTCTCTATTGCTGTGCAATGGCCAAGAAATTCTTCCCTCCTGTTCTCCTGGCCACATCTACCTACATCACCTCCTGTGGGGAGGCGTGCTGTGGCTTTCCCGAGGATTGCTTCATCGTCGTCTGTGTTCCTCAGGAAGCTCTGTCTTGCCTCTGCTGCAGTGAGCCTCTGTGCTTACTAAGAGGGGACAGCTCTGCACTTCACATCTGGAGGGATTTAGTTAAGTTTACTTAAGTGAAGGACAATTAAATGAGTGGGTGGATTAATTCCTACTATGGATTTTTTGTTGTTGTTATATCCAACTGAGCATACATATTCGAGCCCACTGCTCTGTTCTTTTCAGAACTCTGCATACACATCAGTCATAAAAAGGTGACTTACTGCCATGTCTCAGGCTAATACACAAGAGCTCCATAAAAACCCAGTTAAAAAAAAATAACCAAAATGTAGACAGAAGGGCCTATCTCTGCCTCGGCGTCGTGCCGTCGACTCGTATCATGTAATTCTACTTAGCACTTGTGGGCCATTTCCTTCCAAGCACTTTCCAAGCATTACCTAAGTGATTCTTAGGTAGGGTGGGTGGGACGGCAGGAACTCCAGCCGTAAATGCAGAACTGTTAAATGCAGTCCTGAGGAAATTAGATTTTAGACTTGGAAAAGAAATGCAATGCTAACACTAACAGTCTGTCTCACTTCAAATAGGCACGTGTCCACCTCTCTCCCCAAATCTCCTCAGGGACAAGGGGATATTATACTAAGAGCAAGAGGGGGGGGGGGGACTGGCTTTCCAAAGATTATGAAAAGCTGTATCCCTTAGTGGGCAGCCACATTAAAGGACAGGTTTTTTTCCCCCCAGTTTGATGGGAAAATAACTGCCCTCACTTCCTGATCAGGGTGCAGCATGCTATGATTGGAAAGGCCAGTCACAGTTCAAGAGCATGCCATCTGCCAAGTGCCTGCTGTGAGCCAGCCGTTTCACATGTAACGTGTCTCATCATAACACCTAGTGGAAGGCCATGAATTGTCACCCGCGAGGTGAAATGTCATACCTGAGATGCTTGGTTCATCCAGTCCCTGGGTCCCCAGTAGCTGTAATGCGGGAGCCATTCATATAAGAACTTATTTCAGAAGCCAACATGTGATAGAGAGCAACGTCAGAGGCTGAGTGAGAACTGCTCCTGGAAGGTGTTAGCAGTTCGGGGCCGGAGCATGTCGCTGAGGGTGGCTTTCAGGCACCAGCCTTGGGACTCTGGAACCAGAAGGTTTCCAAAAGCAATAAGATGCAGTTGTTTTAGGAGTTTTAAAACATTAAAAGGGGGAAAAATATATAGTTTATAAGGCAGCTGCTTTTTTTCCCATACTGCTTTGTTCCTCCTCCTAGTCTGGTTCGTGTGCAAGGCTGGGAAGCCATTCCATCCTTCCTGGGCAGGATGCTCAGCCAACTTCACAGCCTTGTCTGACCCTCGGGCCACTGCTTGTTCTGGGAAATACTATATACTTCTTCTATTCCTTCCATCCTAGCTCTGTCCATTTTCTTCATTCCTCTCTCTCTCCCCTTTCCTTTCTTTCTCCCTTCCTTCTCCCCTTAGCCTCCACAACCCCCTCTTTCTTCTCCATTTCTGCTTTCCTTCCTTCCTTCCTTCCTTCCTTCCTTCCTTGACTCAGCCTAGCCTCAGACTGCCAATCCTCCTGCCTCAGACTTCTGAGAACCTGATATTACGGATAGATATGCTACCAGCCCCTCATCTCTTCACTATTTCTTGAACAGATTTTGTGTGTTTTTTTTTTTAATCTGAAAGAATGATAAGTTTTCTGTTTAGTTTCAATGATGACATAAAAGTAAAAAAAAAAAATTCTTGTTATTTTGGGGCCAACCTAGATGTGTTTGCATGGATGTTTAGGATTGTTCTTGAGACAGGTGGCAAAAAGAAAATTACATGACTTGTGTGAATGATATGAATGCTAAGATCATAAACTCTGGCCAGTCATGGAGTGCTGACACACATGTGACACCATAGCCTGCAAAGCAGAGCCATGCAGAGTCCAAGGTGCCGGTAGAGTGGATGTAAGGGCCATCGGGGGAAACCAGTGAATTTATTTCAGCCCATCTCTGTTATTGTCACACCATTAACTTGGCTTTTATGAGGTTTCTATATTTTTCACATACATCACACATATATATATATATCTACACATACACACATATATATGTATACATACTTTATACATATATATGCCTTGCTCTCTTCAAATGTATGGTCCCCTTAACTTTTGTTGTGTTTGTGCACACATACACACAGACTGTACAATCGGCTCAGTCCTTGTTGAGGGGGCCTTAAATCCAATTAGAAAGCTGCTGGTTATCACTAAAATATGCATACTACAACTGCCTTCTTAAGGTTACTATGCCGTGCTAATTGTCACTGTGGTTCATAGACAGCACAATTTGGAAGGATTATTGGTTGTTTTACTTCTTTAGATGTTTGAACGGCACTTTCCAGCACCTTGAAAACTAGTCCTCAGGTTGGAGGCTTCATGTCATATCCAGCTCAGGTCCTCTGGGCTGTATGTCAAAGTACATAGTATTTTCAGTAATAAGGGCTGACTTTTCACCTTTCACCTTTCAGGAGCAACCAGGGCCAGCAGCAGTAGCCTATAAGGTTTTCGGAGTCTCTTGGAAAACCCTGACCAACAACTCAAACGAGGGCTCTTCATGCCTACTATTGGGAGTTATGTTAGCGATTCTGTGGCTCATTTAAACTACACATGCACACACAGGCTACATGTATTAAAGGTATTTTACATAGATGGTTGATAGTATGTGATTCCTTATGAATTCGGTAGACATCTTTACTGTTATCTACCTCCTCCCTCCCCTCTTTTTGTGTTCATCCCCTCCCACTCTCTATTTCAAGTTTTCTGGCATTTCCATTCCTCCCTTCAGATAACTACTATCTCTCTCTCTATTGCTCCCTGTCCCTACACCCCGTCAATGGTTCCTTTTTAGTTTCCTGGTTTCTGAAGTTCCTTCAGGATCTGTACTCACCTCTGAAGATTTGGAGCTGGCAGCCTCCCATGAGAGAGAACATGCAAATTTGTCTTTCTGGGCTATTTCACTCAATAAGGTTTTTTCCTAGTTCTACTTATTTACCTGTAATTTCATGATTTCATTCTTTGCAACCGAATAGTATTTCATAGTGTATCTGTACCACATTTCCATTGCATATTCATCAGTTGGAAGCTATTTAGGATGCTTCCATCGTGACTCAGCAGTACAGCTGAGCAAGTACTTGTGGAATAGGGTGTTAACTTCTTTGGGCAGATGACCATAAATGGTATAGCTGGGCCATGTGGTAAATTTGTTTTTAAAACTCTGATGCCCAGAGTGGCTGCACTGGTTTATACTCTCAACAACTTTGAATGAAGGTTCCCTTTTCCCTGCACCTACTTCCTGTGTTTGCTGTTGGTTGTTTTGTTCATCTTTACCATTCACACTTGGGTAAGATGAAATCTCAAAGTCTTTTTGATTTGAATTTTTCTAATTGCTAGAGATGATGAACTTTTTTTGTGGGTTGGTTTTGTTTGTTTGTTTGTTTGTTTGTCTGTTTTGCCATTTTTAGTTCTTCTTTTGAGAACTCTCTGTTGAGATCCTAAGCCCATTTTTTTTTGAATGGGCTGGGTTTTTTCCTTTGTTTTTTGAGGTCTTTATATATTCTGGATATTAGTCCTCTGCCACATGTATGCAAAGAGTTGGCAAGCCTTTTCTCCCAATCTGTGGGCATTCTCTTCACTTGAGTGGTTGTTTCTCTTGCTGTGCAGAACTCCCTAATCGTGTGAAGTCCCATTTGTCAATTGTTGGCTTTAATTCTTGGGCAAATGGAATCCTCTTCAACAAATTGCTTCCTACAACCTACGCCATGTAGGGCACTGTCTAAGTTTCCTCCCAGCAGTTCCAGTGTTTCAGGTTTAGATCTTTGCTCCATTTGGAGTTAGTTTTTGTGCAAGGTGACAGGTACTTGTCTACTTCCATTCTTTTTTGTGTGTCCAACTAGTTTTCCTAGCACCATTTGTTGAAGATGCTTTTTCCTCCAGCATATGTTTTTGGCATTTTAAGTAAACGATTAAATAACATAATTTCAGTCAAACATTAACAATATGTCAAGGCGTTTGTAAAGGAATATATTGGGGGAGATTTTATCTAAAAAATTTTATTTAAAATTGTTACCAAAGATGTTGCAACAGACAACAAAGCTAAAGTGATACTGTTAATGAACGGTTAATGTGAGATTTGGAAACATTTGGTGAGTCAAGTGGAAATGATGGTAATAAGAATCATAAGACTGTCACCAAAACTGTGCATCCTACCCATAGCGTGGCGTCACAGGCTCTAACCCCTGTGCATCCTACCCATAGCGTGGCGTCACAGGCTCTAACCCCTGTGCATCCTACCCATAGCGTGGCGTCACAGGCTCTAACCTCTGTGCATCCTACCCATAGCGTGGCGTCACAGGCTCTAACCCCTGTGCATCCTACCCATAGCGTGGCGTCACAGGCTCTAACCCCTGTGCATCCTACCCATAGCGTGGCGTCACAGGCTCTAACCCCTGTGCATCCTACCCATAGCGTGGCGTCACAGGCTCTAACCCCTGCGCATCCTACCCATAGCGTGGCGTCACAGGCTCTAACCCCTGCGCATCCTACCCATAGCGTGGCGTCACAGGCTCTAACCCCTGCGCATCCTACCCATAGCGTGGCGTCACAGGCTCTAACCCCTGCGCATCCTACCCATAGCGTGGCGTCACAGGCTCTAACCCCTGTGCATCCTACCCATAGCGTGGCGTCACAGGCTCTAACCCCTGTGCATCCTACCCATAGCGTGGCGTCACAGGCTCTAACCCCTGCTTATTAAAATCAGGGCCCTCTGCCTTCAACCCCCTCCTCACTTATTCTAGCACTTGTATTAGTACAGGTATCTGCACTCTCAGCTTGGTGTCTCCCTATGAAGTTCGCTTGGGATGAATCTTTTCACTTAGCACTGTATAGTCACAACTTTTATATTTGCTTTGGTCACTGTAACTGGGAAGTTTTGCCTCTCTAGGATCCTGCGCTCCACTAGACTGAGCTCCCTCTGCGTTCTCCACTCACTGCTGAGCCACCCGCCTGTGCTCATGACTTCCTATACCACTGGCTGTGTTGGGGACTTGAATGGGAAGTGTCTCCCCCAGGCCTAGGCACTTGAATGCTTAGTTCCCAGGCGATGCACTGTTTAGGAATTCCTGGGACTTTTTAGGAGGTGGGGCCGCCGTGGAGACATGGGCCACTTGGGGGAAGTCTTGGAGCATTTATGGCTCAGCTGGGCATCCTGTCCATTCTCTCCTTCCTGGTTCATCAAGAAACAAGAAAGGAAGGGACTGCCTGTCACCGTGCCTTGTCCTTCATGATGAGCTAGGATGAACTCTTCCTCCTCCTTTGAGGTGTTTCAGATAGTTGGTCAGAGCAATGAAAAACCTACTGCAGGCCGAATTGACGCACAAGATTGTTTGGAATTCCATGCACTGCCTCTACTGATTCAATAGGTCCGCCCCTGGGTCACTCAGAAGCCATAAGCTATCTTGCTTAAGTAGATAAGTGAACATATTTTCAATACCAGGCCAAAGAAGTAGGAACTAAAATAGTATATAAGTTCACATTACAGTTATTTGAACTCCATGATGAATTCTAAATCTGTTTGAGATGAAGTATGTTGCATGTATTTATTTAAGCAGTTCAACGCTTCTTATGTTTTTATTGAACTTGAAAAAAATTGACATTTAATAAAGGTGGAGGAGCTTGGTGGACATGACACTTTGGAGTGAGTGTAGGATAACCACAGGTTTCCACAGGTTTTGACAGCTACTTCCCAGGAGGGATCCTGGCTGACGCTGAGCTCCTAGCATGCCTTTCTTCCCATCACCTCTTGCCTCTGTAAATTTAGAAATGAAAGGTACCCATGTCCCTCATGGCCTCGAACATCATGCAACGTCATGAGTTCTTTTTTTCTTTTTCATCATGAGTTCTTAAAGAGACCGAACATGCTGACAGCAATTTTGGCTTCATATTCTCTGTTCCTCTTTGTGCCTTTGGGATAATGGCTCATTGGAGCCAACCTTGCTGGAGTTTGGGTTTTATTTTCTGATTGTGCTATCCTCTCTGCAGATCAGCAGCTGCATCTTAAAAGCAAAGGAAGACCACAGAAGGACCTTGAAATGTAAGAGATCACATTAAGAACAGCTGTGAAAAGGTGTATTCAGAGTAAAGGAAATATATAGATGCACCTGGGATGATAAACACATACATTTAACAAGCGATAGCATTATACAGTAGTTATTCTTATTTGGGCTACAAAATAAAAAACGACTTTTTGAAACTACAAACATGATATTTTATTTTTAAATATATATTTTATCAATTTATTCATATTACATCTCAATGGTTATCCCATCCCTTGTATCCTCCTATTCCTCCCTCCCTCCCTCCCACTTTCCCCTTACTCCCCTCCCCGATGACTGTGACTGAGGGGGACCTCCTCCCCCTGTATATGCTCATAGGGTATCAAGTCTCTTCTTGGTAGCCTGCTATCCTTCCTCTGAGTGCCACCAGGTCTCCCCATTCAGGGGACATGGTCAAATATGAGGCACCAGAGTTTGTGTGAAAGTCATACCCCACTCTCCACTCAACTGTGGAGAATGTCCTGTCCATTGGCTAGATCTGGGTAGGGGTTCAAAATTTACTGCACGTATTGTCCTTGGCTGGTGCTGTAGTTTGAGTAGGACCCCTGGGCCCAGATCTGCCTATCATAATGTTCTTTTTGTAGGTTTCTACGACCCTCTGGATCCTTCAAACATGATATTTTAAATTGAGACAGTGTGCTAGTATTCTTAATTAATATTTTGTTTTATTGTTATCAGTCAAGCTGCATTGTGTGTGCAGCTGCATGTGTGTCTGTGCCACAGCACACATATGAAGGCGAGAAGACAACTTTGTATGGTCCCTTTTTATCCTTCTAGCTTTATTTGAGTCCCAGGAATCAAACTCAGGTCTCCAGGCTTTTATAAGCATCTTTATGTGCTAAGCCACACCACTGGGTCTAGAATTTTCCTTATTTACAGTACTCCTGTATTTCCTGAAGACAGAATTTATTGGCCACAAAAGAAAAGTATTGCAAGACTCTTCTCCCATGAGGTGCCTACTGTGGTCAGATTTGCAGGAGTGAAGGAGGGTGGTTACCTGTGGGTGGGAGAATCAGGAATTATTACTTAAGCAGTAGAAAATTTTAGTTTTAGACTGAAGAAGTGCTTACATAAGTGTTTTATATGTTGTTCATCTTCAACATCAACTTGATTGGACTTTGCATTGTCTTGGAGACTGAGGCACTCCTCTGTGCGTGTTGCATGTCTGTTTCCAGAGCTGTCAGAGTGGAAGACCTACCGTGAATGTTAATGGCATCTTTTCATGGGTGTGGGGTCCAGACCGAATACAAGGGGAAAGAGAAGAAAGTCGGCTGAGTTCCTGTTTCAGATTTCTGACCCTCAAGGATGTGAACTGCCCTGCTCTTCTGTATCTTCTCTGCTATCATGACTTATGCCCAAAGCAACAGATCCAGAAGACTTTAGAATGAGACTTCTGAAACTATGAGTCAAAATCTTCCTTCCTTTTTGTTTATCACAGAGGAAAACCTGATGAACACATCCACTGATGGACAAATGTGAGCTGAGTAATTATTGTAGTTGCCACTTTGTGGAAGACATTAATGCAACAAAATATCAATATTTTAAATGAACTATTGTATCAAGTACAATAGCTCAAGTACAATAAGGATTTCTGATAAAGATTACCTTCATCAGAGCAAATCTTATGTATAGAAAAACTCATTTTAGCTTTGCCTTTGTATCAAAGGACTAGGACAATATGCTCTCCAAATGGCCATTAAACAGACCTACTATTAGTAATTTTAAAAATATACATTAAGCAGCAGAGGCATTTTTTAAAATTTAATCATGAAAAACATTTGAATAAGGACAGCATCCACTTGATGCAAATTAGAGTCATTTTGGAAAGGGGAACTTCAACTGAGAAGATGCTCCCACCAGATTGGCTTGTGGATAAGCCTATGGGGAATTTTCTTGTTTCATGATAGGCCACCATGGGCAAAGTTATTCCTTGGCTGGTGGCCCAGTGCAGAGGAATTTTAATCTAGCAACATGGCTGTTTCAGCAAGGGATCACAGACCTAGGTCTGTGTGATCTGTGTGACACGGCCTTAGTACACACCTTTAACCCCTCTGGTTGGAATTTGCTACACACCTTCAACACAGACAAACATGTCTAATTGAGGTGCAGACAAAGTGATCAAAAGTAACTGGGAGATAGTAACATGTGTACAGAGTCACAGAGGACAGGAAAACAGCCCACACTTTCTCTGTCCTTGTTTGAATATCTCTTGTGTTGTGACATTGCGGCTTTTCCTCCCCATGCATGCAGCTTATTTCTCTACCCCTTGAACATGGGTTGAGTAGGTGACTCGGGCTGGCCAAGGAGATAATCAGAAAATATAGCAGAGGTGGATAATTTATATTCAATTTATGTTATTTATTAAATAACAAATTTACAAGTTACATATATGTGTATATATGCCTCTCTCTGTGTGTCTCTGTCTCTGTGTCTCTGTCTCTGTGTCTCTGTCTGTCTGTCTGTCTGTCTGTCTGTCTGTCTGTCTGTCTCTCTCTCTCTCTCTCTCTCTCTCTCTCTCTCTCTCTCTCTCTCTCTCTCTCTCTCTCTCTCTCTCTCTCTCTCTCTCTTCTGTTTACAGAATGGCTATAGAGGGGCTCGCTGTAAGCTGAGGCAGAGCACTGGTACAGATTCAGGGAGTCTCTGAAGGTACTTGGATCAGATATTAAGGAAGCCAGTTGGAGCTCTCTAGGAGATGCGCTGAATAAAGCTGATGATGACTCAGGACCAGGTCTTGATAGATGAATAGATGGACATATGCATGGCAATTTGATGGGCCTCATTAAAAAACAAGGACCCTACTAAACTGAAGCCCTGGGACACTGGGAGAGTTTTGTTTGTAGGCCTTTAGCATAATCTCTGGATGACCAGATGACAATTCAGTGGTATCATTACCAATGAATTGCTAGGCCTTGCCGCTTTGGAGGATCCAGGTACATCTGTGGCATCTCCCATTGATCTGATGTACTTGGTAACCTCACAGCCCAGAATGTTCTCATATGGTTTTCATATATGATGATTTGAATAAGAATGCTGCCTCCATAGGCATTGAATGCTTAGTTACCAGAAAGTGGCACTATTTGAAAGTATTAGAAGGATTAGGAGGTGGGGCTTTGTTGGAGGAACTGTGTCACTTGGACTGGGCTTTGAGGTTTCAAAAGTTCAAGTCAGACCCAGTCTCTCTCTCTCTCTCTCTCTCTCTCTCTCTCTCTCTCTCTCTCTCTCTCTCTCTCTCTCTCTCTCTCTCTCTCCCTGCCTGCAGACCAGAATGTAGAACTCTCAGCTACTTCTCCAACACCATATCTGCCTGCTACAATGATAATAGATTAAATCTCTGAAACTGTAAGCAAATTCTAGTCCAATGCTTTCTTTATAAGCATTCTGCATAGTTTTATATCAACTTGACCCAAACTTAAGTCATTTGAGAGAAGGGAATCTTTTTAAAAATATAATTTATTAATTTATTCATATTACATCTCAATTGTTATTCCATCCCTTTCCTCCCCCCCTCCTATTTTCCCCTTACTTCCCTCCCCTATGACTGTGACTGAGGGGGACCTCCTCCCCCTGTATATGCTCACAGGGTATCAAGTCTCTTCTTGGTAGCCTGCTATCCTTGAGAGGAGGGAATCTTAATTAAGAAAATGCCTCCGTAAGGTTGGGCTGTAGGCAGGCTTGTAAGTTATTGTCTTGATTAGTGACTGATGGGAGAAGGGCCCAGCCCACTGTAGGGGATGCCATCCATGAGCTGATAAGCCAGTAAGCAGCACAGCACCATGGCTTCTGCATCAGCTCCTGCCTCCAGATTCCTGTCCTGTTTGAGTTCTTATCCTGACTTCCTTCGATGATGAACAACGATATAAAAGTGTAAGCTGAATACACCTTTTCCCCCCCAAGTTGCCTTTGACCATGGTGTTTCATTGCAGCAATGGAAGCCTTAACTAAGAGAATAAGTGTTATCTTGGTTATGATGTCTCTTTAGAGCAGCAGAGCAGTGACAGAGAGACCATATGTTCACAGTCAACTCCACTATGTTTGTTGGTGGTGCCTTTCCCTTTCTTGAGTAAGTTGTCGGTGTGTTTGTTATGGTTGGCGCTGGACTATGGTTCCAGCACTAACACAAATAAGAGACAGCTGCATCCCACCTCAGCATTTGCGTTCATGATGGAGCTGACTGCCTTCTGTGAAATGGCTCAGCCTTAGAGTACTGCTCACTGCATGGAGTGAGTTAGATCAACGCACAGCCTAGGCTCCATGCAGAGGCCCAAGGAGGTTTATGTTGGAGCTGGTGTCCTGGACTCTGGGGCAACAACGCCAGGCTTACCCTAGGAGAGAGCGCCGGCTCACCTAACTTCTTCATGGGATTATGAATTACAAAAGCGACTTCTTGAGTTCATCGGTTTTGTTTTGTTCTTTGAGGTCTCACTATGTAGCTCATGGCTGGCCTCAGTCTTCCTGCCTCAGCCTTCAGAAAGCTGGGATTGTGGGTATGTGCTGCCACGCTTAGTTAGGCCACTGAATTATGGGGTCGTTTTGCACATGGAGGTACACTTTTTGTACATTTTGTACAAAGGTAAAGCACTACTCGTTCCACAGAGGAACATCCAATGAAATAGCACTCCGAAATAAGAATATCGGAAATGTTTAGTGGATGAAATCATGCACTGAAAAGAGATAATTGTAAAATAGCACTCAGGCTATGGTTGAACTGAACTAACCCAGAAGCAGACTATGAATGTGTCTGGTCAGTAACATCTGAATATTAATGGTGGTTGTTTCTGATGTTTTAAAGAATTTAAATGGGGTTTGTAGATCTTTTGTCTCAATCATCTACTTGGATCAAAATATTTAAGAGTTTGTTTCTTAGAAGAGATACTAAATCTGCTCTGGTTTCCACAGATCATGTGGTAATTAATTGACTTTCAGAAACCCCAGGTCTCTCCTCATCCCGGCTTTGTGCAACTTTCTTTCCACTCCTGCCCTGAGCTCTTCCACCGTCTCCCCCCTTTTCAACCCCCTCCTGTGCTCCTGTGGCTTCTGTGAAACATTCATGACAATTTCATTTTCTCCTTTCTGTGCCTACACAGGTTCCCGTGAAGGGTCTGGGTCTGTGAATGAGACCGGAGAGTGCTTGGCCACGGAGCCACGATTGTTTGCCTTCTCAGTGAGCCACGTGACGTGAGAGGACGTGGAGTGGAACGAGGTTACCAGGCTCCCGGGATGGCACCCATGGACTAGTGTCGCCTAGCTTCAGACTGACCTTCAGGCAAGCAGATAGCAGCACCCTGTGTCTGAGGGAAAAATGATGCCTGGGCCAAGGAAATCTCATGTGCTTAAAGCGTCAACAAACAGCATCTCGGAACGAATGCTGCTGCAATGAGACTAAAGAAACCGCCATTTTCCTCTCTCTCTATCTGAGTTTACATCTTGACCACAGTCCCCCCCCCCTTTCTACCCCCTCTTGCCCCTTGCCCATCCACACCTCCTTCTTTCTCTTCAGAAGAGGGCATGCCTCCCATGGATACCAACCGAACTCGGAGTATCAAACTTTCGGTAAGACTAGGGACCTCCCCTCCTATTAAGGCTCATACGTAGTATGAGGAAAAGGCTTACGAAAGCCACTAAAAGAGTCAGAGACAGGCTCCTGCTCCCATTATAAGGAGTCCCACAAGAAGACCAAGCTACAACAACTGTAACATATATGCAGAGGGGGAAATATCATTTTCTATTGAAATTAGTAAATAGCAAACCACAAATGAATAATAATTGGTAGACCTTGAGAAAATAATAGCAACATTTTTTTTCTCTTTCCTATCAATTCCTGTCTCATCATCTGGCATCCTTTCCTCACATGGGCATGGGAGGACATATATTTGGAGTGAGAGCATTGGGAAGGCAATCATGTTTGTAAGGCATTTGAGGGGAATTTTGGTGGTTTAGTATTGGGTTTTCCAAACACACAATCAAAATGCTAAGTGGTACGGAGTTCTGCTGGAGCTCTGTGAGGTTTAGGACGGTGCTTTTGGTGTTTTAATTGGTTCAAGTCCCATGTGTTCGCTAATGGTTACAAACGATTAGAGGCTCAGAGCTACGAAATCTGCTTAGCAGAGGGTAATCCTGCCCTGGGAGTCACTCCCTGTGCCTGAGGAAACAACAAAAGTCGCGTTTAATGTATTATCAGAGAAGATGGCTGCCCCGTCGCTAGCTGCAGTCACTGTTAACTGTGGGTGTGTGTTAAGCCGTAATTACAGTGGCAGCATGTCATGGAGAACCAGAGACTTATCTGGTTTTGGCTCTTTCACGTCATGAGCAAGGCTGGAAATGAGTTCCTCAGGGCTACGTACAATCGCGTGAAAACACATTTTCTTAAGTGAAAGAGTAGACAGCTATGAGAGCCATGCTAAAACAACAAACATAGCTTGAGCAAGACAGTGAACCACAAAGAAGTTGCCTTTTGTGAACTGCACTCATGGGCCGCTGCTCCCTGGGAGGCCCGCTAGGAGGCGCTGTGGGGCAGGTGGGTAGGCGCACGTGCACTCAGAAAGGATGGGCCAGTAACTAAAACCAATTCATGCTTTCCAATTTGATAAGCATAAATTGTCAGTCAATCATCAAATCCTTATCACATGCTAGAGGCTCACGATTGTATGAGGTGCTTGGTGATCCATGTCCAAGGACCTGTCTTTACTAGATCTAAATGGAGTCCAGCTGGGTGAAAGTGGCAGCCACATCAGCTGCAGCGCATAGAAAGTAGAAACCTCAAGGCGAGCGCTGCAATCACTGTGAACTTGGAGAGGGCACAGAGGCGTCCTCAGAGGAGATGGCTGTCACTGAGGTTTACAGTGCAGGCTCTGAGCAGAGACAGAGCCCAGTCTTGCTTCTTTGGAGCACTCTTTCTGCAGGTTTGGGTAAATCTCTTCACCTATGCACAGCTATAGGCATCTCATCAGTACTGTAAATGATCTCAGCAAAGCATGATGGGAAGGGATCCTAGTGAATACTCTGTGACACGTAGTACAGGCTCAGGAGACAATGGCCATTGGTACGATTTCACCATGCCTATCCTCAGTGAGGTACGCAAGGAGCCCATGGAGAAGTCTCTTAGGCTCTCACTCTTAGGCTCAAACACTATGTGTGAGAGAGGTTTCCGCACTCTCAGGCCACACTTCTGTCATTCCACAGTGTCACCTGGGATGCAGAGATCACGGGGGAAGTTTGACTTCTGACATCTTTGAACTAGTGTGGGCTGGGAGGTTGTGGTTCTTCCTCTGTGAAACCGGTGTGACGTGAGCCAGGCAGGGAAACTAGAAAAGAGATAAAGGACAACAAAGGACAGAATGCAGATGGGGAAAGGATCGGAGCAGCGGCCTTTGTCTCAAGCAATGGGTGTTAGCACAGTGCAGGAGTGGCTTGTGGTCCTCCTAACATCCTTACGGCATCTTTCTGCTCCGTCATCTAACTCTTCTGTCCCATTGTGGGGTGAGAATGAGGAGAGACAGGGAGCCCTTCAGATACATCTTTTTATCAGTCAATATAGAAGGTTAAAAGTAAAGTCAAAATACTACTACATCTATAGACAAGAAAAGAACATAGGAAGGAAAAAAAAACTAAGGGGAGAGTATCATCCCTCAAAGGAAAAAAGAAAAAAAGAAAGAAAGAAAGAAAGAAAGAAAAACATGCTTTAAAAAAATACAGTAAATTAAAAATTCTGCTAAACAAGTAGGCAAGAAAACTAGGAGGTCACAGGGCTAAAAAGAAAAATGAATAACAAAGTGAAAGAGGCATCAGAACAGTTTCTTTCTGGGTCTCCCACACTGGAGACGCCAGTTAGACACTTGCCCAGTGATGAGTGAGAGAGTGTTCCTTCCCTCCAGGCTTTCTGGGATAGTTGTGTGGGAGTGCAAGTTCTTCCTTAAGAGTGAGAGAACATCAATTCCCTGCTGAGCATGGGAAACAGAAGCCATTTCTGAAAGGGAAGCCAGGAGAAAGCCAGGGGTGCGGAAGGCCAATAAACGCCCGTCTTTCCAGTGGTGTCTCACGCTGTTGCCTGATCTGTATTGGACAAGTGTGTGAGGCCTTCCTGCATTGTCTGCACAGCGGTCACTTTCATTCTTTTTTGTATCAGTGACCTTTGCTTACTATACTCTGGCTTTGAATTCTGTGACTTGGCCATAGGCTCTCATCCTCCAGGGACCCCCCAAGTTGTACCGCTTAGGGTGACTAATGTGTCAGCCGGTGTGTGTCTCCTGTGTGTGTGTGTGTGTGTGTGTGTGTTGCTACTGGGAAACAGCAGCACTCTTGAGAGTGCTACAAACGAAGGACAAGTTTTCATGCTTGTAAAAACCTGCTTTGGATTACTGACCTGCTGGAGGGCTGCAGCTTGAGCACCATGCACATGCCCGGATTCCTGATTTCAGAGCACCTGGGCTCTGCAGCTGTGGGCATGTAGAAAGCTCCAGAATGTAAAGGCACGTAGCAGCCTTAGGCTCAGCTCTGTGGCTGCAGGCACACGCTCTGCTGAGGAGCTCTGTTCTGGTCACCAAGGGTCTCCTCACTCCTGACCCCCAGTGTCCTTTAGTAGTCTGCCATTTTCTGCCCTTCCTGCTCGCCACAGCTGCCTACTAGGCCTTCCCTCATCAGGGCTCATGGCACTATGACTTGGCTCTCCCTGACCTGTGTGCCTCTGTCCTCAAGCTCTCAGGGGAACTAAGTTTTAACACTACATTCTCTCGAGACAATGCCAAGACACTGCCACCACAGTCAGGTAGAATGACAATGTGAGATTTCCCTCCAGTCCTGACCCATCTGCAGTTTACCCAAATCTGTACCTGCCTGAGGCTTGTGAAGGCTGCAGGCTTGTATAGAAATACAAGCCTGCCTTTGTCCTGGCTTCCCTTAGAAATGACTTCTACCTCCCATTCCCCAGTGGGAACTGATGTTTTCTCACTCTTAAGGGAGAAGTTGCACTCCCACACAAGCTTTTCCAGAAAGCCTGGAGGGTAGAACATTCCCTCATTTATCACTGGGCAAGCATTATGTGCATCCCCAAACAGATGCCATCTAAGAAAAGAGTATCACAGACAAGTCTTCCTTATGAATAGACAAAAGATCAACAAATATTATCAAAGCAAAGCCAGTGATGTCTAAAAATAGTAACAAAACATGGAGTTTTTAAACACTGAAAAACCAGTTTAGCATTCTAAAATTAATTAATAACCTATAACACTGGGAGATTAAAGGGGCAAGTTTCACAGTCATCCCAGTAAATGAATAATTCAGATTTATACTCATGACTTTAAACATGTTAGAAGACTCATGGGAAAGGCTGTGTGTGACACCAGGAGGAGATTCATGGGTGGGACTCCCAGAGCTTTAGATATAGCATGCTTTCACATCAGCAAAGAGCCAGAGTTTTGTGAACTTTTTAAAAAATCAGAGCTGATTCTATTTGATGCCCTTGCCATTGACAGTTGCCTCTCCCTAGATGCAGAGCTGTGTCTCAGAATTGAGGGCCTAACATATCTAGGGGGTGGGGGGTGGGGATTGGGAACCTGGACTGCATCCAAATTTAAAACATTACTGAGAAAATTCATAAAATGTGTGTTATGAAAATAATTTTATTCTGCAGATGTGTAACAAAGAGTCTATGTTTAAGGAGACAGGCGATACCTCTGAGGTTAGGAACACTATGGCTCTTCCAGAGGACCTGTGCTGGGCTTCAGGAACTCACATCAGGTGTCCTTCAACTTTGGCTCCAGTCTTACCTGGCCTTTGTGGGCCCTGCACCTCATGGCATAAATCCATACTACGATGCCCACATATACATAGAATTTAAAAATTATACTTCAGTGATAAAAGGAGAAATCAAATTGGGCATTGATTAAGTTGTTGGCAAAAAAGAACAAAATGGCTACATTAAGAAAGGTTCACCATCAGCAGAGGACAGCACTGGAAACTAAAGTCAAGTCCAGTATATACCCACTAAAACGGTAGAGGGAGAAGATTAACAAAATCAGATTTTTGTTTTTATCTAGAGTCTCACTGTGTTGCCCAGACTTCTCTCAATCTCATGATCCTCTTGTTTCTGCTCTCTAGTGCCAGGATTACAGAAGTGTGCCACCACACCCATCGAAAAATCTAGAATGGCCATAGATGCCATACCTATAGATGCATAGGTTGGTACAGCTACTCTGTAAATCTCTCTGGCAGTGTGTCCTTGTTAGTTACACATCCATTATACGACCTAGCAACAACACTGCTTCGAACGTACCCAGGAGACTAAAAATGATTTAACCAACATTATTCATAGCTTTCCTCTCAATAGCCCAATTCTGGAAGCAGCTTGCATGCCCTTCATTAAGAGCTTGTGGTGTACTCATGAAATACTGCTGCTACATCTCAAAAAACATGCTGAGTGAAGGATGCAGGCACAAGCAAACAAGTACGCTATGACTGTATCAACACGACCTTCTAGAAAATGCACAGAACGAGTTAGTAAAGATCAACACGGTGATTAAAGTTGGGTGCAGATGCCCTGAGAGGACAAGAATTGTCCCAGAGCATCTTTGTAAAAACTCATTAATTCAGTAACCATGTACATTACATTTCTGCCAAATGTTGATGAGCTTCAATAATCTGTAGCAAGGGTACCATCTTCAGGACTTGTCTCCGGGTGCCTTGCTGAGGGGCCCACAGCAGAAACTTCCTTCCAGTCCTACCCTTAAGGCAGGCTGACCAGTAGAGCCATCGAATGGAGGTGGCCTCATCCTGCACCTGCCAGTCTAGAGCACAGTTACCTTGTTTGCTGGCCCTACGAGCTTCTAGGGTGAAAGCAGGCAGCACCCTGGAACAAAGGTGGGTTTTTAGGGAATCACAGCTGTGGCTTTGATTCCAAGCTCCAGCACTCATCTAATTGCTTAATTGCAAACTGAAGATAACCAGCTGCTTTGAGGGCTGTATGCAGAATCCTGCCCAACCCTCCCTTCCCTCCATGCCTGCCTCTTCTTTGAAGTGTTCCCCAGTTTTCCTAACTTTGCCAACCTTCTCATGGGCCCATGGGTCCTTGTATTTACTTGCATGAACAGGTGGCTAATATCAATTTTTACCTCTTTCCTCTGCTGAAGACTAGGCTCCTTCGGGACAAGTCACAGGGGGATTTCTGCTCACCTGTGCCTATGGCATCCAGTTAATATAGAACGAATGTTTGCTGGCTGAGGTGACTGCTCCATGGGCCGGGATTTGCACTGTAATCGAGCCAGCTCTTACTCTGGTGAAGTCGAGTGGAGCGGTAATCCTCCTCAGTGGAGTCTTCCCTGCCTTCTCAGCTCTACTCCTTCACACCCCAGATCCCCCAGTTCACCTCTGAGTGCGTTCTTTCTCCCTTTGTCTGTTCCCTGAGTTCATGCGTATCGAAGTATGCTTGTCTTACATGACACGTGGCTAAGATTAGAGAAAGGGTGCTGTGAGGAGGGTTTTGTGACACTCCTAATGACAGCCTGAGAGAGATAACTCCATCACAGGGCCTGGGTTGGAGGCTTTTACATGGTCTTTAAAGAATCGGTAGTTGCTTTTTTGGGGGGGGCTCCTAAGAGCTCTCACTCCAGGCTGCCTACTGATGCCCACATGAGGGCCCAGAACTCTGTGTACATCACTTCTTTGCTTTGGTGCCCCAGCCTGGACATTTTCAGGGCCCTGTTTGTGAAGCTCACTGATCTTTTGGCGTAGTCAGAACTGCAACATGGCGGTATGCTGTGCCTCCTGCCATCGCGGCTGCTTTACTTTTTGTCTTTTTCCTCTGCTTTCTGCTTTCTGCAAGATGAGAGAAAAGGCTTCGGCCCACCTAGCCTGGGAACACTTGTTGCTCCAGATAGTCCTGCGTGTTTCTGGCTTTACTGCTCAGAAGTCTCAAACTTTAGATAGATACATATTTACTTATGTTCCCCCAACTTTTTGCTTTGAAATACAGATGTTCCTCAACTCACAGTGGGATTGTGTCCTAATGGACTCAAGGTTAACTGAAGAGACCATGTGTTGGAAGTTCAGTGAACACAGCTCACGCAGTGACTGTCAGCAGCAGGGGACTCCGTAGCACCACTTGGTCACCTTCCCGATTCACTGGCATCTCTTTCCAAAGTATTTACCATGGATTGCTAGTTCATAAAGATAAAAAAAAAAAAATACCAAATGTCAAAACTGAAGCAGCTTCTGCGGAGTGCCTATTGCTTCTGCCACCTTGAGAAGCTCTTCAAGCTTCTTCCTAGCAGCCACTGTAAGGACAATCAGCAGTTGTAGATTTGTAGAGCATAGCAAAATGCACTGGGTCCAACGACCTTGTATGCAACTCTTTACTTTTGCTTCTAAACTCAATGCATGAACATTAGAGTATTTCAAAGAGCACACATGCATTTATACTGGAACCAGATGGAGTGGTGCGTGCCTACAATCCCAGCACTTAGGAGTTAGAGTCAGAAGGATCACCACAGGATGAAGGCCTATGTTCTACCATGAAGTTTAAGGCCAGCCAGGGCTACCGTGAGAGACCCTGTGTCAAAGCAAACAAAGAAACAACAAAAATTATTTATAGTAGAGTCTATATCCTTCAAAGACATTGCTCAGCCATAAATGAATGTATGGACCTGCTTGGCTTATTTATTAAAAATGGAATCCTGTGAGGCAGGTGTGATGACACACACTTTGGGTCTCTCTGAGTTTGAGGGCAGCATGGTTTATATAGTGAGCTCCAGAAGATCCAGGACTACATAGAGAGGCCCTGTTTCAAACACACATACACACACACACACACACACACACACACACACACACTACCACCACCACCACCACCACAACCAGAGTCATGCTATCCATCAACCATTTTCAACCCAGAACCAAAGTGAAATCCTGCTACACCAGTTGCTACAGTCGCCACACATTTCTGTAGGCAGCCATAAAAAGAGAAAAACGTTTCAGACACATTATTTTCAGAAAAGACGCATTTAATTTTGAAACTCTGTAGAGAAAAGTTGGTATAACCTCAGGTGGACACTCTTTGACTCCAAGCCAAGTCTCTGTTCCTGGTTTTAATCAAATTATCCCTTTCTAGAAACAAACGCCTTCTTCCAGGAGAAACCTGGTATGGGGAGGGTGCGGGGGGGCATCTCACCCTCACTGTAGGACTCACTTGCATAACGCGTTGTTTCCATGCCTATAAGTCCTTAATCTCCTTGTTTCGGAATGTTAAGAAAATTTGCTACTTGTTTCCAAAATTTTCCGTTTGTCCAGCCTGTGGGATCCAAACTCAGGGGAGCCCTGAAGGACAGGGCAGATGGATGAGGACAAAGCCTGCAGGGAGGCAGTAGGAAGAATCCTGGGACAGTTGCTGGCTGGGTGGGAGGCTGAGTCCTCCTCTGTGACTAGACTACCTACAGCGTTCACTGACCACTTCAGACCTCCATTCCAGAGGAGAGGCCCAGGGCTGCTGCCCTACCGTAGATAGCGTCACCAGAAGGAGATGGTTAAACACTGGGCTCAGTCACTTGAGATGAGGCAAGGCAACTCTCACCAACTTCATGCTGAGGCCATCCTATCTCTGCTAAGTTCTGACCCCTCAGGTCTCTGCCTCTGGGGACTGAGAGCTCAGAGGGAGAAGGGGAAGGGACTTGTGGGGTAGCATCAAGTCCTATCCCGAATCTGGAGGGGAGAAAAACCTGGACATCAGGATGAGCTTGGGCGTAAGTATCCACCCATGAGACCATCACTGCCACTACCAAGGCCATAGACAGATCCACACATGATCCGACAATATCCTCACAAGCACTTCGTGAGGGATGATGCTTTCAGTGCTCCTTCACAGGTGAAGAACCCAAGGTTCATAAAGCTTAAGTAGATTGTTCAAGCTTACACAGTTAGCAAGCGGCTAACAAGAGCCCAGGACTACTGTCTAAAAAAGGAACTCTTATCCATCCACTGTGTCCTAGTCTGCTGCTATAGTCATGTGCACAATTATGTAGAATAGACACCAGGGTTTAGAGGAGAGAGAGAGAGAGAGAGAGAGAGAGAGAGAGAGAGAGAGAGAGAGAGAGAGAGAGAGAGAGAGGCTAAATAGTTTAATTAAATGAATTTCTAAATAGCATCTAAACTTGCAGTCTCCAGGGGTCCAGTTACTGAGCAGAGGCTGTTTCATGTGTAGAAACCTGATGAGTGTAAAGGGCAGCTTCCGACCTCACATGACCAGAAAGTACAAGAAGCTGGCATGAGCCCGGGGCTCAGAGGCAGCTTGGAGTCTCCTCATCTCCTCAAAGAGCAGTGCGGACACCAGAATAGTTCCGTATTTCCAGTTTCTGTGCTCTCTCTCTCTCTCTCTCTCTCTCTCTCTCTCTCTCTCTCTCTCTCTCTCTCTCTCTCCCTCTCTCCCTCTCCCCCTCCCTCCCTCCCCCCCTCTCTCCCCCCTTTTAACTTATCTTTCGCTTTTTTTTTTTTTTGGTGAGGAAGCATGGGTTTTCCCGCTGCTTTACTTTCATCCTATTTCAATGATGACTTATATGATTTGAGTCAACAGGGAAAGCAGAGATGAAGGAACCTGTGATTGGCCATACAGCCAGGGGAAATAGGGGGTGACAACCCTGTGACTCTGACCCTGGTCTCATGCCCATGATTGGTCACCACACTCCCAGCTAGTAGAAGACAAGAGGCTGTGAATCATTGAGGGTACTGTAGACACGTTCGTGTTGGGGTGCTCTCTGAAAACCTCCATACCCTTAAGATTGGCTCCAGACTGACTCCGACTTTGTTTCCCAGTAACAGAAACCAAAGCATTTCCAGGGGCTAACTCAGCTACAGATGCTGCTGGATTTCCGGCAGAAGGCTCAGCTTGCCTAGGGGCTGTTCTCTGCCAGTGCTTTGGAGGGCCAGTGTTTCAGAAGTCCCAGTTCCTCACTTGTGCCTTCAGAGGTTTCTAATGCTTTCTAATGAGGCTCCAGGCCTGTACCACATGAGATCGGCTCACGTAGAGGAGCCACTCACAACTGCCTTCTGCCTAAGAACTCAGAAGTTCTCCCTGGAAGGCACCACAGGACCTTAGATGGAGGATTGTCACCATGGATGTGCCTCTGCTTGATTCTAGCCCCAATGGCAAGTTTGCCCCTCTTTAGCTCTTCCAGTGAGATGATCTTACCTGTTTTCAGCATCCCCAGCCATGCAAGAGATAGACCTTTTGTGCTCCACAGCTCACACATCTGTCTGCATGCGCCTACAGCCTCTCTCCTGCTGCCTTTCTTTTCCTTTGCTTCTCTCGTCATCTTGTCATTTCCCACATGTCACCAGCTAATTAAAGGAGGTGTCCCCACAGAGCCAGTGAGAAGGGACCCTCTCAGCAGATGTACCAGTGTGCTGGCCACACAGCGTGCCAAGATTATCAAAGGATTCTAGGTGGTACGTAGGCGGCTGTGGGATAAAAGCTTTCAGGCTATCACCCAAAGTTGGCTTCTGTTCCCGAAGAGCCCTTCAAACGGAGCATGGCAGGGATGGCAGGAAGAAGTCAGTCTTCCACTCAGAGTACAGAGAGAGAGAGAGACGGTGGGGGGCGGGGGGGGGGACAGACATGTCGGAGTTGACCAGAATAGAGAAGCCAAGATGCCACACAGCCATCTCCACAGGGAGTCCTGCAAATAGCCAAGACAGGTCCTGGGCCCAAGCTGCTGCCGGCCTGGCACAGTCTGAGGACATCCCCTTCTGGACATATCTATCCTGGGCAATGCCAAGCAGCTAGCTCTCCTCCTAGCTGGCAGGACATTGGGTGTACGCAGATGAAAGCTGCACGAGGCTCTGAATCTCTCTCTCTAGCCTCTGAGCCTCCAAGTGGCCACCGCAACACTTGGTATGTAATAAGCATTCGTCAGGGTTGCTAGGGTCCATGCAAGGTAAAACAACAGTCTATGATCACTATTAGTGGCCTTACTACCCAGTCACTGCTTAAAGAAAATCTGTAAATAAGTCTTGAAGTGGGGGAGGGGACAGGTGCAGTGATAGTTGCAAGCCTGTAATTCCAGCACTCCCTTTGGGAGGCAGAGGCAGGAGGATCCCTGTGAGTTGGAGGCCAGCCTGGCCTACAAAATGAGTCCAGGACAGCCAACACTATGCAAAGAAACCCTATCTTGAAAAGCAAAATAAAAAATAAAAAATAAAAAAAATAAAAAAAAAATATTTTTTTTTTTTTTTAAAAAGGAAGAAAGGGGGAAAGAGGAGAGAGAAGTGTGTGTACAGGCAACATCAGGATCATGGAGTTCTTCAAAGTTAGAAGCTTGAGTGCAACATTCAGTCAGGTCCCCAGGTACCCCTCCTGCCTGAGATTTAAAAGCGTCAGTGGAGGATGAGCCAGTTCTGTAAAGGGTAGGCCCTTCTGCTGCCAGCCCAGTTGGGCCACCTTAAGCTCCTGCCCTGCCTGAGACTGTGGCTGACACGTCTCCCCAGGTGAATATAAAAATATCCAAAGGACAGAGCTTCTGCCTGCAAGCTGCTGCTGCTGCATGTTCTTGAAGCTCCGAGCTGAAACAAGCTGCTTTATAAACCTCCTGCACGTTGAATACAGACGACAGAAAACTTGGGTAATGCAGCATTTTCCCCCCTTCCCTCTGCTGGAACCAAACAGGAGCTCGGCCCTTTAAACTGGGCACAGCCAACATGAACTCTAAGCCTACAAGGCTGGCAGAGAATACAGGCGCAGCACGTGGAAGGCAGGGTGATAAAATGTCAACATAGTGAGGTGCAGGGCCTTGCTGGTGCTGCAGGGACCCGGAGTTCAGTGGCAGCTACTGCGGAGAAATGCTTAGCTCTATCTTAGCAAAAGAAGAGGAAAGAATGCCAGCTTGTCCCAACTTTGCTTTCTAATTGTAGTGTCCTGATTCTGTAAGATTTTCTCTGCATTATTCAGATTTTTTTATTCTTTGGGAAATTGAGGAAGAAAGGAATAAGGAAAAGAGTGAGCGAGGGAGGGAAAGAGGACAGTCTATTGGAAGCAAGTGCTTTTATTGATAAGTTAGTCCCTGCTCCCTGTGTGTGTGCTCACTGGGAAATCAATGCCAAGCCCAGAAGGAAGCGGAAAGGACCCCCCCCCCAGAAGAGTGGGGCAGACAAAAACTAGAGGAGAAGCTGGGTTGAAAGTCAGACCATGCTCAAACCTGGCCCTCATCTTCCTCACTTTTATCAGCTCTTCCTGTTTCTAGGTCTCCCGCGGAAGGAAGTGAGCAGAATACCTTCCGATGGAAAGTCTGGTCTCAAAGCTGATTTACTCTTGCAAACTGCCTGCGTCTTCTTGAGCAGTGATTTCAAAGAGTTAAACTGTTTCCATATGTCCAGCTTGAGAATGAAGTTTGTAGCCTTTGGCAACCTCAGCTGAATCCAGCTGCAGCTGCTACCTGTGTGTTCCACTCTGTGTGTGTGTGTGTGTGTGTGTGTGTGTGTGTGTGTGTGTGTGTGTGTGTGTGTATGTGTGTGTGTGTGTTGATCTCACACACACCCGCATGTTTCATGCTTGTATGCAGTGACATCTGAACCGAGTTCCGACTATGTCAATGAAACTGTTATGTCTTTGTTGGAGGAGATATTAATTCTGAGCAATTACAGCTCCCTTTCTCTCTCACCCCCCCACCACTCCCCTCCCTCCCACCCCGCCCCTCTCTTCATCTGCTCAGCAAGGACCATGGACCATGTCAAACAATATACAACACAGAAGAATGCAAATAAACTTTAGTCTGCATCGCCCAGCAAGGCAGTTAGCCGCCCACTTGCAAGATACTTAACTCTTGTACACATGATACACAAAGAACGCTAGCTACTTTCACCAATCCCTTTAGGAAAAAAAGAAAGAAAGAAAGAAAGAAAGAAAGAAAGAAAGAAAAAAAGAAAAGAAAGAAAGAAAAAAGGCAAAAGAACTGATCCTTGTCCTTCTGCGAGGTTGCAGTTCCTCCTGCTAATGAAGCAGCTTTTCCCATGATGCAGTGTGATAAGGATTGGCCTACATGTAGTCCAGCAAGCCACCGCTGATGTTTTCTCGATTAGGTCTCTTATCTTCCCTTGAGCTGCTACTGATGAAGGTCGCTGACAGCAGGATGGCTGGGAGAACGTCGGACAGCTCCATCAGATGGCAGCTATGCTATGACATGTCAGCCAGGACCTGGTGGATGGTAAGTTTGGCGTGATGACCCTTTCCCACCCTCCCCCCAAAGGTCCCCCTCCTCCCCCCTTTCCTTTGAGCGCCTCCTTTGTTGCTCCACGCACGCACGTGTTATAAAGTTTGCTGCCCGCTGAAAGTTCAAGCTCAAGTTGTGGGAGTCTGGCGTGTTCTGCGCACCACGGGCTAGATAGGGTTTCCCACTATTGTGGTGAGGGGCATAAGGGCTTCTCTTTTAAGAGGCAGGGCAAGTTTTTGTTCACTTAAAAAAAGAAAAAAAGAAAAAGAAAAGGAAAAAATGCAAATATTCTTTCTGGTCGACCGCAGGCTGGCTGCTGTGAACTTTATGGAGGCGGGGCGGGCAGTCAGGCTGTAGGGGACTGGAGCCTTTTTGCCTCCTTGGTCTTGCATTGGTCTTAAAGCGGAGCAATGTCCTTGTTTCTCCGGTGTCTCGAATAATGATTTAGATGGTGTATTGTAGCATGTTGTGTGTAGCCCCCTCATCAGTATGCGACTGTCCCCCACACTTTGCCTTAATTTGGAGCCCACCTCCCTTTCAGCGACCACTGTAACTGGAGCAACCACTGATTACTATGCCACTCAGCGTAATTAAATTTAGTTAATGAGGGTATGCATATTCAGCTCATTATTTTTCTTTGCTCAGGCAAATGTGTGTGGGTTTGTTGTTGCTGTTCCCTCTTTCATATTTGTCCAGCTGCAAATGTGAGGGGGGGGGGGGGAAGAAAAGCACAGTGCCTGGGTGAACCCCGGAATTCAACTTTAAAAGTGCTATCAGGAACAGACAAGTTTTACTTAGCCTTCTTCAGGCAGGATGCTGGGAAAATCAGAAGTTTGGGGAAAGAAAACCTCTTCCCGTTATAAAAGTGCGACATGATAACTTACAGCGTGCTTGCTTCTGTGTGTGGACAATGGTCTCTTGTAGCCGTGACATGAATGGGGGGGACACTTTCTCCAGACAGCATTTAATGTGACTATCAAGTTTGTCATTGGCTAACTTAGCTGAGCAATTATTATTATTATTATTATTATTATTATTATTATTATTATTATTATTATTATTATTATTTTGTCATTTCTTTTTATCTCTCTCTCCATCACTTTTGGTCTTTGCATTTGTGTCTAGATGACTTTTGTTCATCTCCTTCTACACTTACCGTGCTTATCACGCAGCCCATTTTCACAAGTGGGAGACTATGAGCATCTTCTCCTGGGTGGGACGGATATGGCTGTCCTGGTGATCAGTCCATCTGTAGTCCCAGGACAGAAGGCAGCTCCTTCCAAGGAGTCCCGGCTTCTGGCACGGCTAGGCAAGAGGGCTCTTATTAATATGTTTGAGTTTCTGAAAGGTGGACGCAATGCTGTTGCCTGTGGGCTCCTCCTGAGAGCCCCCATGCACTGCCTGCACTGCCTGCACTGCCTGTTGTGGGCTTTCTCTGTGCACTTTCTCATTAGCGTGAGACGTGGGAGCCACAGGAGAATGCCACTGCTACTTGTTGCTGTTTGGAGTTCCCTCTGTCAAAAGAAAAAGGTCGTCCTCCCTCTTTCTGTCCCTTTCTTCCCGTCTCTCCGCTTCTTTTATCTTCACTGGAGGACATTTTACAACTGATCCAATTTTCCTTCAGTCTTGCAAAAGACTGTGTTAAAAAAAAAAAAAAAGACTTGTCCTACATGCCCACAGCAAAGCTTTGAAGCAATAGTTCGTGGTGAGCCTGTCTCCTGAAACTCATATTAAGATATTCTAAGAACTGGGCTTAAAAAATTAATATTTTCACTAAGTGAATCATTTACTGTGGAGAAAAAAAATGTGAAGTTTGTGCTAGGAAATTTTGCTTGAAAACATTGGTGTGAGCGTAGTGATCTGATCATGAATTTGTCCTTAAATTTCATCATTTTGCTCTGCAGAGTGTTTCCCGAGAGAAGCACATTGGCAATACTTATTTGTAAAGACTTGCAGAGCTGAGTTTTAAATTATTATGTGATTTTTTTTTTTGTTGCCTGAGAAGGTGCAGGTGATGGACAAGGACACATTTGGAGATAAAATACCAAGCTGAAAATATTTGCACCAGTTTTTTTTTTTATATTTAGACTTAATTATGTCCCATGAATGGTGTGTAAGGTTTTTTTTCTTAGGATGATTCAGCTTTAATGGACTTTGTTCATTTGGGACTCAAGTGTTTAAGAGATTATTATTTAATATGTCATCAGAAACTTGGAATGACAGGTGCTTTGTGGGCACCTAATTAATCAAGCTGCGTTATTGCTTAGCTTTAGTAAGGTGCTGCAAGACACAGGAAGCACACAGGAGACACTGTTGTCCTGCTTCTGTAGGGTGTAAGAAATATTTTAATAGTGCTTTTAAGTTCTTAGAGTCTTTGTTTTTTAAATTGTGATTCTCCTCTTACCATGAAACTGATTCTCTCATCTTTATAATTACTTCAGGGTTTTGTATAAGAAAGGATATCATGTCCTTGTTCGGCTTAATCAAATGAAATGTTAGTAACCAAAGCCTGAATTCCAAAGCTGCAGTGTCAGCCACCCCGACAGTTGCTTCCTGACTCATTGTCTGCTCCACTTAGATTTTCTTTTTGTGTGACAATGATCATAAATTCTATTTGACAAGGGGGAAAGCCCAAACAAGACGTGGTTGTCCAATTCTACATCTGTTTCCCTTCCTAGATAGGCATGTTTTGGTAAAACAGAGGGAGAAAAAACATCTTAGGGAGACAGCTCAATAAACAAGTGTAGGAAGAGTAAACTCCTGCGGGTGTGTGTGTGTGTGTGTGTGTGTGTGTGTGTGTGTGTGTGTGTGTGTGTGTGTGTGCATGTGTGTGTGTGTGCTAGGCATCATCTACATGTGTTCAGTTTTTAAAAAGATGAATCCTGTATGTTTGACTTTTACCAGCGTGTGCAGTGTGTGTTAGCTATCATGTGTGGAGTTTTTAATCTTGTATGCTTTACTTTTGTGATGTAGATCCTGTGAGGTAACTATCATCTATGCAACTGAGGCTTTTAAATATTCGGCTGTATGTGAGTTACTCTGTGTTGTGTGTAGTAAATGTGTGTACATGGTGCATTAAAAAAAAATGAAAACCTTTACATTTCCCCTCTTTACATGGCTTCCCATGTATTCTTTCCAAGAGAGTAAGTTTGAGAGCAGTGTCAATGACAGTTGGCCGGCTATATTTAGAATTCTGTTGATGGCCTTTCACATTATTTGAAAATACCACTCAGACTTTATCAAAGATCTGTCTTGTAAATAGCACTATTTCACCACTGTTTATTAAAGATGCTGTATGCTTCTTTTTAAACTGTTGACAAATAAAACTAACGAGAGCAATTTCCAGGATTCTCATTCTGTTTTGTGTTGTTTATTTAAAGCTCTCTGAGAGTGAGATTTATTAAAACTTCTTTGGTAGCTGTTTGGAACTTCAAGGGGGCAGATCCACACCAGACGTCGTTTTCTTCCCTCTAAATTTTCTAAGTCTAATCCTTTGATCCCATCAGAACCAGGCCAGAATGTTGGCAAGTTTACCTTAATTGTAAAGGCTAATTATTTAAATATTAATCCATAAAATTAATTTGAAAAACAAGCCACTTATCTATGCAACCTGTAAGCACAAAAACTGAAGTAAACCTCATATTGGCAAAGTCATGGGTTTATTTTTTGTTTCATATATGTTAGTTTACTTAACTATAATATAATTTTAATTTTTCTTGAAAGAAAATATTTTTTTCTGTTTTAAGAAGTTGAGGCAAGTGCCTTTACACAACTTCATCGCTTGATTTAAGGCAATGTTAGTAAAACAATAATGTTATTAAATGATTTGGTTTTTGCTTTATGGTCTTAATAATTAGACTTGGTTCTCAGTGTCAGTTATAACTTGGTAGTTTGACAGCAAATGTTAATGTACAGATAATTGCATTGAAAAGACTATATTCACGGAAAATATTTTTCTTAACTTTTAGAAGGTGAGGTAAATTTAGGTTTATAATTGTATATTTTTCACTGACAATTCTAAAATTAATATCTTCTTTTAAAAACTAATTTATTTTACTATCAGCAGAAGGATTTCTAAACTGTCTAATAAATACATTAAAAAAATATGTGCGAGTAAAACTCTTTCCCGGCTACAAGAGTGTACAAGACCCAGTAACTAATAACCTAGTGTATACTGCTGTGGTGATCTGCGGGCCCTGTAGACATACATCCGAGAAACCAAAACGCAATCTCTATTGCATGTCAAATTTTATTTGATCTCTAGAAGTGTAGCAGAAAACAACAGACTTCACACAAATAATAGCCACATCAAGTTATTTCCATGAGACACCCTGTCCATGGATGGACTGTGTTTACAATGCTGCCAGCTCTGAAGCCTATGTTTTGTTCAACATTATTAGACCCACACTACATGCCAGGCTCTGTTTGAGAAGCAGGCACAGCACAACTATCTGTCTTTGTTGGAATCAAATGCGCATCGTGGTGTTAACGGAGGAGATCAATCCCACTAACAGATATGAAGGGATTCTCTTTCCTTGAACATTGGGCAGTGTAGGAGACTTGCAGACTTGCCACTCCCCAGGCAGCCACACATCTTTCTGATATTCTTCCTCAGACTCACGGGTGAATGCGACCACCACCTCTAAGACATGTCCTGTACAGTTAATGACCTGGGCAAAGGATAATGGTCACCTCTAACCATTCTAAAAGTCAGTTCTGAGTGGAGCAGCCATCACAGTGCTGAGGGTGACCGTGGCTGCAGGACAGCGCATTCACACTCCTAAATAATGCACCGCTTTTTAAATATCTCAAGTGCTATCACCCTCGGGATATGCCTTTTTTCTTTAAAGCTCCCATTCCTTTATTCTTTAGTGACATAGTCTCATTTATAGTCCTATTTTCAATAGGTGAAATCATCTTTAAGTGACAGGGCAAGGACAGAAGATGTGGTGAAGCACGTCAGCAGATATTCTGAGACGACTTCTGTGGTGTTTTCTGTGGCTTGTTTGCACACATAAACTTTGGGTCTTATCTAAATCAGCAGTAATTAGATGGTTATTAATTTAATCTGAGGGTAAGGAAACACAAGGGCCTGCCTATTCTCCTTTCCAGTTCTTTCTTTGTTTCTTTCTTTTTGGAAGTGAAGGGTCCTGTTCTCAAGGGCGCTATCGCTTCCATCGATGGGAAAGCCGGTGTTGATTTTACAGTTTAGAGGTTGGTTAACAGAGCTATCTGATGCCGCAGTGTCACTGAGACTGTGGGGTAGCTCCCTAACACGGCGGAGTGGTGTCAGTCACTAACAGGCATTCTTTTTTTTTTTTTCTCTATTCCCCGAGTCTCAGCAACAGGAAAATATTTCAGGGCAGGAAGAAAGAATGGCATTCCCTTGTTGCATCTCAAAGTGTAAAAATACCCAGAGAAACTGTAAAAGTGAAAACAAGGAGTTGTGCTAAGGGGCGGACACAGCTGTACTGTGTGCCTCATCACCTGTGTGTTGTTTGAATCTCAATGCTTGGCAGAGCCAGGAGACCGGAAAGGGCTCTGTGAGCGTTGTCACGGTTTTTATTATTGTGTCAGCTGACACCAAGTGGGACATGCCACAGGGCACACACAGAGTACCACGAGCTGCACAGCCTTGGCTGCCCTTGTCATTTCTTACCACTCTAAGAGAAATCTTAATATTGTACTTCTTCCCAGAATGACTTTGTTCACTGAGTGGCTGCGTTCCCCTCCCCCCGCCCCCCACATACAGTGTTCATGTTCCAAGTTTGTACATAATGGCGATGTTTATGAGCACCGGGCTGAATCCTGGGAAATGTAGATTCTGTGACCTCTGGCAAATGAATTTGCACATCCCGCGGCTGCTGGAGCCAGCTGTAAAGTGCAGATAATCACTCTCATTACTTGCCTCTCCCAACCTGTCTTGAGGATGAATGACACGCAGCCAGCCGCGGCACCTGGTGAGTGCTGGGTTCACGGCACACACCCAAGGGCACTAACACAAACTCTAGTTATTCAGGCCCAGATCCAAGCACTTAGTAGGTGCTCACAAAAGCGCAGGGCTGGACTGTAACATTTCCCAGGTGACTTCTTTTAGAAACATGGTAGCTTTTTTGAGTCCACATAATCACCACTACCACTAACCTCCCCCCCCTTTGCTGTGGGAACTGCATGCATTCAATGAGCTATAAAAATTTAGCATTTTTCATTTCAGATTGTTACCAGTTTCTTCAAAGCACTGCCTCCTGAAGCATTTTTGAATGCTTAACATGATCTATTGGCTAATGTTACATATTAGCTTAATTTTAATTTTAAACGTTGACTACTATACTATGATTTTAAGTGTTTAAAAAAAACCAATGATTTTTGAGGGGCTCTTATTTGCCAGGTGTCTGCCAGGTACTTGGGGAGGCAATTTATATAAATTATCTCGTTCAAGGCTTCGTTCAGCACAGCACCGTAAAGCAGGCGTTACCAGGCCCACGCTGCAGATGAGGCCACTCCACTCAGAGGCTTTTAGCACTCTGCTCTGAAGGAGAGGGGATGGAAACACACTTAAAAAACCTGAAGCTCCCATCTCCGAACCTGGTCTGGGTCTGCCTCACCTGTGCAACCCGGGTTCTACCTCACTTTCTGTGAACAGGATATGCATTTGGCCGTTGTCTGGCCTGCATCTGCTCTGCCTGGCTCCAACTTCACTCCTAACCCTCTTTTCCTGTGTTGAGCAGGCCAACAGGCTCTCTTGCTCAGGGCCTGGCTGCCTCTGAGAACCGTAGGGATGTGGACAAGGAGGTGGAAGGGTTCATTGGAAATGCTATTCCATTCATTGCCCCTTGAGGCAATTAGGCTCGCTATAGTCACAAGCCATCTGGGGGAAATTTCTGGAAATCCACTGGCAAATGAGGTGTTTGTGCTCTTTAGGTTTGGTGTCTAGTCGCCTCCTGGAGCTCTAGGAAAGCTGCAGGGAGGGGATGCTCAGTCAATAGGCTGAAACTGTTCAAGGAAACCCCAAACTACAGCTCCCTCGGTGGCTGCTGTTCCACCTGAGTTGGTGAAGAGACGCTTTCAGGCTCTTGCCCACATTAGGGAGTGTGTAGCAGGGTCAATTTTCACCAGACAACAGAAGAGCTCCTGGTGTCTAGTGCATCATGTGACACCATTTGCAGCTTCTGTGAATGAACTCAAAAGACTAGTTCTTCAGTTCATAAGGCTGAGTCACCAACACCCCTTGAAGTAGCAGGCTCCATTCTGCCTTTTGTGTGTTTAATAAGAGAGCAAGAATTCAAAATAATTCCCAGAATGCTACCTTGCAATGCAACTCATCAGCTTGTCTGTTTGTCTGTTTATTGTCATTCTGTCGGCATTTCCAAATTTTATTTTTTATAATTTATTCACATTACGTTCCAATTCTTATCTCCTCTCTCGTATTCTCCCATCTCCACCCTCCCTCCCTCTTGGGCCCTATTCCCCTCTCCTAGTCTTCTGACAGGGGGTCTCCTTCCTCACTGTCTGACCACAGCCTATCAGATCTCATCAGGATAGCCTGCATCCCCTTCCTCTGTGAGCCCACAAGACTTCCCCACCAAGGGACAGTGAGCAAATCACAGGCACCAGAGTTCATGTCAGAGGCAGCTCCCCCCTCTTCCTGCCCCCAGCCGTGGAGAATGAACTGTCCATTGGCTACATCTGAACATAGGGTCTTGGTTCTATGCATACCATGTTCTTGGTTGGTACAGGCCTCCCTGGGTCCAGCTCCTTGTGGAGCTCCTGACCCATCCAAGACCTTCCATCCCTCCACTCTTCTCAGCATCCCACCCAGAGTCCCATTAGCATCTTAATTGACAGCTTTGCTCTTGAAAGCATCACCATTCTTCAATGAGTTACTACGTCAGCTTTTCTTGGTGTGCACTAACACAGGAAGATTTGGCTAGTTACAAAGCCAGATGGCACGTGATACCAGAAATAATTTTTCCAATATTTTATTTCACTTTATGTGTGTGAGTGTTTTGCCTGCATGTATGTCTGTGCAGCACAGTAAAGAGGTCAAAAGGAGGCATCAGATCTCCCAGAACTGGAGGTATGGCTATGAGCTGCCATTTGGATGCTGGAAACTGAATCTAGATCCTCTGCATGATCAGCGACTGCTCTTAACCTCTAGGCCAGTGGCTCTCAACCTTCCTAATGCTGCAACTCTTTAATACAGTTCCTCTTGTTGTGGTGACCTGACACCCCCAGCCATAAAATTATTTTGTTTATACTTCATAGCTGTAATTTTTTGCTACTGTTATGGATTGTAATGCAAATGTTTTTGGAGACTGAGGTTTGCTAAAGGCATCACAACCCACAGGTCTCTCCGGTCTAATTTTAGGACTGTTAGAAGTAGCAACACCACCAACATCTATTTAAGATGAAAACGCCAGCACAATTTATGATGCATCATCTATGCTGTATGTGAGCTGCATGTAAGATTGTCTAATGTGAGTGACCGCACGTTAGTATTCAACCTTGCTTCTGTGTGGATATAAGATTTGTCTTACTTGGTTGCTTAGGTGTGGACACAAACTAATGAGTCCTCAGAGGAGAAGAAGCATGACTTCTTTATTAGCCCTAAGCAGTATTGCACATGAAGGCCTCCTAATAAGTCATGGCTAGGTTGCATCATGACAGCTATCACCTCCTTTGCTGGTAGGAGCCTGCTGAGCCCTCAGTGTCTCAGCTGATGGATGGCGATGCCGGGCTGCCAGGCCGTGGCCTGAGACCACCCAGATGGCCTAGTCACAGTGAAGCCTACATGTGTTGGAAGTGTGTTGGGGTTATGGTGAAACTAAGAGTTTGAGAACTGAAGGAAGGGATGGGAGGACACCCAGAAACAAAAAGCATCCAATTCTGTGTCCCCTTAGGAGATACATTGCTGAGGAAGGCTGAAGACAAACTCACCTCACTCCCACGTTCTCACACTACCATCTTCAAGGTGTCTGGGACCTTTCAGAGGATCTGGGAAAGGCTAATGTGTCTTTGCAGGATACATGAACAGAGAACAGGCTATGTGTGGAATTAGTGTGTTTTTCAGCTTCCTATCTTTGATGCAACGAAGTTCACTAAATAAGATTGTTTTTCTGAGGTAGGGAGAATTCTCAGCAGTTATTTTGTGCTTATTACAGAAGTGTGAGGGCTTGAGTACAAGCCTCAGAATCTACATAAATATCCAGGTATGCTGGCATGTTCTTGTAATCCTGAGCTGGGATGACTGAGGCAGGAGGACACAGTGGAAGTTGGCAAGTCAATATAGGCTAATGGGCTAATTGATGAGTGTCCCAAGTACCAGATAGAGACTTCGTCTCAAGACAAGGTTTTGTCCCTGCCTTACTCATACACAAAGAAGTTGTCTTTTGATTCTAAATGCAGAGTTATTGTCCACATCTGTACTTTTATGGTGAGGTTGGAAAGGCCTCTGTTGTAGACTAGCATTTTGAAAGTATTTTGCTGAGAGGTCAGAAGAAAGAGCCAGGAATACCAGGAACCTAAGACGGAGTGCAGAGGAGAGTGGGTCTCTGGGTAAAGTAGGAGAGGGAGTAGCCAAACACTTTCCAAGCACTAACTGTTTCTAAATGAAGCCAAGAAAGGGATCGTTATAGTGAAGAGTCCCTCACTGAGCCGAGCCCTACTTCAGCAAGGTTTTCTGGTGTGTGAGTGAGAACTTGGAGTCCTCCTTCCTAGGCCTGTACCCAGTGTGCTGGTTATAAATACCTCAGCCCCAAATTTAGCTCACAGGAGGCCACCTGCGCCTGTTCCTGGGCCTCCCTTCCCACCCAGCTCTCCTCATGAACAAACCTAAGTATTCAAAAAGCCTCCAAAAAGGTAGTAGGTTCTTCTCAGCTAGACGGTACCCCACCCCGCCCCACATAAGATGGTGAGCTACTTGGCTGTCGATGATGTTTCCTTACTAATCATTCCACGCACTTATGTGGGATTTCAGTGTAGAAGCATCGTGGAGAAACACAGGACTAAAGTCAGCTGTGGACAAGTGTTTTTACTCTCACCACAACTCCATCACATCACTGAAGGCATGGCTCCGCCTTCTCCAGTAGAGCCTTTGGCCCAAAGGAACGAAGAAGAAACTATGGTGACAAGGAACAACAATTTATTCTGCCTTCCCCAGGCAGCCTCAATATTTTTCCACCCAAGCTCAGGAGTCAGTGCTGATACTGACAGCAAACCTGGATGAAGTTACTCAAGGTAAATCGATTTGCATTTTCCAGCCTGAACTTGGGACAGGTGAAAATAGGAGCCCACATGGCTATAACTAATACCATGTATGTTCTAGCATCCATCGCTGGGAGCAATGGTGATGGTGGTTTTTGTGGGATCACACATAGTTCCTTATTGATAGATGTGGACAATCTCACACAAATGTCTATCACGTCTACAATGTGCTCCATCTCATCTTCCAGAAAATTGAAGAGTTTTCTGTGATACAGTGATCATCATGACTAGACACTGTCATCAATAGAAGGACTAATATTCAGTGGCCATTTTATTTTCCAATAAGATGCTCATTTTCTTATGTGAGGCTAGTCATTATATTGGCATGAAAGATGTGTTATGTGGAACCCCACATAATACAAACCGCATGTTTATGTAGCATGAATGTTCAATCAATTAGTTTATACATACAAATGGTGGAATATTAATGACACATGTTAGCTTTGAGTGGGAAAAAAGCCAGCGCAGCTAATTGATGCATTGATCCTTAGAACCTTTGCGCAGATGTGAACCTTTGACTTCATCACAAGTGACTTGGCTGACAAACAGTAGCTTGTGATTATTGTTGAGCCATCATAAATTAATTAAGAAATCAATCAATCAGCTCAGCATGCAGTCCAGCCACCTTTGTCAGCTGTGTTCTTTCCTTCCACGTCCCTCCCTTGCAAAAGCATTCTTACGGACTGCGGGAAAATGTTAGCCTGTGTCATCTTGCTTTTTCCTAAACCTTTGCAAAGACTTCCCAATCATAGCATAAATGTGTGATGTTTACAGAGTCAAGATCCTACAAACCATCGGGCTAAGTCTAGCAATGGGCTAGAATATTAATAAAAAGAATAACTATTGACTATTGAAAGACTTTTGGATAAAGCTATTTTCCCAAATAAGGAACACTAAAATATCCCCAGTCTCTTAGGAAATAGATATCCTTTGGGGTCTGAGTGACTACCAAGGCAATGGTGTTGTGCAAAAAAAAAAAGATGCTGCTCTGATCATGTTTTTGCGTGAGCATTATATTTGAAAGACTCTAGTAACCGAGCAGCTTGCTTTATTGGACTTGAGGTGTGGTTGCGTTTTTTCAAATGGCTCAATCCTTTAAGCTTTTCTATGTGTCAGTCTGTCTGCTATGGAATTGGCACATGCCATCTTATGAAAGTTTGGCAGCAACACTGAACTGCGCGAGAGTGTTTTACAGTAAAGACACAGAAGTGCAGGGGACTGAGAGAGACAGGTCGCCCAGGTTTACTCAGCTGAGAATGAATAGGCCCAAGAGGAAAGAAAGCCACTGCGATCAGCCCTTCTGCATGGTCCAGTGCCTCCTGCATCATGGGACATTGATGTCATTTTAGCCAGATGCGAAGGGAACTTGGCATTTAAATTAGATAGCAAGTCATTTTTTTTTCTGGATAAAATGACCAGTGCTGGGTGGCTTTGTATTTAAGTAAAATATTTAGGGACAGAGCCTGGACATTTCAAAGTGCACAGGGCCTCTGACTCCCTCCTTGTCTTGCTCAGGAAAACATCCATGCCATCATCTCAGAAGCCTCTGCCTCTTTGCTGGCACACTGCCATTGCTTGCTTTTGGATTGCTTCTTCTTATCAATCAGTATGAGGTGTGGAATTATAGCCAGTCCAAGAATTGAGACGGCCAGAGGATGCTATGAGACTGCGTTGAAGACAGAAGCAAGCCATTTGACTCTCCAATTCTCACCCCTTTTGTTTTTAAGCATCTTACTTATTTCCTGTGTGCGTGTATATGAGTGCATGTGCGTGCGCGTGTGTGTGTGTGTGTTTCTGTGTATATATGCGTGGTACATGCATCACACATGTGGAGGTCGAAAGACAACTTTAAAGGTGTTAAATTTCTTCTTCTACCACGTGAGTCCCAGGGACTGAAGCCAGGTTGTCAGCCTCAGCTTTAGCCACTGAGCCATCTCACCAGCCTATGTTTACTCAGTTCTGAGCCATTGTATGAATAAGTTTATTTGTTCTAAGGCTTTGGGCCTTCCTCTCATAGAATCTTGCACACACATAAGGCAGATAGAACTTAAAAAAAAAAAAAAATATATATATATAGTAGTCTTTATGCTCAGTATTTTAAATTCTCTTTTAATATTATTAATGTTATTTCATTATTTCATTATTTAAATACAAACACTGTTTTGAAAACAGATGCTTTGAAAAACACCTAGATATGAAAACTCTCTGTAGAAGCTGAATTCAGTATCTGCCCAGAAGTGCTCCCAATTTCTGCTTACAGGCCTTGCAGGGTTAGACTCTCGCCTTTAGAAGGGATTTCCTATGATTTGGAAGTGAGCACATTAAAGACTGTAGTCTTAGGCTATCCTCTCTTGTACAACATCCACTGTTCCAGGTTCAGAGGAGTTAGTCTGTCTTTGACAGAAGGATTGGCATGGTCCATCTGCAAGCCACTAGGCTTCCTACTCATGACTGTTGAGTTTCCTGCTTCTGTGGTGAATTCATGGCTACTCAAGACACGCCCTTAGTTTTAAAATGAGGCAATAGAATGAGACTCCAGGGTTTTCTGGGGGGGGGGGGAGGGAAATAAAGTAGTGCTTAGTGTTCCATTGCTCAGCAGGAAGATAGAGAAACGACCTTTTATAAAAATAATCATACTAGGTGGATAGTGTGAACATGTCCCTGAAGGCACCATGCATGATGAGGACTACTGCATTGCGCAAAGTCTCAGGAGAATGACCAACATCAAAAAGTACAGTTACTTGCTTTGGAGCCTGGTCTCTGTAGTCTTGCCAGTTTTATGGTGTTAATAAAGCAGAGAACTTAAGGGAAGCTAACGTTAAAGCAGGGGAGAAAGTAGGATGTAAAATTATCCTTTGAAGAGTTTCGAGTCATGTTGAGAGGCACAGCAGCACTACACCCAAGGGCCTGGGTTTCTAGCATGCCAAATGCTGGCAATCAGCTGGATAGACAGGACAGTGACAGCCTCTGGTGGTGACTCAGTTTCCTTGACCATTACTTAGGATAACAGCAAGATGCACTTTGTGAGATTGCCGTGAGGCCTGAAGGAATTTGCACATATAAGGCAATTCCCTGGATGTGGGGTGGTCCTCTCGTCCTAATTAGTGACAAATAGAGGGCGGTCAGTGCCTTACAGTAAGATGCTTTATAAAAGGAAGGCATACAGACAAGAAAGCAACAACAACAAAATAGGTTGAAACACAAAACTATTATTAATCTTCATCCTCACCTTTATGTAAAAAGCTATAGAGAGTACATCTCCAAATGTGCCCTCTCTCAGCAGTCACGCAAGTGGACGGGCTCAGCTGAGCTCCTCAGACATTCCCTTTGCTCTGACATAGCGATTTCTTCTTGGTTCTGGGTTCCTGCCCATTTTAATTCACTTACTGCTGACAACACTCACTCTATTTTGCTGTGAGCTCGTTTGGGAACTACTGTGGAGCTGAGAGGTAGTTCCTTTTTTAAAATATAGTTTATTAATTTATTCATATTACATCTCAATGGTTATCCCATCTCTTGTATCCTCCCATTCTTCCCTCCCTCCCATTTTCCCCTTACTCCCCTCCCCTATGACTGTGACTGAGGGGGAACTCCTCCCCCTGTGTATGCTCATAGGGTATCAAGTCTCTTCTTGGTAGCCTGCTGTCCTTCCTCTGAGTGCCACCGGGCCTCCCCATCCAGGGGACGTGGTCAAATATGGGGCACTAGAGTTCGTGTGAAAGTCAGACCCCACTCTCCACTCAACTGTGGAGGATGTCCTGTCCATTGGCTAGATCTTGCTTTCCCATTCTGTCTCAGCGAATACAGGAGTCTTCCCTGCTCTGCACAGAGTCACTCCCCACCCTCTATACAGCTTACAAACAAGATGAACTGCAAACATTTCCTTTGAGGCATTAAATAGACCTGTGCTTGAGGGAACTGTCAAAGATACTCACCCGTGTGACCCAGGCACCCTGCTTTCTCTAAGCAGCCAGGTCTCAGGCAGCAGTGGCCTGTCCTTCCTCTACCTTGCAGCCCTTTCTCAGCAGGGGAGTGATTCAGGGCACAGACTCTCTAGCCAGGGAGGCATGAGAACAGGAAGTGTGGCGTGCAGTTCCTGGAGCATCAAACGGGCTGGAGGAGAAGCTCTGGCTCCCTCTCGCTCCCTCTCTTCAGCCTTCATGCCTACATTTTGGCAATAATTGCCGGGAGGAGACTAGTTCTGGAGCCTTTCTTCCTCTGTGTCTCTTAATTTCTCTTCCCAAGCTTCTCCTGAGCTCAGACACCGATACAGATGGGCGGGTCTGGGAGGAAGAACTGGAGGCAAGCCTAACAGCACAGCTTCCTTCCTTTCCCTCAGTGTGTGCTCTCTTCCTGTCCTATTCATCCATCCAGACCTTATTCCCAGCTGATCATGGTGAGGTCTGAGGACCCTGTGTGCGACCTGGTGGAACGGCATGTGGCAGGGATCAGCGAGAACAGCAATGGGCCCAACGGTGAGGGCCGGAGGTGAATCTAGGAGGCAGCAAAAATGCAGCCTTGCTCAGCCAACCACAGCAAGTCAAAAAACGCCTGTGTTCGTAGACCTTGGCTCCTGTTCTCGTTGCCTGGGGCTGGGGACTGAGGGGTTCTCAGCCTCTGCACATGTGTTTGTGAGGACCTTGTCACAAATGTCATATTATTTAGAACTTCCATCCGTGCTACGGTATAGAAATTCAGGGTTCCTCTCCCTGTCAACACTGCGTTTGCAGTTATATAAATCTGTTCACTCAGTCTATAATTTCATGAAGTATTACAATAAATACTATGTGGACAAAGCAGGCTTAGTTCCACTTCCCGCGGGAAGAAAGTAAGCAGCTTTGCTAGTAAGAGATGGCTTCTTCCAACGTCTACAGGACACCTGCTTCATAGGCTCCTAAGCCATCTTGGCAGTGCTAGGGTTTCTCCGGAGGCAGAGAAGAAGAGGAAAGTACTAATTCCCAAGAAGAAATGGACATGCCAAAGGCCCATTGGCAACAGAGAGCATGGCTCTGGACCCAGATATGGCGCACTGATGAGGCACTGTCCTGTGAGTGAGGCGCTTAAATTAAGCTGGAAAGTCCATACCCTGCCATGTTGCTGAATGATGTCAAGAAAAAATGCCTAAGAACAGGACCACAGGCTGTTAAGTTACCCTCACCCCTTACCTATGCGCAAACACACACACACACACACACACACACACACACACACACACACACACACTCCACTACAATCACCACCACAATCGCTACCACCCTTACCGTCACCACCACTATCACCACGGTGATGGTGTAGGACAAGGATTTTATTCTAATGAGACTTCGCAGGCATAGATCAAATAACCTAGGATGAGGGTCTGAGCTCAGATGGCTATTGTTTCTGCAAGTGTCTGGGGCAGCCAGCCTCTGAGACTGCAGCCAGATGTACCACGTTACCTCTATAACCCTTATCAGCAACATTCCATCTGTGTCACCCAAGTAGCAGGAATTAGGCAGGCACCCTTTTGGAAAGTGGCCCAGAGGGTAGAGAAAGCAGGTATGCCCCCAGGCATGCAGCCCACATCCCTCCACGTCAGGAGAGAAGAAAAACACATTGAATTTGTCCCTGAAGCCTTCAAATGGCTCCCACATTCCAGAGAGGGGGTGTGTGGGGGGAAAAATTTGGAGGTTAGCTACGGGCTTCATTGTGATGATTACTTCCTAATGGAACAAATTAAATTATGTGAAATTTTAGATGCTTTCCCTCTGCCCTGGTGGCTCCCAATCTATTTAGGGGTAGTCAGGAAAAGGGGACCTTCACAACAGCTGCTTAGCTGCTTGAGCTCAGAGAGGAAAACCATAATTTGTCTGTAATCCCTAATGCCAACAGTTGTTCATTAAGAAACAAAACTAATGTAATCTTGATTATTTGCTCAGATTTCTACTCTATCATGTTTTGTACATCTGGCAGGCTAATGTAATTTTCCTCAGAAACCCAAAGCAATCTGGTGCTCAGACAACACCATGCAGATTTAGGTAAATTCCAGGCTCAGATTAGCATAATACTAACTAATCACGAATATCATTTGCATTCATTAGAGTGTTGGGGAAAAAATTGTTTCTAAATGGCAGAAAATTGAAAGAAAGATTAAGGGCAAGAGCTTGAAAATCCTCTTTGGCTCAATCTGACTATATTACAGATGATTTTTCTCATACAAGGCCTAATATTTAATGTGGAAGTATTAATTAGAGTATTGGAAAAAGATTGCATCTAATTGGAAGAAAACTAGAAGAGATTAAGGATGGGCATATAGGCTTGCTTTTACATGAGTCGAGTAGGGAACAGATAATTTCCCATGCAATGCCAAGGAGCTTAAATGTGTAAAAGATAGGGTGATTAATTTTTTTTCCAGAAAGAAGGAAGCCTTTCTTTGAGATAAGGGAGAGACACAATTACTTTGCCTTTTGGACTAAGAAGTTATCAGTCACTGCCTTTGTTTCTGGGATCAAGGAAGGAAGATAACCCCATGAAAGTCCCAAATCTGAAATATTACCAAATAAAAAGAGACTATCCCACAAAACCTCCACACTGGGAAAACCTGAAACCATGGTAATAGACCCCCAAATGTGATGATTAAAAAAATAAACAAAAAGATCCACTCCCCCACCTCCTGGTGGTTCACTATCTCCCTTGCTGTTTCCCAGGACCAAGCTTTTGGCAGAAACGGAGTTGGCTATAGGCTGTGCGCCTGACTGTGGTTGCAGGCAATTGTCTGTAAATCCTGTCTCTCTGCGGCTCGGCTGCTGAGGGCCTAAATCCAGTGCCGGCTTCCTGAGGGCTGGAAGCAGGTGCTCGCCAATGCCTTTGGCTTCTCACTCTGACAGATGAACAAGCAGAGGCTGCTCCCCTGGCAGGAAGCCAGGGAGCAGCCATTAGCAGTTCTGGTCTGCAAGTGCCCAAGCCTCTTAGCTGCTTGCCGAATCCTCAGTGTTTGGGATTCAGGCTCTGGTATGTGTGGATAAGTTCTAGACATGGGGTGGGAACTCAGTTCTCTGCTGGTGTTGTACGAGGCGAAGGGTTGTCATCTGGAAGCTTGCTCATGGTGTCAGAATCTGACATTTCCCATCAGCCTTGGCCTAGCTGTAGGTTTCCTAAAGCTTGAGAAGCTGTGAGGTCAAGGACGCCATGCCTCACGACCCTCAGGATATATCTACCAGCCCAAGCACTCACTAACTCACCTTCCTCAACCTCGGGTTGACTCACCCTCAGGAGGGTGCGAGGCAGCCTCAGATGACTGGAACCCAGAAGGTCCTGATACCACCTCGTCTCAGAGGGAACGTCCCCATGAGCTTCGTTGTTAATCAAAGATAATCCAAAGGCTTTAGCTGTAGCTAATCAATCCCAGAGTTAAAGCAAGTCTTTATAAACTTCGAAGGAAGCAGATATACTTTCTTAAAAATGCGCTGAAGACCCCCACCACCACCCCCAGCCCCACCACTCTTGTTAGTTTTCAGTAAAAGTCATTTTATCCGGCCTGGGTCCCATGATGGAACTGTGGATCGAACCCAGGGCCTTGCACATGCCAGACAAGTACTCTAGCACTGAGCTATCTCAGCTCCTTCTGACTCTTTAGAGAGTTATTTGTATTGTGTATATGTATGTATGTCTCCCTGTGGGTATGGAAATGGGAGTGCAGGAACCAGAGGAGGCCAATGGTGTTGAAGCACCTTGGAGTTGGAATTACAGGAGGATATGCATCACATGATTTGGGCGCTGGTAATACATGTTCTTGACCACCACCCCATATATCTACCACTATGTCCTACCTCTAATTCTCCAATAAGCCACATACACTTCTGCTCTGGCTTTTTGGAATGGGTGGGCTGTTTCATCATCCCCCTGGCCTTTGGACAGATAGATACTTTCCAGATAGACTTGTGGACTGAAGCTGAGTTACAAAGGACAGCAGAGCGTTCTCTTTCCATATTTGCTTGGAAGGGGGAAAGCAGACAGAAAGTCATCTCCTCCTCAGAACATGTGTGGTTGGCAGTCTAGTGAAAGATGCCCAAGTTCTAAAATCAGTCGCACCAATAGCTGATGTTGTCACTATCCAGAAAGGACGATGGGACTCCAGCTTTACAAGGGTGGGGGTTCTAGTCTGCTTTGCTGGTTGACAGCCCTGCACAAAACAAGCCCTTATTAAGGAGACAGCATAGGCCAAAGAAAACAACTCATTTCACACTCTTATTACCAATCATGGCCAGTCTCCCTCCTTCCTGGAATATACCTGTGACTTTTTGTTTGTTGTTTTGTTTTATTTTATTTTTATTTTTTTTATTTTTTTTGAGCTTGGGTCCAGCCTGGACCTCTTGCTCCTGTCTCAGCCGTCTGAGTAGTGGAATTGCAGGCATGTGCCACATTGGCTGGCTCTGTTTTGACACCTTCTTTCCCACTGCTCTAAATAACCAATTTGCAGAAGCAAGAGCTAAAGGCACTAGTTATTACATTCAACACATCACTTTTCAAAGTAGAAAAAAGGTTTGTTTTGTGAACACGGAGAGCTTTCAGTTTTCAGTTAATCAAATATTTTAATTAAACAGCAGGCAAGACAGGACTTCTTTGGTAATTAGTGATCCAAACCAGTTCGAACCAGCAGAGGCAAAAAGAGGCCTTAGTCGTCCATGGGATCCAAGGAAATGAGGAAAAGCCAACAGGAAGGGAAGAAGCCACCCAACAGGAGGATGGGTGACCAGAAGTCAAGTGTCACACCTCACTGGCGCTAACCCCTGCTTGCTTCATTTCCCTCACCGCAGGCAGGTTTTCCTCCCATGGTGGGACACAGGAAACAATGCCTCTTGGATTCTGTGTCATACAGTTTTTACCAACGGAGAGGAACTGTTACCATCAGTTTTTAATTGTATTTAAATTTGTGGGAAGGATTTTGATTAGAAGGGCTTGATTAGATCTTCTTCCTGAGACCAAACAACAATTTCAAGAAGGAGGTGATGTAAGACGGGATAATTTTCCAGCAGATTTTCAGGTAAGGGGTGGGTAGCCCGCAGCAAAGATGCGAGAGGGGCTCTGCGCCTATGTCACTAGCGATGCCCACTGCACCTACTCACGTGGGAGCTGGCTTATGCTTTTCTTCATAAATTTAGTGTGAAGCCCACACTATTGGGGCACATGCACTTAACCATTGCCACAACAGGATTGAAAATATGTGTCCCTGTCAGTTCTTAAGCACACAGCCTTTGTCTTGTTAGCCACAGTCACTCTAAATCCCTGCCTTGGAGTTTGGTGGTTGACACAAAACACCAAAAATGACTCATTTAGTTTTCTCTCTGATGCCCAATCAACGAGTAAGTTTAGTACTTCAAAATCTTGTGAAAAACAACACAATAAATGCCTGTATTTTCTCCTAATAACAGTGACCCTCCAGAAAACTCTTCTCTTCTCCCCTTTCAGCCAAGCAACTCAAGTCTTTCCTAAGGTATTGAAAATTATTCAGCTAGATGTTTTTGCTTAGCAGATCGTCTTTATTATTTTAGGGGCTAGTGAGGAAGAAAGGAAATAAGGAAAAGTTAAAGATGAAGCTGTAGAATAAATCTAATTTGTGTGTTTAAATTTAATAAACATATGCTTCTGGCATCTCCATATTTATTTACCTTCGCAGAGTCTCCCAAAATACTCCCCCTACTAATTATTTGTTTTATGCTATATTCTCAATATGGAATTCATTTTCAGCATTCCTGGAAGGCTTGTTGTATTAATTTCTCCACATTAAAGAGAGAGAAGGGATGTTAAGACCCGAAGAGTTAGGAGCTATTATCCAGGCACCGGCTGTCCCCCTCTGAGAAATGAAGGGGTCCAATCTGCAGAACTAGGCTCTCCCCAACCCTTTCACAGTCCTAAGCACCCACTTAGCATGGCTGGGGACTAGCTGTCGCCATTCTGGGTGTCAGGACTGCATACATATTTCAGAAGGGTGAGTCTTCCGCCACAAGCCCGCTTAGGCACCTTCTCTTCTCCAAGGCAGAAGAGGAAATGATCAAAATGAAAATGTCACACGGTGTGGATGGTAGCAAACCTGGGAAGCACAGTATATGCCTTGTAACATCTAAAATGTATGTAATTTGAAGCCCTGTTTTAAAGATGAAATGTTAACTCGGTGGCATGTGTGGTGTTGCTCTCCCCAAAGCAATAAATAAACAAAAACCACTGTGTTATATTAGAATAAAGTATAAGTACAAATGCAGGTACAGAGTCTCCTTAAACAAGAAGGAAAACACAGAAAATTTTAATCTCTTGCTAATAACTGCTACAAAAGTCAGAAAGGTAACAATGTTTTAGTTGTGCATGGCATGCTTCTATGTGTTTCCTTCATATTCCTCTGCACGTTTTTAATTGCATTTTTCACAACAACAGCTTTATAGCACTTCAGTAGAAAAAAGGGAAGAATGTTTGAATACTGGACTCATTGTTCAAAAACTATCTTTTGCTTCCTGGAGAGGTCCCGTCAGTAAATCCTGTTCACAGTGGGGGTACCTTTGTAACACTCCCTGAAGTTTCTCCCATCTCTTGGAGGGTAGCTGACCTCTTGATGAATTCTGGCTTTCCTAAGCCCCAGGCTGGGTCCCCATGGAGGCTGTTGTTCACATAGTCCATCTTTCCCCTCTTCGTTTCCCTCCTCACCCTACCCGCCTCGCCATCACATTCTAGAGATGGGGTATAGGGGTATAGGGCTTCTAAGAAAGAAAACTGTAAGTCTTGCTGATCCAGGGAGTTCAGACACTCCATTATAGCCCTTGGGAGCAAGTACTCACTGTGGCCAGAGCAAGGAGCACAAGGAGTCCTGCCCGATAGCCATCCTTGTCCTCAAGCCTTGGGGGTGAGCATCACCGCAGGGTAGCATTCTATGTTGAATGCAGCCTTTTTCCGGTTGCTGCTTCCTCTCTGCATCGCAGAAAAGCACCCCCAAAGCTTTGATGCCTCAGCCTAAGACATCCATCTTTCTTCTGGGGAATGAGGAGAAGCCAGGGTTGGTGAAGAAACTGAGGAGCCAGTGGAAGAGATCTTAACAGCTGGGAATTATCTGCTGTGTGCAGAGCTCATAACTAGTTAGACACGTTTACAGCAGGGGTTAGTTGAACTAGTGGGAAAGGCTCCGGATTGCCTCCTTTACTCTGTTAGGTTTTCTGCCCCGAGAGCATATTTTAGGCAAGCTTTTTATCTTCCCAGGTCACTTTCAGAGAACCAGAAGCTGCCATCTTAGGGAGCCCACTCTTTCTTTCCATGTCTAATTACACCCTTCTAAGTTCTCACTCCCAGGACAGAGCCGGAGCGAGGATGACGCTGCTGCACAGTCATCTTTCAACCTCTCTGTTCTGCTCTTTCACCCTAAGCACCCATCAGCCTCTGGCTTCCCCAGGTTGGCAGGAAGCAGAGGATGGAAGAAGACTGCGCTGATCCTGCTGCACTCTGGTGTGTCTTGATTCTTTCCCGGTGGCTTCACAGTAGCTTCCTTGGCACATCAAATGATACAACCCTGAAGGAAGTTCAAGACCAGAGAGAGCTGGACCACACATTGCTTACAGGAAGCATCATTCCTAATTCCAACCAAGAGCCCTTGACGCCACTGTTTTCAGCTTTGAGGCTTCAGTAGAAAGAAATGTCTTGCTTAAAATGGCTACACAGCCAGACATGGCGGCTCACACCTATAGCTGAGTACTTGGGAGGCTGAGGTAAGGAGGCCCTTTACTTTGAGTCCCAGAAGCCCTGTTTTATAAGTAATTAATTAATTAGAATAAAATTTAAAATTATCTTTAATGTTCAATGCTTGTAAGGTAAACTGCGAAGAAGATATATCCTGTATGGTGAATTTAAAAGGCTCCAATAATAAGATAGGGGTTAAAATGTACATCTATACAGTGAGTAATTTCAAAAGATAGAAAAATTAGAAGGCTAAGATTAAGAAAACAAAGATCACAAGGAAGCAGTTATGAAAATCTATGTAGCAAAGCAGGCCAGATAGATGGCTTTGAAGGGGTTGGTCAACCTGAAATAAAACAGCCTCTTTGAAAGGCACAGGAAATATTTGCCAGTAGAGTACGCCCATGGGAGTGGAATGCAGATTCTAAATAACCACATTTAGAGAAAAGAGGAAAGGACATGAAGATCAGAAACCACACAGCCCGTCTTCTGGAACTTTCTGCTCCCACTCACCACTCCTCAAACTCAGAAAAATCTGTAGTCTTTAAAAGTCAAAAGTGGGGTTGGGAGCCACCGGGATGGGTTTAGAAGGCTCCATTGTGCTTTGAGTGGGTCTAAATTTGGAAATAAACTCAGTCCCACGGACTCATTATACAATTGGCATGACCAAGAGATGGACTCAGAACTTGCCTTGTCTGCAGCTCTTGTTTCTTTTGAGCGAGAGACTTAACGAGAGAGGCTGACATTTCAGAGACACAGCTTCTCTGAGTTTAGAAAGCCGGGAGTGGGTGGCTTTCAGAAGGCACCTGTAAACACCATGCTGCTCCGCTGTGGGAAATGCGTGAGAGTCCCAAGATGGCATGAGGAGAAACAAAGCAATATTCTCCTCCCACCAGGAGCAGGAGAAAAAAAAAAGTGCGACTCCAAGGCGGCAAAGAATGTTTCATTCACTCAGCCATTCATTCAAGGACGATTTCTGGAGCTGGGTGGTGCACTTGTTGGTTCACCCATGCATGTGCTTGGTGTCAGCACTAAGCACTAAGATACTGAAGGAGACAAACTATGATATGATAAGTCACAAATGGGTGTGTAATTGCACACTAAGGTGAGTGTCCTGAAGATTATGAAAGAGACGTAATAAAGGGAAGGATCATGTAGCGGCTACTCACAGTTGACGTGGTTGTGTGATAAGTAATAGTAGAGCTTATGGCTCTGTGGATGTGTGTGTGTGTATATATGTGTATATATATATATATATATTTTTTTTTTTTTCAGCTTGTGCAAGCCTGCCAGTGACTCTTGATTTGGGGGTGAACATATGCTTTAGCCTTTCTATGAATATTCTTTTGTTAGACATTATCAGTGGGGTGAGCATAGGCTTGCTGGTTTGGAAACCTCACTGCCCTTGCTGTGTGACTTTGCTCACATTGCCTGCCCTCTCTATGCTGCAGGCTCCCTATCTGTGGTGCTGAAACAATGTTAGTGCCCTCCTGTGCTGGAGGAATTTAAAGCATGCCAATGTGACTGGTGACAGAGCTATGAGGTGTGGCTCCAGAGGAAGACAGGGAGGTCTTGCACGGACTGGGTCTGCCCTGAAAGCCTTCCTCCTCCAGATTAGTTGAGTTGCTTCTCTTCAGTGCTCATGAGCCAAATTATCAAATTCGTTAAGCCTAGTTGGCCACACTGGCTTCTGGCTGGGATCTTCCTCCACAAAGGAAGTGTGCCACCATAGTCTCTTGCTAGTTCATTAGTCTCTCAGCCACCTCCAGCAGTAAAGATGGCGCCGGAGGAACCAGTCCAGATATAGATGAGGGCATGGATTTACACCCCAAGGCCTCAAGCTCAGGTCCCATGCCTGCTGTGTCCCAGCCTCTCTGGGCCTAGGTAAACCCATTCCCTTCCATCAGCTCCAATCTGTGCATGGACAAAACAGATAGTCAGAGCTGCCTCTCCAGATTGCTACAGAGAGCCAGTGAAACAATGTGCATGACAACCAATGTTGCAATCCAAAAAGCCACACGCAGTGTCAGTAGCCACCAGCTACTCACAGAGAGCTGACACTTTTCCAGCCCCTGGTCTGCTAATTGTGTCCCAAGTTGAAAATCTCTTTCATCAGGCACAGGTTGCTCTGTGAGATGTCATGTCAGCGAGGAGAGAAGAGAGCACTCCTGTGCTGGCAACCCCCGAGAAGCTCTTGTGCTGCTCCGGCTGAGCTCTCTCTTCCTCACCCACCATCCTGGGCCTCACTCCCTAGGCTCTCTGCAGCACCTCTTCAGAGCTCAGGATTTCCTCTCAGCTGCGTGTGATTATTTAATACTTTAATCTTGCTGTGTGTTTTTGAAATCTTCAGTATCAACTTTCCAGATTCTGTTCTGTGTGTTTGTCACACGCGTGTACCCAGGTGAGCACCCATGCGGTTGCCAATGGGTACACTATGTGACCTCATCATTAGAGCTGCTCACTAAATATTTGTGCAGGAAATGAACAGGTGTGTGTGTGTGTGTGTGTGTGTGTGTGTGTGTGTGTGTGTGTGTTTGTATATATGTATGTAATAGCTAGAATATTCACAAATATCTTCATTGCTGTCTGTGTTTACCGTTTGTAGAGTCTAGCATTTTAGCCTTAAGTTTTCAGCATCTTTCTTCCCACTAAGCACTCCATAGACCTCCCTGAGAATGGAATTTTTCCAAGCTCCAATTTTCTCTGAAGTTCACGTTCCATTCTTCTACCCATCCACGGAATGCACTCTGGTAGGCATTCCTGAACTAAGTTCTCACCTGTGCGTGCCCTTGGGCATATCCTTAAGGTAGTTATTCCATTTTACTCTTATGGAAGCCATGCCTAGTTGCTGTCAAGCTCGAACTTGGTGTGTGCCTGCTTCCTGACCTCCCCTTTGCCCATGTTACCCAGGGGGACAGACAGCTGCAGTCCCTGAGTGCAGGCAGAGCCATCATCTGTTAGAAGACTCTTCTGGTCACACGAGTGTTGGCTAAACTCCACAGCAAAGGCTCCTCTGTCTCTGTCACAGCACAGTCTTGGAAAGTAGGGCATCGGCAAAGCGTCCTACAGCTTCTGATCTTCTGAGGAGCCACCAGGGTGTTTGGAGACAGGGTGATTTGGGTTTAACTCTCAGGCCTGCTACTTCTAAGGCAAAAACATTTTCTTCTCTAGGCTTGGTTTGTCCTTTTGTAAAGTGGAGGTAATTGTGCTCCTGGTTTCATGTTGACCAAGCTGCTTACCTACCACTGAGGTACATCCTCTGGTAACACTTCTAATGTTTTTGATGACCTTCTAGATGAAAGTGTTATAAACCCAATTCAAATGGGCTTAAGAAAAAGAAGAAGAAGAAAGCAGAATATCTGAGGCAGTCTGTACAGCTTCAGGCAAAGTTACATCCAGGAGTTACAATGAGTCTTTTAAAAATTCTGGCACTTTTTCCATCTCTTAGTTCAATTCCTTTGTCTCTGTGTGTGATTATCCTGAGGTTATCTGTCAGCAGATGGCATGGAAGTAAAATTGCCACCGAAACCTTGGCCTTTATTCAGCCAATCAAAAGAATGAGAGCTTTTCTTGTCTGGTTAGAATAACTTATGGGGGAATTTTTCTCAGTTCAGCCCAGATCTCATACCCTCCTTCTTGGTGAGAGGATTGAGGTTACCAACAGCTCCCCAAGGCCCATGGCATAGAAGCAGGATGGCTGTTCATGAAGATCATACTAGAAGTGATCACACACTCACCATAGAATATACCCTTGCTGGTGTTCTTGTGAGGTGGTGGACTTGCCTTGTCTGCAAAGAGATGGATTGGACGATAATCAGACACGTTGTAGCTGGTTTCTGCTCTTTCACTTGCTTCGCTTCCTTTCCAAGGTCAGAACAAGCTCAGTTACAGATTCCAAGATGAACCATCAGCCAGTGACTCCGAGGACATGACATCCCAGACTCTGAAAATGACCACCAAGGCAAAGATACCAGGACTGCTTTGATCAATATGACTTGAGCCTTAGGAAACTACTTAGAAGGAGAGTTGCTTATGTAAATCTTTCCTTGGTCAGCTTATATACATTCCCATAAAGTCAAATTCCATGATACTATCAGGACCAGCCTGAGCAAAGCAGTATTTAACAAGTACTGCTTCCTTCTAACAAGATAAAAAGCAAGATTCTAGATTCTTGCAATGTTGTGTCAGCAATGCAGCTTTGACAAGCTCAGCTGTACTTGCAGACCTTCATGACTGGGTCCCTTGTAACCGATGATGTTTAAATGGCTCCTGTGGTGGTTTGAGTAAGAATGTCCCCCACAGACTTAGATGTTTGAGTACCTGGTGCTGTTTGGGGGAGGTTTAGGAAGTGTGGCCTTGCTGGAGGAAGCAAGCCATTGGGTGCTGGCTTAGAGGTTTCTAAGCCTTGCACCATCCCTTGTGGGGCTGTCCCAGTCACCATGCCAGCCCGCTGCCAAGCTTCCCTACTGTGATGAACTTGTATCCCTCTGAAACAATTAACCCCAATACACTCTTGGTCATAGTGCTTTTTACTACAGTAATAGAAAAATAACTACTACAGCTCCTCTCAGTGTGTAGAGTGCCGTATAGTTTGTTCTGGAAAGTCTATCACATACTGAACCTCACTGGTGTAGGGAGCACCTCAGTTTGTATAAATGGACATACATAGGGCTTGTTGCTATAGACCGTAACTAAGCGGGATGAGTAGACCTTTGTATGTTCATAGAAAAGAAAAGAAAATGCGGTAACTGGCACTCTGTGTCCCAAGGTCTAATGAAGTCACTGTCACAATTCTTGAGTTAGAAGGGCACTCTGCAAAGTGATATGACCATGTAAAGAGAGATGTTCGGTGTCTATATTAGACCTGCTCTTTGCTGGGGAGTCATTGCTATGGGAATCACGTCCGGACTTCGTGTATTTGGGAATATGAAATTGGCGTGGGTGGACTACGAGGTGCCAGGAGGATGATGAGCACCAAGGCTTCCCAGTGTCACACTATAATTAAAGTGGTGAAAGGACCAGACATGAGAGCTCCCAGATGCTGCAGATGACGTGCATGTAGACTGTTTTTGCTGATGCTGATAGGAAACACCCACATCAAATAGTAGCAACAGTAGGCTGGGTTCATTAAGTGTGTACAGCACTCCAAACCCACAACAAAGCAGCTACATGGTCTCATTTAATTGTCAGCACATCTATCTATTCAGCCGCTGTTAAGTGTTCCCATTACACGGGTGTAAAGATGGAGATTGGAGAGCTGGAGTGTCTTGGCCAGCATCTCCCAGCCAGCGAATGGAGGATGCAGACAAGTCTGATAGCCTTACCCACCACACCAGAACAGTTTCTGCCTCAAGATAGAAAGGGGTTAAGGTGTTCAACCTGCTAGAACATCAGATTCAGGAGAGCAGAACAGTTGTAGAATTTTCCAGGCTTTGGGTTGTTTTTAAAAACCTTGTTGTGGTCTAAGAACAGACTTTTCTTTTGTATGGGCCTCTGCTACCTCCTGTGTTTTTAATAAAGATAATTAGGGTCATCTTGGTTCAACCTATCTTGTTTTTAATTACACTGCACCTGGGAGGTGAAACGACTGCACAGACTCATCTTTGCCCTCAGCCTTGTGATGGGTGGGTTTAAAAGGAAAGGGGCCTCTACTGCAGGAGAGTGGGCATTGGCTGAGGGCAAGTGGTACCACAGTAGAAACGGAGTTCTCATGATCTGGCTGTCGCCATGGCTCCTTCTTTTCCTCAAACTCTTGCTGCTTTGATGTTTGATAAAGCACTGGGGAGCTGTGCAGTTCCTGGGGCCTCTGAGATAGGTTTAGGATGTGTGAGCTTCGCTTTGCTTTCCTTTGCTTTCACGTAAGCATGTGTCCTGCTGGACCTTCTCAGAACTGAGTGTGTGGTCACCTGCTCTGAAGCATGCCAGCTGCAGGCACAGTCTGAGGCAGACCTTTCTTGGGCCAAAGTCTTTTACTTCACAAGCAGATGGGTGTCAACAGAGCTGTTGTGAATAGAGACAGGGTGGTGGTCATTTTGTCTCTGCCACAGACAACATAATGGATCAACCTGAAGTTTAAAATTATTTTTTTCATTAAAGATGTATTTGCTTGTGGGTTTTTTGTTTGTTTGTTTTTGTTGTTGTTGCTTTGTTTTGTTTTGTTTGGCTTTTCGTGACATAGTTTCTCTGTGTAACATTGGCCATCCTGGAACTCATTCTGTAGACCAGGCTGACCTTGAACTCAGAGATCCATCTGCCTCTGCCTCCAGAGTTCTGGGATTAAAGACGTGCCTAGTTAATAATTTATTTTTATTTTCTGTGCATTTCTTTTGCCTGCATCCCTGTCTGTCTGTATGGGTGTTGTATCCCCTGAAGCTGGAGTTACGGACAGTTGTGAACAGCTATGTAGATGCTGGGAACTGAACCCAAGGCTGAAGAACAGCCTTAACTCTACACTACTGCGCCATCTCTCCAGTCCCAAGAATGTGTGTGTGATAAGCAAAATAAATTGGTTTTCAAAAATGTAAGATTAGCAGCTGTGTGTGTGTGTGTGTGTGTGTGTGTGTGTGTGTGTGTGTTTTGGAGTGCATACAAGCCATGGAGCACATATTGAGATATTGAGATCAGATGACAAACCTTGAATTCTTACCTTCTACCTTGTTTGAGGCAGGGGGTCTGGCTCACTGCTGCACACACCAGGCTAGATGGCCTAGGGGCTCTGGCTGGTCCCCTGCTTCTGCCTCACATCTCCTGGTAAGGACATGCTGGGATTACAGATGCTTCAGCTGCTGTGTCTGGCTTTTCTGTGAATTCTGGAGATCCAGGTCATCAGACTTGAACAGTGAGCTCTTTGCCCCAAGGCCTGTAATCCCAGCACTCCAGGAGGCAGAGGAGGCAGATGGGTCTCTGTGAGTTTGAGGCCAGCATGGTCTACAAATTGAGTCCAAGGCTATACAGAGAAACCCTGTCTCAAGAAGAAGAGGAAGAAGGAGGAGGGGGAGAGGACAAGGCAAAAAAAAGAAGCAGAAGAGGAAAAAGAAGGAGGAGGAGGAGGAGGAGGAGGAGGAGAAGGATGATGATGATGATGATGATGATAATAATAATAATAATAATAATAATAGTAATAGTAATAATAATTTGTAAGAAAGAAAGTGAAGTACTGTAATTGACTGGACAGGATTCCACGAGTGTTTAATGATGAGTGTGGTGAGGTGAGGAGGGCCAAACTGGATCACTTCAATGGATGGAGACACGGGCCATTGAAATGGGGTCTCTGAGATAAAGCATTATGAGGAGCAGGGAGTTCACTTCTGTAGTGCACGTTTATGCTGGGTGTGTGTGTGGTGGGAAGACCCAGATGGACAGTTTTAAGTGAAAAGAAAAATCTCTGGGTAGGAAGAAAAATGGCTATAAGAGGAGTTCTCAGGCATCACAACTGTGGGATCCACTCTAGGAATCTATGGTTTTCCAGCTTTGTCACACTCCATCTTAGAAACACCCCAAATGTTAAGAGTGCCTGGCATCCTGCCAGAAAGAAAAGGGTTCAGGCTGAGAAACACTCCATCACACACCAGCCATGACAAGTGTCTTTAGTGAGCCACTTTATGAGAGGAAATGGGAGGATGCTTATGATTTTGACATATAGTGATGTGCTGTTACAGTTGGGATGTGAAATGTCCCTGTAGGCTCATGTAACATTTGCTTTCCAACTGATAACATGACCCAAAGACTCCAAGGTCTCCATGAGAGTTACAGACCACTGCCATGATACTTGAGGGTTACAACTAACCCCATTTTCAGTCTGAGCTCTGCTTCCCCTTGGTGTCATTGAGGTGACACCATTGCAAGCTCCCCTTGCTCCAAGCTCCCTCTACTCCAAGTTCCCACTGTGCCCCAAGTCCCTACAATCCCAAATGCCTGCCCTGCAAGCTCCCTTTGCCCCAAGCTCCCACCACTACAAGTTCCGCCTGCTTCAAGTTCCCACAATTTCAAGCCCCTCCCCCACGGCAAGGTTCCACCAACTATCATCTCTATCCCCGAGGAAAGACCGACATTCTCTGCAAGGATGAACCGCTCCCTCTGGTCTCGGAGCTCAAAGAAACCCCTCCTGCCTTAAGTTGTTTCTTTCTGGTATTCTATCACAGCAGACAGGAAAGTAACCAAGACGGGATCCAAAGTAAAATAGCAAATCTGACAGGCACCCAAAGAACATTTAAGAAATTCAATGTCTCATCTCCATCTCCGGGGCTTTCAGAAAGCAGAGTCTGACGAATGTGTATATAAGCACTCCTTACAGAAGGGAAGCTGTTCGGCTTTCTGTTTGGGATCCTGCGGAATTTAAACCTAGAAACATAGCACTTGCCTCGTTAGAGCAGAGGGCTGAAAGTGTCAGTTACACCCCATCATCAGGTAGCTCTTACAAGCCAAACAGGGAAACTCCACCCCCCGAGGAAACCGCTCAGGCACCAGGCAATTTTAAGGCAAATATGTATTGCTCAGGTACACCCAGGAATGCAGCCTTTAATTGATGTGAGATCTGATCTGACTTAAAAGAAATGATCTACTTCAAAGGAAAAGCCAGTTCTCTCTGATTTTGCCACTTTAATTAATGTGAAATAAATAATAATCCTTTGTGCCTCAAAGGACCTTCCCTTCACTGGGAAACATTTACTTGTGAGAGGAAGAGAAAAGAAGGAAAGAGAAGGAAAACAGCCCGGCTCAGGGATTAAATGAAGCTTTTCATACTGTGGAATTCGTGTCAAACACCTGCCATATATGCAGTCCCAAGAAGGGCGCCTTCAGCCAGGGTTTCCTTCCAGAGTCCATAATTCACCCAAGAAACCTTTCTCAAACTCGCTCAGAGCAGGACCACCAAGCTGAGGAGATGTGAGGAGTGCGGCCGCCTGGTCCTGACCCCAGCATGTTCATTTCATAATCCAGTGAAGCCTTGAGCAAGTGACTTCAGCATTACCATATGTTCACGGCTCTGCTCCTTTTTACAGGAGACGATGATGGAGATGGAGGCAAAGGCTTTTTCCTTTCTGAGAATCCTGTGAATTCAGAGCTAGTGAGCAAAAACGCTGCTTCTCCTACATGAGAGCTCATTTCTGGTGACCCCCAAACCAAATCAAAACGTGTTCCCTCTCACCACCAGCATAACACTGGGTGACTTTATATCAAAATTTTGACAATAGCTTTTGAAATTATAGGTTTTTTTTTTTTAAGACTAAGAATAGGAGCCTGGCCACATCTCTTGTAGACATAATAAAAGGAGGTTCTGAGTGCCCCCTGGTGAGACCTGAGTGGAAAAAAAGGACAGCAGTCTCTGCCTTCATCCAGGGAGAATAGAACATCAACCTGACCTCCCCGCCTAAGTGACAATCATAGTCAGAGAATGCCACCTGGGCTTCCGTGTGTTGAAAGTTTACAAAACCCCATGGCTTCTCACCATGTGCCAGCCAGCTAGCATCTAAGGTTTAGGGTCCTAGCTGATCAGGTCAAAGCTCATCAAAGCAAACATAGCCCCCTTCCACATTATGACCTTCTCTCTCTCTCTCTCTCTCTCTCTCTCTCTCTCTCTCTCTGTGTGTGTGTGTGTGTGTGTGTGTGTGTGTGTGTGTGTGTGTGTGTATGTGTACGCACTAACAAAGCTGCCTGGAAAAGAACGATGTTCATGTGATGAGGACTTGAAAGATTTACACACTGAATAGCAGTCAGACTTGTTGCTGTGACAAAATGGCCTATAAAAGCAACTCGGGAAAGGAGAGATTTACCTTGGATTTCATGGTTCCAGCCAGTTGTAGGTACAGTGTGACAGCAGAGGCTTACCTGGTGACAGCCAGGAAACAGAGAGGTGGAATCCTGTGCTGGCTGCCTCTTTTCCCTATTCCACGTGGGCCCTGGCTATGAGATGGTGCTTCCATACCCAGGAGAGGCCTTATCCCTTAGTTAAGCCTCCCTGGAAACATCCAAAGACACCCAGAGAGCATGCTGTATTTAATCTCCTTTATGTCTTTCCAGGCAATCAAGCTGATAATCACAATTAACCACCACACACTAAAACATGGATACAGATTTTGTGGGCAAATACAAGATAGTAGGCAGGTCTCGTTGTCCTTGGGATTTAGGAAAGAAGAAGAAGAAAATGAAAGAGGGTAGAGGAGCTCCCGTTAACAATCAAGCTTCTGACTATCACCAGTAAGACAGAAAATAAAACAAACGTGCCAGCCAAAAGAGAGCAAGACCAAAACTGTAATTTCAGGAGTAACACTGATTGTGCTACCAGCAGGACTTTGCGCCTTCTGTGCGCAGGAAGAGTGGCCAGGCGCCCATGCCCTCAGGTCTGGTGGGGGAGGGCAGAGTCATATCTTTGTTTTTCATGCCAGCCCTGCCTCGTTTGACCTCTCGACCACTCACTCTGACCCACAGCAGTCCTGGTTGTCCCTGTACACCCCTGCATGCTCTCTGTAGTCGGATGCCTGGATCTCCCTGCCTGAAATTTCTCTTGGCCACCCCAATCCTGCTGACTCTCCAGCCTACAATCCCTCACACCTGAGCTTCCGAGTCAAAGCCCATTGTCTGCTTTCTCTAGATGGTCTCATCTTTCCAGTAGCAGTTGCTAATGTCATGGGCTTACTGCACGGCAGATGCGGTGTTCAGAGCAATTGCACATTTAGTCCTCACCACAGATCTGGGAAACTAGAGTTGAGAAAATGAGATAAAGACAAGTAACTTATCCCAAATTACACTGTTAGTAGGTGGAAGCCACAGCATTCAAATAAAATGAACTTGTTTTTAAGCTCATGGTTTGAACTGCTTTGTTTTCTATATAGTTTATCTATCGGGCAAAGGAAACAACTATTTGTTTTCTAGTCTGTTGGGCATGTGGCTTATCTCCAGGTGTTCTCTATGGACATGATTTGCACAAGTTTTCTAGAGGGTTTGAAACTAGAGTTATAAAATATGTATCTCCTGTCACAGGACACAACAGGGACTTTCAAGTGGTTCTCCTAAGTCCTGTGTAAGAGACAAACCCCAAGAGTGCAATGTATTGGTAGATAATGGTGCTTCATTGAGGCCTCAGTTTGCATTTCTTTAAATACTATGGGGCACTTTTACATGCACGCTCACCACTCCTGCTTCCTTCACTGTAAAACGCTCTTGTTTTTATTTTTTCTACTTTTGTATTGCTTCGCAGATGTAACTAGCATAATAGATCCAGACTCTGAGTCAGCCAGTTCTGTGTGACAGGGTCGATCCTCCTGCAGACTTCCGCACCCTTTACGCTGCACAGTACTTTGTAATGATCAGGTGCTAATGATTTCAATGTAATCCAAGTTATCTATCTTTTATCATTCCCTTATTTGCATGGTCTTAAATTGCTTTCTATTGTTGTGATAAAGACTGTGTCCCAACACGACTTTGAGGGATAGGTATTTCAGCTTACAGTCCATCAACGAAGGGAAGTCATGGCAGGAACTCAAGGCAGGACCCTGGAGACAGGATCTGAGCCAGAGGCTATGGGAAATGCTGCCAACTGACTTGCTCCCTATAGCTTTCTAATAGCACCGAGGACCACCTGCCTAGGGGTGACACTGCCCACAGTGGTCAGTCCCCTCTCACACCAGTCATTAAGCAAGAAAAAGCCCTACAGGTTTGCCTCAGGCCAATCTGATGGAGGCATTTTCTCAACTGAGGTTCCCTCTTCCCAGAGAAGTCTAGCTTGAATCAAGTTGACAAAGAACACTAGCGGGTATATACATTTAAATTAAAAATCTGCCTTGACTTGATTTTTGTAGGTTTTGTGCATCCAAACACATAATTGTCCTAAACCTGCTAAGAGACCTTCTTCTTTCCACCCATAAGAAATTCTTGAAGTCATATGAAGTATAAACGCTTCACTCACCAGGCTCTTAAATGTTGACAATATACCAATCATTGAAATAGGCATTGTTAGTAGGCATAGGTTAATAGGCATTGTTACTTTGAGAGTCATAAATTAGTATTACTTTACTGGGGGAACAATTTGGTAATTTCTAAGTTATAAATGGTCCCTATTTCCACTTTGGGGAATTGATTATAAGTGTTCTTTCAGATATGTATGGAGGCATGCTGCCTCACATGGAAGCCCAGCCCTGGAGAGGCTGAGGCAGGAGGATTTCTGTGAACTCAAAGATAACTGAGTTTCAGGATATAATGAGTTTCAGGATAGCGTAGGCTACAGGCAGTGAGACCCCGCATCTCAAAAAACCAACACACAAGCAGCACAGTGATGTCACAGGCCTTTAATCTCATCACTCGGAAGGCAGAGGCAGGCGGAGCTCTGTGAGTTGGTGGCCAGCCTGGTCTCCAGAGCCTGTCTCAGAACAGCCAAGGCTCTTTTACACAGAAAAACTCTGTCTTGAAAAACCAACCAACTAGCCAACCAATCAACCAACATACAAAACCCAAAAACACACAATTAATATATGTGCACAAAATAATACATGCATACATATTAAAATATGTGGTGTTTTATAAAATGTAAGCGCTAAGCACAAAAGTCACCTGTTGCATAACTATTATGCTTATAAGATAATTTATATTTGTATAAAATAGCCCTGGAAAAGTACACAAAAATTCAGCATAATGGCTGGCCCTCGGTAGAGGGTCTGGGGTAGCCTTACTGCCACTTCTGTAGCTTTATGTTTATTGAACGCACACGTATTACCCACAGCTTGTTTTAATCTCGTCTAAATAAGAAAATGAAGGAAAGACTGCAGAGACGGTTTCTGCTTTCCACTGTCAAGGAGTTTGTTTAACAGGCACAAAATCATCCACACAACAGGGACACAGTGGGAGTGTGGGAAGAGACACAGAAAGGGAAAGCATCCCCTCCTTGCACTTCCTCCAGCACCATGCCTCATTTTTTTCTCTCTCTGGCATTTCCTTCAGATCAACTTAACACGCCATCTTCCGGTTGTTATATGTTCCCATATTACTAACATTTGAATGACATGCCTGTTGCTTAAAACCATTTCCTGTGAGGTGTTTAAGAGTTCTTATCTGAAAGACAGAACGGCAGCATCTCAATAACCTAGGAGCTCCATTCACTGAGAGGAAATGATGCGGAAACTGTAGTGCACTTACTGCCACCCACTGACACAGCGTCTCGAGTGGACTTTCCACTGGAGACAGAGAATGGAGAAAGACTATCTAACTGGAGGTTTAGTCCAAGACAGATTGTTATTGGTTTGTATTTTTTCTTTGCCTTAATAAAAAAAAAATGACAGCATCTCTAGGTCAGCAATTCTAACTGATGCTCTAGGAAGCTTGAGACTGTGTGGGCCATGAGGCGACCCTTGCCTCACACTGTGCACACCTGAACAATCCCCAGGAGTAACTGGGTGTGTTTTGTCACTCAGACCCCACTGATCAAAGCAGTAAGAACATTGGGCGCCATGGTGATTTTAATCCAACGTTTCTCAACATGTGGAGACTTGTTTTTGTATGAGCTGGGATGCTGTAAGCAAAGCAAATGCCTGGAGCCCACCCCAATCTTAACTGAACCTGATCTGAGGGGTGGTGACTGGGAACCTCTGATTTTTAACATGTTTTAAGGTGATTGTTTTGTAAACTGAGGTCCGGGAACATGTATTAAATCCTCCTAGTCCTACTATTCCTTTCTGGGTCTGTCTGAAAGTCTAGATGGTTCAAGGCCAGATTGGTCATGTTCTTCAGATGTCCCCTGGCTTCCAGAACAGAGGTTTTTTTGGTGGGGTCTCAGTCCTGGGAATCCTGCTTCAAGGCTCCTGGTTGAACTTCTTTGTCCTCTGTGGGGGATATATTGGCACAGTTGAGGAGGTTGGCTGTGAGTGACAATTCAAAAAGAAAGTACTTTTATCTAAAGATGTATAAGACCTAAGGATCAGCTTGGAAAGCCACAGGCATAACTGGTGTTGGCTGGGGGCTGGAGCAGGGGTGGTGGTAGAGGGGCGTGGGTGGAGATGGCAGGCATGTGAGATGGGCTGAGGCAAGGCCTTTGAGTTCTTTGATTTTCTTTTTTCCAGTTGTCATCTCTTCTTGAATTAGCTCTGGGGTATGAGAAGGAGGGTGGAGACTGTGTCAGGTGCTGTGGCTTCGTAAGGATCCTAACTGCCTTTGCTCTACACAAAGCGTTGTGCCAGTTTGTTTCTGAAGAGCTCTTCACTGCTAAGGGGGTGTTTCTATTAGATCTGAAAAGTGTTTCTATCACTTTTACAATTTCTATAAGTATTCTAATTGAAAATGGCATCTGTAATACAAACTGGTAATTTCTATTTTTCTGCATTTTTGCTAATTTTTACTGAAATGCAATGATATATATGTTATCCCATTATTTATTTATTACTACTATTGCTATTGTTATTTTTACTAGTATTACCATTTATATCTACCTACCTACCTATCTCTCTCTCTCTCTCTATATATATGTGTGTGTGTGTGTGTGTGTGTGTGTATATATATATATATACATATATATATACATACATATATATATGTGTATATATATATATATATATATAGTTTTTTTGAGGCAGGATTTCTCTGTGTAAAAGAACCCTTGCTGTCCTGGACTTTTTTTGTAGGCCAGGCTGGCATTGAAACTCACTATCCAGATCTTTTTTTTTTTTAATCTATGCCTCTGTGTAGGTGGCATAGATTAAAGGCAGCAACAGGCCATGTGTATGTGTACATGCTCAGTGTTCCTCTGGCCATGAGAAGTTTCCATATATAATCACCTCAAACTGAAAGATGTGCTCACTGTCACGAAACCAGTCTGTATCCACTCTTGTGAGGCACTTAGAACCCAGGGAGAAAGAACAGGCAGAAAAGGAAGCTGGAGAGACGGCTCAGTGGGTAAAAGTACCTACCAACACTGGCCTGGCTTCCACGCATGGGACCCACATAGTGGAAGGACAGAACAGACTCTCACAAACTGTCCTCTGACCTCCATGCACAATAAACAAATGAACAATAAGTAAATGAATACATATAAAGAAAGGCCAAAGAATCATAGAATCATTTGGGATAAAATAGTGTTTGACTCTATTGCTATGATAAAGACCATGCAACTTTGGGGAGACAGGGTTATTTCAGCTTAAAGCTTATAGTCCATCGTGAAGGGAAGTCGGGGCAGGAACTCAAGGCAGGAACCTGGAGACAGGAACCGAAGCGCAGGCCCTGAAGGGGTGTGGCTTATTGGCCTGCTCCTCATTGTTTGTTCAGCATGCTTTCTTATATCACCCAGGACTGCATATCCAGGAGAGGCATAGCCTCCAATGAGCTGGGCCTCTCTCATTAATCACTAACCAAACAATGGCCTATAGATTTGCCTACTGGCAATCTGATTGAGGCATTTTTTTTTTAACTTGAGGTTCCTCTTCCCAGACAACTCTAGTTTCTGTCAAGGTGACAAAAAATTAACCAGGACAGCAGATATGAAAGCACAGCTACACTTATGTTTTAGTTTATAGTGGTAGCAAGATAATTTTCTTGTTTTTAATCTGTCCTACATCTTTTATTCAATGTCTAAAATTATTTTCATTGTTTTTATGTTTATAAAATAATATTCCAGGCACCGGGCATAATGGCACATGCCTTTAATCCCAGCACTTGGGAGGCAGAGGCAGGTGGATCATTGTGAGTTTGAGGCCAGCCTGGTCTATAAAGCGAACCCAGGACAGCCAAGGCTACACAGAGAAACTCTGTCCTTAAAAACCAAAAGATATTAATAAAATAAAATAAAATTCCATGTAGAAAATATAGAAATAAAGTAACAAACTAAGCTTGTTTATTATCTTTATCTCCCAGATATATACCCAAGAATGCAGAAAAAAAATCATCCTTTTTACAGTCTGCACACAGGTAAAGTGTATGCTTTCTTGCATGCATGCATATAACACAGGCATCACCTGAACAAGTTGGATAGTCTTTCAAATTCTGTCCTGTCAGCAAAACGAATGGGAGGGGTGTGACAGCAGCTGCCACCCATCACTTCCTGAAAGCTGCTCTTCTAGAGTTATCCAACCAAGTCTTTCTCACTGCGTAGCCTCTGGACACTCTTTCCTTTAATTCTTAGCAGCTTTGTGTCCCTTTTTTGGAAGCGTCCAGACTCTTCGGCAATCCTTCCTCCACGTTATCCAACCTCCTGGTCTCCATTGCTAATGGTGCTAACTACACATCACCCCACTATCAATGTCTGTTACACGATGCTACTCTTACAAGTTTTGTCCTGGAATCTCTCCTCAAGGAGGACATAGTGTGAGGTCTGGGGTTTTCTAAGGAGCTGTGCCTTCTACAACCTTCATACTTTCTTTCCCTTCACTCTTCCCTATTTCTGGAATACATTGCCTGCTTTCATCCTCCTCACATGCAGTACCCAGATCAGCATTATATAAAGGGATTTCAGTTCAGATGTGATGCACTGGAAAGCCCTTGCCGGTCCCCCGTGTCATGTCACTATGGATGGTATGTGTGCCCACAGTACTCTGTCTTTCTCTCCTTCTACCACTTACACTAGTGTTTTGTAGTCACTTGCTTATTTGTCTGTGTGTCCTATTCAACTGGAAGGACAGGGATTATGTTTCATTAGTAATGACAGCATCGCTAGCCCCTGGCAATGTCTGGAGCACAGTAGGCTCACAGTAGGTATTGACTAAGTGGATGCCAGCACGTCTAGCAACAGTCCTCCACAGTGCCCCATACAATGCAATTAGCAAAAACTAATGCATCTGTTATCAGCTATGTTCCTTCAGGATGCTATAGAAACATGATCTAAAAGAAAAAGAAACTGGATATCTTTTGAGGATAAAATAAGGTAACTTGACCTTCTCCTACAACTTAGTTTAGTTCAAATGTAAGTACCAAATAGTGAGTGACTTCCAATCCAAACCATAGCATTGACTGAATTTGTAGTATCATTTGCCTAGAGTTCTTCCAACATTGGGTAAGTCCTCATGATGTCTCTGCTATGGGCTGAATGTTAAAGCCCTAATCTTTCGGTCACTGGAGCTACAGAAATGGTCTATGGATGATAATTAAGGATTCATGAGGGCATAAGGTACAGCACTTAGCCAAAAATAACTGTCACCTTAAAAAAAAAAAGGAAAATATCTCTCCCCCTCCTTCCTTCTTTAACACACACACACACACACACACACACACACACACACACACACACACACCTCTGTCATCCCTCTGGTTCTCACTCTCTCTGTGCCATGAAGACACAGCAAAAAGCCTGCCATCTATAAGTTAAGAAAGTGCCCTCGCCATCTCTTGACCAGGTTGGCACCCTGTACTTGGATTACTAGCCTCCAAAAGCTGAAAACACAAATTCCTGTTGCTGTAGCCATCAGTATGTGGTATTTTGTTATAGCGATCGGAACTAACTAGTATGGTTCCCTATAGACACAGGCTTCCAGAGACTCAGGTTGGGTTGCCAACCATGAAAGCTCATCCCCTTGGAATGGAGTCTGGCACACTGCCTGTGCTCGGTGATTGTCTGATAAACCAATGGGTGGGTTTTTTGTTTGTTTGTTTGTTTGTTTTGAGTACTTTCTTTCTGGGTGTAGACGTGGGTCCCTTTGGGAAACAGAACAAGACAACCATTTAAGTGCACAGAACTATGCTATGAACACATTTATCTCTGGCCTTCCTGGAATATAAAACAAAATTTAAACTGAGTTATTGTTAAGATTTACAGTATTCGTAAAATATCCATGTCCGTAGCTACAACGCCAAAGGCTATGGAGCTGTGAGGTGAATACCTTCAGTCAGGGCAGGCACTGTTCTCTACTCTGCTTAATGATCTGTTCAGTGTCCTGAGTGCTGCCCAGTGAAGATGGAGGGAGCAGTGGAAGTAAATAAGTAAATGCATCATTTGCCTTACTTTAGCCAGGAACATATTTTCACAAAAGGGGAAACCATCTAACAGTCAAGATATTCCCATGACAAATTAAATATTTAGATTCCTAGAGTTGTTTTCTTTTAACCTTCAATGTAATATGTTGGTATGAGATACCCAGAAAAGCTAGCCTTGTGATAGTTGCTTTGTGACTTTGTTGGTGTGACTTCCTGATGCCCTGTTTTAAGCCTAGAATAATAGGCAAACTATACTTAGGCAATGTCCCACTAAGATGATTTCTCCTGAAGAGACGGAAGTATACATGCACACATTGTGGCTCATGATAGATAATCATGATCTACCAATCAACTGCATCAAAGAAAGACTATGCAGCTCTTAGATATTTCTGTTGTGACACTGACTGGGTCACATCTGTGGTCAGGTTCTAGGCATCCTCATCGCTACCATATGAGGTAGGTGTTATTATTACCACTCAATTCACAGCTAAGAAGCCAAGGCCCAAAGAACTCATGATGGAAGTTACAGGGCTAGTGGTGGTATCAGGGCTAGTGGTATCAGCGGTAGGATGTCTCTCCCCAAGGCTTCCTTTTTTAAAACCATTCTTGCCACCTTTGTTGGGAGTAATAAAACGATGGGATGCAGCAGAACCCACCACTTCTCCTTTACTCCACTCAAGACAAGCACACTTGACCCGTATGAAAAGTTCTGATTTTCACAGAACCTCATCCACGACCTTAATGTATTCTGTATACCCTGAAGCAGTGAACTGAGCAATACACTAATGAGAGAATACCATATCCTTCCCACCTTATTTTGTTGTTGAATTTTAAAATAATTTTAATCATGAACTAAATGAAGCTGAAAATGCAAGAAACATACTGTTTTGTTTAGTTTCAAACAGCCTAAGCAGGAGTTTACAATTCAACCCACAGCCCAGGTCCAAAAGGGCTATTTTCCTGTGCCTTTTCCTTGAGTAAATAATGCAGGAGATCATCGTTGTCTGGAAGCCGCATCACAATGGCTTGTATTTTTATTTGAATTTTCATTTATTGATTTTGTTTCTCTTCCCCATGAATAATGCATCCTCTCAGACGGCATCCAAATTCCCGTTATTTGGCATGCTAAATAAAAAGACCTTTATTTTGAGCAGTTACAAATAGAAATTATGCAGTCAATGTGTTTTTAAACTGTTTAAATATGTATTTGCGGAACTGAGGCCTCATGCATTTGTTTGCATAGCAAGCGGAGTACAGTTTTCAATTGTCCAAATATCGGTTCATCATAATAAAATAGCTTTAAATGAGGCTGTTGTGGTTCATTTGGGGGCAATAGCGTGTTTAAATATTGATATAAACAGCATTCCCACCAATGCTAGAAGGAACTGCAGTTGCTTAGGTGAAGAATACAAGCTCCTCCATGCTCACACGGATTGATACACTTGAGTCCTGTGCTGCGTTGTTCTTCTAAGAGTTCTTTATGTTTGGGATAATCAGAAGAGGACCCAAACACTGGGGTGTCTAAATGATTTGTCTCCCCACACACAAAGAATTAACTTTCTGTCTCTGTCTCTGTCTCTGTCTCTGTCTGTCTGTCTGTCTGTCTGTCTGTCTGTCTGTCTCTCTCTCTCTCTCTCTCTCTCTCTCTCTCTCTCTCTGTGTGTGTGTGGCAGGCCTGCTGAGAAAGAAAGCTGGCGGTGCTTCTCATGGAGGCATGAGGCTGAGGAGGAAGAGGTGGGTGTCCCACCCTCTCCTGCCCCAGTGTTGTCAGAGTGGGAAGGGGGGGGTCACAGACTGAGGTGGCAGAGGATGCTATACTCTCTCTTGCCATGGTGCCATCAGGGTGGGTAGGGGCAAAGGTGTGGTGATTTCTGCCTAACTCTACCCCTGGTCTTGGCACTGGGATTTGTTTGAAAGCAGAAAAATTGGGGGAGCTGTTTTTGGCATATGGAAGAGGCATGGTGATGGTGTAGGAGTTAGGAAAGTGTTTAGCTTGGGGACAGAGGAAGTCATGCTTGGGGGGGAAAGAGCAATGTCCCAGGACATAATATTTAAGGGCTCAGTCAGACATTGTCTTTCGGGGGTCATCCTGGTATGTGAGAGAACCACTGGAGGAAGACAACAGTTAGGGGCCTCATCACAGAACTAGAGAGGGGACCGCAGGTGATGGTGGCCTCCACCCAGGCAGAGACTGGAAAGAAAGGTGACATAGGACCACGGAGGAGGCAGGTGTGAGGACCAAGGAACAGGAGCACTATTTTCACCTAGGTGAGCCTCTGGGAGTATCGACGGCCTGGGGGTGTGGGTGCCTTTGCCCTTTCTGCCCAGTTCCAACACTGGGCATTTCCGTGCTTAACTTTGTTAAATGTAGTGTGTGTCATGCTAGGTAGTGTCTCCTGAAGGAGACTTAAACCAGAAGATTCTAGTTGTGTTTGGAGATACAATCGGGAAACAGTAAGAGAAGAGAGGAGATGAGATAGGGAACGGCAGGAAGCTGATCGGTTCCTGCTCCAGGTAACCGAATCTCCGAACTGTCGGGAAGATGCAGGGCACAGGAGCTGAGATGCTGAGCTCCTTACACAAATGAAGTCTTTGACTATTTGCCCATCAAATTAATTGTCTATCACCTCGATCCCTGGATGGGAGCAGCCGCAGTATGTTACCCTCTAGCTCTTTCTATCGCCTGGAACGCCTGTCTATCACCCTCCCTGAGCCTGACAAAATCCTCACACAGAGAATCAGCGGTTTGCATCCGGGTTTGACTGGTGAGACTTTAGTATCTGCCCCACCCCCACCCTGTCCTTTACATCTGAAATATTCGCTTAAAAACGTGGATCTGAGTGAGGATTTTTAACTCATCTTGTTAAAAAATGATGCCCCCAGCCCTCCAGAACTGGTGCGAAAGGCCCAAGAGTTTTACATTGGAAAGGTATGGTTAAGTGCTGGCTAGCCACAAAACAGATTGCGCTCAGGCTCCACAGGAGGCAGCCACGTTTCTCAAAGTGTTGATTAAACTGTTCCCCCATGGTGGTTCCCTTGTTTGTCTCACTCATGTTGTTCTCATTTTCCTTCTTTCGCTTTGGGAATTTGCCAGCGTGGTACTTGTTTCAACGTCTACACTGATTAGATACGAGCTTATGGTAAGCTGGAAGCCAATAAACATTTGGCTGGGGAACTTGTGGGCCTCATTAACCCAAAACAGGGTTTTGGACGGAAAATGCAAATAGACCCAGGAAGGTTATGATGAGTGTGCAAACACTAGATGCATAATGGACTGTCCTTCTCTGGCAGACACAATTCACTCAACTTTTGAAGTTGCTATCAAGGAAAAACCCTTGTGTGCCTCCAAGTGGGATCTCTGGAGGGGAGACTGGGTGTGTTGTGTGAGTCTGGTGTCTTTGACCTGGTCCTTTGAGTTTTCAGCTCGGTCAAGGAGCCCCGTGCACAGCTGATGGACTTAAGTTTAGGAATAAAGAAAAGCTAGACTCAGATCCTGAACAGAATAACATCTTATGACGCAGCCAAGCTGGTGAAACCCTCTATCCTATATAGGAAGCGTTTTTTTGTTTTGTTTTGTTTTTTTTTTAATGGAGCTATATATAAAGACCTGAAAATCTGATTCACCAAATACACCTGAGAGGCTACTTATCTTACCTTTCACTGTATCTTCTGTTCAGAATAAGTTTTTTTTTAAATCTTTCATTCACTCTCCTTCCTTTCCCGATTTCCTTACCCCCTTTCCGCCCATCTCTCACTTCTTCCCACAGTAGGAGTTTCCTTCTGGGGGGGGGGGGGCGGATACTGAGAATGGGCAACGAAGGGAGTGGAGGCTGCCCTTCAGTCTGCAACAGCCATCACGAGGAGCTATTGTCTGTATTCTTTATATGTTCTACGCATTCCTCATACGTCTACATGTGTTTGATGCGCAGGACAGTGCTTTGTACACCCTGCCAGTGCTTCAGGGGCAAACTGCCACTCTCTTTGGGAATGGGAGCAGAGGGCTTGCCATCTAGGTCAGATGTTGAGCCTCATGGATGCCCTGTCCCAGGTCACCTCTCTGTGTCTTACTTTCTTCACACATCAGTGGGCTTTATGATGGATGCTGGTCATGATGTGCTGAGAAACAATAAAAATTGGCAAGAGATAGCATGGCTTATGTAGTGCGATCTCTTTACCCAACCAGCATCATTTGGACATTGAGCAGCATGCCAAACACTGAAAGCAGAGTTTTCTGAAAGAAAGAAAGAAAGAAAGAAAGAAAGAAAGAAAGAAAGAAAGAAAAGAAAGAAAGAAACAAAGAAGCCAACCAACTGAGTTTCTTTCAGGAGACAGCTGCAGTTGGAGACAAGTGACCAAATCTCATATCTCCTTCTATAGGACAGAGCTTAGTCATATTTATTGAACAGGGAAACAGAGAAGCCTAAAACACTGGGAAAGATGATATTGGAAGTAAGGAACATGTATAGATTTAACAGCTTTTTAAAGGTATGTCAATGAACCTCCCGTCTCAAAGGAAATAAGAGGGACGATGGCCCAGGAACAACTTTTTATAGTAGCAGAACAAAGAAAAAAACATAAATCAAGACCTTTTCTAAACACATTTGTGGGTCCAACAGGTAGGCAGGTACAAGGAAACTGGAGAGAATTCTGCTATAGGCCTTGGAAGCTGGCTGACAGCATTCGTAGCCTTTTAACTGGTGGAAACTAGGGTTCTGTTAGGTTAATATACTTGAAAAGTGTTTTATCTATTAGTCACAGGATGCTAGGCCCACACAGAGGCTGTTAGGAGCCTGAGGACAGGCTCAGATAAATTACAATTTGGCTCTTGACCTGCAATGTTCCAACCCCTCCACCTCCCTGAGTTCTAGTCGGGCAGTCATCCTTTGCAGACATAGTTACTGTCCAGGAGTTCTCATTTACTGGTACATGTTGGAAAACGCACATTTAGTGTCATCTGCGGGAGGAGTTTTCAACCTTCCGGGCTTCACTGGCAAGTCACCCATCAGGCAGCAGTGGTATAGGCCTAAATGAAAGACCAGTTGGAATGACACAAGACCAACCTTGAACTTCCTGCAAAGACTGGGAGGATCTGTCACCCTTACTTTAATGCCATTTTGTTATTTTCTTTACTTTCGTTTTCCTGTAACTATATGTCTTGTAAATGTAAATTACAGGGTAAAAATGGGTTTGATGGGCAATGGTGAGTTTCTTCCCTGTCAGGATGTGACAGGTGAGACTATTCTGAGCAAGGGCAGCCAGGAAGGATCAGGGACATGAGGCACAAGGCAGAGAAAGGGAGGGGACGGTCCCCACTCCAAGCCCGACTTTCTGGGGAAGGATGTGGAACTGCACTGCACAGTACATCTGCAGAAGGTGGACGGACCTGGTGACAAGAGGCACAGGCCCAGCCACAGGAAAAGCCCAGTGTTCTCAGGAGCCAGCACAGGGATTTGGTGTGACAGAGACTGTGTGTGTGGTGGGCTAGCACAGAAGAAAAAAAAATAAATTGCATTGGTTTCCTTAATTTGGAGTGTGATGGCCACTCACCATTCTAAAAGAGGGCTTTTTGTTTAAGACTGATCTTATCTAGGTATCTGTAAACAGGGCGTTATCATGAGGCAGGGAGCTAGGGGACACAGGGTGGTACTGCCTAGATGCAGAGAGGAGCAAGTGCAGGCCTGCCCATAAAAGCCACTGGGATCAGCACTGGCTTTCAGTACACAAAAGAAGGAAGTCTCTAAAGTGAATGCTTCACACACATGGCTGACAAGAACCTGGCCCTCAACTGTTCATAGTCCCAGCATGGTTGGTTTCCCTCTGTGAGCAATGCTTTACATTGTGCACTTAAGAGAAGGCTACTCACAAAAACAAGCAAGCAAGAAAACAAGGAAAACCCTCCATATAAAACTGGAGAAGAGTCATCCCATCAGATTCACAACTTACAACACAGATACACAACTTATCCAAAGGCCATTAACTCTTTAAGAATCAAAGAGAACAAAAATGATTTCAATGCCAAACAAAAATTTCAAAAAGCATAGTTTTAAAAATGATTAATGACCTCAGAGAGATATTCAAATAAATAGATGGAGTGAAAAAATAAAGTCAATTAAAGGCTTGGGTAGAAAATTCAACAGAGATACTGGAGGAAGCAGTGGATCATGGAAATGAAAGCATCTCTGGGTTGGGGCAATGGCTCTGAGGGCAAAACTGTGTCCTGTGCAGTTATCAGGACCTGGGCGGAAACGCCCACAAAGCACGTTAAAGGAAGACAGCTTCGGAGCACAAGGATCTGCAAGCCCAGATATCCCAGAGGGAGAAGGGAAACAGAGATGGTAACTCTCCAAAGCCTGCAGCCCAGCCATCCTGGTATGTGCAGCAGAAACACAACAAAGAGACCCAGTCTCAAACAAAGCATCGGTGAAGTCTGACACCTGAAGTTGTCCTCTGACCTCCACACAGACTCACAAGCATTCACAAACATAAATGTGTACACATACAGACATATTGTACACATACCAAGATGAAACAAAAACAGAAAGAGAGAGGGGGAGGGGGAGGAAGAGATGGAGGGAAGAAGGGGCAGAGGGAGGAGGGAAGGAAGAAAGGAAGGAAGGGGAAGGGCCACTAACGATATACTATCCTAGATCCTGTGGAAGAAAGAATATCAAGTGTTAAAGACAGGATGGACAATTACTACAGCACAGTAACAACAAGCTATGATGACCAACACTGTCAAGACATGTAGGACACAATGAAGAGAGTAGACCCACGACCTACACCTAAGACCCTGTGACATAGAATAAGGAGCCTAGATATAAAGTGATAGACCACCTATTCAATGAGATCACAGTGAAACGATCCAAATCTAGGGAAAGAAGTTGATATCCAAGTACAGGAGGCACTTAGAACACCAAGCTCATGCCTAGGAAAAGACTTCCCACATCATACTATAGTTCAAACATCAATAGCACGAGACAGATCAGTCTTGCAGTAGGTTACAAGACAGGAGCACTGAGTTCTTTGTAAAGTTAATCCTACCTACAAGATAACAGCCACCTTCCCAGCAGAAACAACATAGACTAGAAGAGCAGAGACTTAACAGATCAATAATAAGCAATGAAACTGAAACAGTCACAAAGAGGGTCCCAAGGTAGACAGATTCATCGCTGAATCATACCAGCCTGGACACCAATGCTCCTCCAACCATTCCATAAAATAGAAAGGGAAGGGATGGTATGGGTCTCCTTGTACAAAGCCAGTTTTGTTCTGAAATCAAATATGGATAAGAACATAACAAAAACAAAATAAAAATATGAAAGAAAAGAAAGCTATAGCCCAACTTCTCTGATGAACATAGATATAAAAATTATCAATAAACATGCTTGTCATCAGAACCCAACCACACATTTCTTATACTAGCATAAAGCATGATAGTTGGTTTAATTCCAAGGATGCAGAAATGATCTAATATGTACACAGATTATTAATTGCGACACAGCACAAAAATAAAGGCAAGGATGAAAAATCACAGCAGCATCTCCACAATGCAGAGAAAGTTCTCACAAAATTCATCTCCCCTTTATGAGGCTCCATGCGCATGTGCTGAAAGAATCGATGCTGTGAAAATGGCAATCTTTTCTAATGAGGTCAGCAAGTTCAGTGCAGGCCCCCAACAAAATCCCAGAAGCATTTTCAAGAGAACCAGAAAAAGAAAACCCTTAAAGTTCATGTGGAAGCTTGATTGATGTTTGACAAAGCAGTACTGAACCCAGTGAACAGTGCTAATAGTGTCAAGTCCTGAATTCACACTCTATGACAGCGGCTTACTCAAAACTCTGTCCTGACAACAGGAAACCAGAAGTGTAGACCAGTGGAGTAGAACAGAGAACATGGACATAAATTCACGAGGTTGCACATATTTGACTCTCAACAAAGGGATCAAACATTTACACTGGAGAAGAGACAGTGTGTCTAACATGTGGCACTGGGAAAACCTAACATCCACACAAAGAATGTAACTAGACCTCTTTCTCTTACCTTGTACCAAAACCACTTCAAAATAGATCGAAGGCCTTAAAGTAAGACCTGAACATTTGAAACCAGTACAGGAAAACACTTAACGATATTGGGATAGGCTACTCATATCTGAATGAAATGCAAACAGCTCAGGAAATAATTGCAATAATTGAAAATGAGAGTGCATCGAACTGAAAAGCTCTGCACAGGAAAGGAAGCAGTTATGAGGGTGAAAGGACAGTCTATAGGACGTAGAAAGCCCTCACTAAAGCTATTAATTTAATACCCCAAATGTTTAACATTCCAAAAGTAGACACCAAAGGGCCAATCAAGAAACAGGCAAATGAAGTTAATGCTGTTTGAGGACCCGCCTCAGCTCCCACCAGTTCTTTAGCCTTAAGGTCTATGGGAATTTGGCCATGGAGTTTTGTCTTTCCATTCTTCTTTCCAAATTCTGTCCTTTGGAATGGAAATATTTATCTGCTCCCTTTCCTACCATGGTAGTTTGGAAGGACATAACTTGTTTGGTTTCACAGGTCCATGGCTGGAAGAACTTTGCTTCAGGATAATTCTCACCCACATCCAACTTAAACAGTGTATTGATGAGACTTTGGACTTAAACTTTAAACCTTGAGTAAGTCAAGATGTTAGAGGATAAATTGACAACCGCTTGCAAGAGAAAAATTAGTTTTCTTCAATGGAATCTTGCTGGATATACAAGCCACACTGAAGGGCAGGCCCCCTGCCTAGCAGTAGATGGCCAACTCAAAAGGAACTCAGTGGTATTTTTGGAGATTTTTAAAAAACCTTCCTTTTCTCTTGCTTATATATTATAGTTTCCGATTCTGCATTCCATGGGTTTTGTGTTTGTGTATATATGCTTCTGTATGCACGTGTGCATGCACGTGTGTGTAGGTGTATGGGCATGTGTGTGCTTCTTTGTTTTTTGTTTTTCCTTTTTTATTTGCCTGTTTGTTTTCTAAAAAGAGAGAGAAAGAAGGTGTGGAGTTGTATGTTGTATGGGGGGGGGGGAGGGACCTGGGAGGATATTTGGGAAGGGAAACTGTGATCAGAATATATTATATAAAAAAAAACCTCATATTAAAAATACATTAAAGGCTATTGGTATAAGAACAGTATGTTTTGCACAGGAGGGCTTGAACTTACAGGCGGTGAGGAACATATGTTCAGCATGATTATCTGTCTTGCCTTTGAACACATCTGCTGACACCCAACCTTCCCTATGGTCGTATTTGGCGGTGGAGTCTCTGGGAAGAGATTATGTCAGGAAGGTGGAAACCTTGGTGAAAGTAATTCATGCTGTTTATAGAAGTGACCACCAGAGAAATTCCTAAACTTTTCTGCCACATGAAGACAGTAAATAATAGCTATTTGCCCACAAGCCTTGAGAGAAAATATAGCTCTTTTTTAAAAATTTATTTATTTTTATTAATTTACTCTTGTTACATCTCAATATTATTCCATGCCTTGTATCCTCCCATTTCTCCCTCCCTCCAGGCTACCAAGAAAATACAGCTCTTATTCCAAAGGAATTAGATAGTTTATTCAGGGCCAAATATGAACGACCATTACCCAGGAAACAGATGCAGGTTTCCTTGAATGGCATAGTCCACCATGGGAATGGGTAGGTGAAACTTCCAGAGTCATAGCACAAAAGACAGTCGTAAATCAACGTACTCGCCAAATATATTGGTGGAGACAGAAAGTAGACTGGTTTTAACAAAGTGGAGGAAACTCTGTCATAGGTTTCAGGTGCCACCTGTTGACAATCTAGCTATATTCCAAAGGTTTTAACAAAAGACCAAAGACGGTTAGGTTAGATAGAGAGGTGAATAAAAATGGCTTAGCAAAGAATAACGATAGCCCAAGATAATGTGGGCCCTTGATCTGCATGCGACATTCTAATTCTCTACAATCAAGAACTCAGTCAGTCTGTGGAAGCCTCAACACACATATGGCCTTTCCAGGAAGCAGGACCTAACAGACTTCAAGTCTGCCAGCACCTTGCTCTTGAACATCTCAGCTTGTAACAAATACATTCTGATGCTTATAAGGTACCCACTCACAGCATTACAATGGCCCAAATGGCCTGTGGAGATTAATCTTGATTTTTAGCTCAATTGGTTGAGGAGTATAGTATCTATGCTAGTAAAACCCACCTCAGGTTGTGTCTGTGAGGTATTTTCAGAGATAAATCAGCCCCAGATATGGGTTTCCCTTCCTCAGAGGCTAGGGGCTGGATAGGATGAGGGATAGAAGGAAGGCAGCCAGTGTACACATTTCTCTCTTGCTTTCTGCTACCTGGACACCATGATGCAAGTTCCCTCCCAACTCTTCCACCATGATGGATGGCAACCTCTGAAACCACAACCAAATAAATATTCTTAAATCTAGCAACATGGCTGCTTTGGCGAGGGATCACATCCAACTATTTCAGACATGCTCATGATCTGCCCGGGATACAGACACACCCTTAGCACTGTAGGCAGGTAAGGTTAGTTTATAGAATGAAGAGAAGTCATGTTTGAAAGTGACAAATCAGAGGAATGTTTGGCAGAATGAGTCAGGGATAGGACTCACTCAACTCTTAATGAGAATGGGAGAGGAAAGAGAGGCTATTTAAGAGCAATGCAGAGAGAGAGAGAAAAGGAGTTTATACCGAGAGTTTCTCACCAGGACAGTTTTACAGAGATAGGTTGTAGAGAGAACAAGGTGACACAGGTAAAGATCCTACAAGCCAGAGGATGAGAAGGAGCCAGAAGATTAAAATATACTGCCAGAATTGGTTTGAGGCCAGGCAGAACAATTCAGTGAGAATCCAAATGAAGCCAGTTTGGATCAGTCAGCTTGGAGAGAAGTTTAGACCAGAACAGCTGAGTCGAAGCAGCCAACCAGAGTTCAGAAAAAGCTAGAAAGGTTTGGGCGTGGCTCTCATCTCATCCCCTCAAACATTTGCATCCTTCTTTTAAGATCACTCTGTAAAGTTGGTATGATGCTTCTCAACTCTGAGTGTAACTGCGGTGGACATGTAGCCAATGAATTACAGCACAAGATGCCGATCGCCTTGCCTGCCTGCTCGTTCCTAACCCCAACCCCTGCTCCCCAAGCTGCTGAATGTTTTACTGTGACACCTCTACTCTGTTAATTGGCCTGCTGATAGACACGAGCCCCCTGTGAAATTCACCCACAGATCTCCTGCAAGTGATCATAGTCTCTCCTTCAAGATGGTGGACCAAGGAACAGAGGGAAGTTGCCATTTGAAAGTGTGATCACATAGTCAAACACAGACCCTGCTATCTCCCTGATACAATGACAACGGCTGCTGGCAACTCCCAGCCAGCCACTGGCCTTACCACCTTCCTGCTGTGACCCTCCTTCCAGGTTCACCGCCACTCATGAGGTGGATGTTAGTGCCATCTTTACTTTCATGTCACTGAACAGATATGAGGCCCTGTAGAGGAATTTTAATTCACAACATAGCTGCTCTGGCAAGAGACCACATGCAAAGACCTTCCAGGTCCGTGTGATCCTGCTGGAATACAGACACACCTTTAACAGCAGGAGACAGATACAAGCAGATTTCTGAGTTCAAGGCCAGCCTGGTCTAGAGCAAGTGTTGGATAAAGAAAAGCTTAGGCCAAAGCATGATGGTACATGCCTTTAACGTCAGTACTCAGGAGACAGAGGCATGCAGATCTCTGAGTTCTACTCAGTGCTGTTCAGTCAGTTTGGTTGAGTCAGTGAGTTGAGAGGCAGTGCAAGGGAGTTGAGTTTGTGGTAGTTCAGTTTACGGAATTCGGAGGCAGTTTTACCAGGACAGTTGTACAGAGACAGGCTGAAAAGAGAACAAGTTAGACACAGGTGAAAACAAGTGCGCCAGAGAATGAGAAGGAGCCAGAAGGTTAGAAAAGATTGCCAGAGTTAGTATGAGGCCGAACACAGCAAATCAGTCAGAAGCTGAAAGAAGCCAGTTTGAATCAGTCATCCTGGAGAGGAGTTTGAGCCAGAGCAGCTGAGTTGAACCAGACAGCCAGAGTTCAGAAAGTGCTAGAAAGGATGATATTATTCAGCAGTAAATCTCTGAGGCTGAAAACATTTTTGGCCTAGATTAGGTTGTATGGAGGCTAGAAGCTTCCAGGACTAGGCCTACATTAGCAGACAAAGGCAATAAGCCTCAGAGATGACAATTATATCAGGCAAATAAAAGATACTTTTATAGGGACCACTGTCACAGTGCCTGCTGTCTGTCCACTAGTCCCTGATAGTGTCTTCTTTTTTAACCTACTGAAAGTGTAGTTGTTTAGGAGTGCCCATGGTACAATTGGTTAGTGCCTTCCACTTACATGAAAGTGTAGTTATTTAACTGCAATACAAATAAATATTTTAGGTTGGGGATTTAGCACACAGGCCAAAACAAAACAAAACACAAAAACAAGCAAAACCTAAGTCCATCCCCAGTACCCATTAAAAAAAAAAAAAAAAAAAAAGACAGCCAGGCGTAGTGGCACATACCTGCACTCAAGAGGCAGAGGCAGGTGGATCACTGTGATTTCGAGGCTAGCCTGGTCTACAAAGCGAGTCCAGGACAGCCAAGGCTAATACAGAGAGACCGTGTCTCAAAAAAAGAAAAAAAAAGAAAAAAAAAAAACAAACAAGAGAGAGAGAGAGAGAGAGAAAACAAAACAACAACAACAACAACAACAAAACAATCAACAACCAAACAAAACCCTAGGCGTGGAGCTGTGCACTTATAATGCTAGTATTACACAGGCAGATTCCTGGGCCTCCTGGACAAGTCCATCTAGCTTACTTGGAGAGGTCCAGACCAGTGAAAAACCCTGTCTCAAAAATACAACACACACACACACACACACACACACACACACACACACACACACACACACACACCAACCACAAAGCCCAACCAGGTATCTAGGCATACACACACTTAAGCAAATGACTCACACATGTGTGGTCCTCTACCCACACAAGTGATTTTGGGGTGGGGTGGGGCCTGGAAAACTCCCCTAGGAACAATGAAATTATTTCTATAATTCACTTCTAATATTCCTTCGTAATCTTTTACCTGAGTTTAGTTTGAGTTGAAAACTTTCCCAGGCAGAACTACAGTGGGCAGTCATTAACAAAGACAAGAGACCGGCTGACAGCTAATCTCCTTTGAGTTGATGTCCCAAAGGGAACGTAAAACAGAAGTGGGAAGAGGAGCCAAACAACTGGCTAAACGCAGAGTAGCCCGGGTGCCCAACTCCTAACCAATTAGTGTCACACACCTATAGCATCGATCATGATGAGGGGAGAGGCACAGCCCTGTGACATCAGAATGTGACCCTGGCAGAGGCACCCACTGTAGCACTGAAGAGGCTTGCAAGCCTCACTGCCTCCAGCACAGCTCATGGGCAGCTTGTGACCCATAGCACTCCGGACATCAGGAAGTCCGGAAGCACTGCACTGGTGGTTGGTGTCCACATGTCATGCTTACACTATGCCCTTTTCAAGTAAAAACCTGGATCTGAAAAGGGTTCAGGGACCCAAGGGTTCTATGTGCACAGCACACACATCCCAATTAACTGTGTGTACCTGTCAACTTTGGGAAAACAGTGCCTCTCAAAGAACTAGTCTTGAAGAGAGAATTGGGAACCCAAGAAAATAGGCACAGGCTACAGGCATGGCTCTTGAGGGTTGTAACCGTTGTCACATGTATTGCCACATTTCTCCCCCCCCCTTCTGATGCCTGGCTCTGTGAGTACGGATCATAACAGGCAGCAGTATTATGGTAAGAAGTGGAAAGGAGACACTGGAGGGAGAAGCTACCAGTACCTCCAAAATTCTTTTTAATCCAAATGCCAGGCCCATCACCCCTTCTTTTTGAGAGAGAGGTTTTTCCTGAGCTGATGTTTCCTTACCTGGTTTCTTTGATCGGGGGGGCTTTTCAAAATTAGCAAACCATGCTGTGGCCCCTGCTGACTTCAGCCCCAATGCAAACCATGACGTGTGTGTGTGTGTGTGTGTGTGTGTGTGTGTGTGTGTGTGTGTGTGTGTATTATCTAGTTAAAGTGAATACTGAATACTGAAGGTGGCCATAGAAGAGAAGAAATGAGGAAGAGACATCCCTAAGGGGGCTCTGAGGTCAAGAAGTGAGGGAGGGGGAAAGGGACCCAGAGGGCTCCTTGTAGGTAGGCTGGCTGGCCACCACTGTGGGCAGGAGGTGGAGGCTTGGGAGACTTGGATTCCATCTTCCATTGGAAGCATCTTCCTCCATCTTTCCCCCCCTCAGCCTCATGCTCTCTGTAGCCAAGAGAAGAGGGCAGGTGCAAGCACAGGCCCGGAGGGCTGAGCTTCAAAACCTGCTGTCTTAGACCTCCCATCTGCACGCTCTCGAGCTGGTGCCCGCGGTCCTCAGTGTGTTTTCAAAGCAGCCTATGTTTGCTCCCCACCGGAACATAAGAAAAGACATGTCCTCTGCTTTGGCATTGCCTGCACGATACCACTTGGCAGCCCTTCAGGATTTTATGACAAATAGTAATGAATAATTAACTAATCATTTGAGCTGCTACCCAAAGCCTGAAGACAACCGCATCACTTCAGCCCAGCACCACCCAGAGGGACCGGGACAGGGCTCCTCTCTTTATAAAGGTTGGCCAAGATTCCAGCTTGCTGATGCCTCCTGCCAGGCTGGCAGGAGACATATCAGTCTTCCTAGATTCTGCTTGTCACCAGGCTGTTCACACAAGAGGGACACAGATACAGCTGAGAGTTTCTCAATTCTGCCACACTGCACTGTTAGGGATCAGAGTTTTGGGAGTCCATAAGCTCTGGAAGCTTCACTAAGTAGGCATCCCCTTCTGAGAGTGGAGAGGGGGACATTTGGCACTGTCTGGCAACATTTTGATCCGCACAACTGGGAAATGGGAGTATTGTTGCTATTGGCAACTAGTGGGCAGAAGCTCAGAGAAATGCTGCTAAAGCATCATGCAGCACACAGGACAGACCTTGACAACAAAGAACCAGCTCGCCTGGGTGTCCACCCTGTAGCAGAATAACAGAAGGATGTGCCGCTCTACCAAGTCCCCATGTGACTCTAGTGAGGCCAAGACCAAAGAAACTTGGGCTCCCTCGAGTGGTGAATAACACTATGACAGCCAGGAAGCACCCCTAGCTGCAAGAGGGGTGTGTGTGTGTGTGTGTGTGTGTGTTTCAAATAAGACAATTTATCCATCACAAAATGTGCTTCAGTTAATGGTGACAGTAATCTTGATGAACCATTAATGAACCATTTTCTTCTCTCCGTGTTGTTAGTAGCAGCACAGGAATCTTTGCTTCGACACTAGATTTTCTTCTGATTAATCAGAAATGTGCCCTTTCCATTTAGAATGGTGCTTGATTTTGCATCTGTGTTGTTCCTTTCTGTTTTTATTTTCTTTCCTAAATGGAAGCACCAGAGTTCCTGTCATGTTCTCCTGTCTCCCCTTTGGAAAAAGACCACTGGCATTTCTCAAGGGGGAGAGGACATGGGCTAGGAGGCCACTGTACGGTTCCATTTCCTCTTTCAACATCATGAGGCAATTCTGCCTCTTTCTCTCAACATCTCCGTTCCTTTCATTAAACTCACATGAGGAGTCTCTTTCACTGACTTAAGGACCTCCCGGCCTAGGTCTAGCTAAGACTGGAGGGCATTTTGTTGTACTTCTGTCCGGCAAGCCAGCCCGTTTTCTCCACAGGAAGCTGACTTCATTCAGCTTTCAATCCAGAGTAAGGAGACGTCTGGGTTCTTCCTGTGGGCATCTTCCTTGGCGTTAGATTAGAATGGGAAATGATGGTGAGGTTAAGACGATATCCACAGCTGAAGATGGGGTTAGCTCTGTAGGTTTGTAGCCTTGTGTGAATCCCACAGGCTAAAGCCAGTGTCACCAGGTCTACATTTCTCCCAAAAGCCTTAGAGAAGAGCCCTCCCTTTTTCATTTTCCAGGGTCAACAGCCCTTTTCTTCCCTTTTGTCATGTTTAAAGCCAGTGACATCAGATTTCTCTCTGGCATTACTCAGTAGCCATCTTTCTATCTTACATTAAAAAACAAAAACAAAAACAAAAACAAAAACAAAACCTTTAGTGATTATACCCATAAATACCTTAAGGGCCTTTCTTCTATTTAGCCTAAGGTTGATGCACTTTTTCTTGCTGTCACTGTAAGCTATTCTTAATTTAAATTATTAGCATAGTTTTCATATCTATTGGTTTTATAAAAACTATATTGTTATCTGAATATATTAGCATTTCAGGAACTGCTGTGGTCAGGCAACGAATGAATGTGACATTCTTTGTGCCTTTGGAAACTGTCGCCAGACTTTTGAACAGGCATGGTTAAACACCATGCCACCTGCTATAACGTAGTATTGGAATCAACGGAGAGCTCTGGTATCTGGGGATATTCTTCTGTCATGCACTGGGGGGCTCCCAATCCTGATGGCCAAGAACATCTCACTTTTAGAGACCAGGAATTTTTCTCAATTAAAAATGCTAAGATCAAGGCTGTAAAACCCATAGGCCAACCATTCCTTTGTGGTTGCTCACTCTGGAGGAATTCAGCAGCTTGCTGTATGCAACGCGGGGTTAGCCACTAGACACCCAAGGGTATGTTTTTTTGTTTCAAGCTGAAGAACTGGTTAGAGATGAATTATGACCAATTTAATCACAAGTAAATAAAAACATTTATATTCTGATAACCATGGGGGCATTCGCCCAGGTGTCCTAGCAATTCTCAATCAGTTTCCTTTGCCATTGCTGTTCTTTTGGAAATGTCTTTAAAGCTCTAGAAGTAATCTAGAAGAGATAGTGATGAGACTCACTTGAGCCCAAGTCTCCCATCGCTGTTGCTACCCACAGGATAGCAGTGCACTGTTCTGGAAGCAGTCCTAATGGCTTGGGTCATATCTTTGTACCATTCAGTACTTTCCACTCCAGTGGTCCCCCAGAACCCACTTAAGAGCTGACTGGGATTATCACAGTCAGTGTCTTGTGGCCTACTTAAGACCACAATCATGATCTGGTAGTAAAATGGGGTGAGGCTAGATCAAAACTGTGACTGAGGGGGACCTCCTCTCCCTGAATATGGTGCTAGGGTATCAAGTCTCTTCTTGGTAGTCCACTATCCTTCCTCCGAGTGCCATTGGGCCTCCCCAACAAAGGGACATGGTGGGGACCAGCTCTTAAAGACAATATCAAATCCAAGATTGATGGAACCAAAGAGGAAAGGGCATGAGAATGAAGCTGGAGAAGCAAGGTGAGGCCAGGTCAACGACTGCCTCATAGTTTATCTGAGGGAATCTGAAGCTTATCATTCTGAGGAGTCGAGAGCAATGACAAGATCTACAGTACAAAGATGACATCATCAACTTTGTGTTCTAGAAAGCCCCACTAATTGTGGTCTTGTGAATGAATTATCTGATAAACTCACTTATCTAAAATGTAATCATTATGCTTACATAAAATAATGTGATAACCACACAAAATATTTTAGTTGTTTTTATATCAGGTTTGAGATTTTCTGTCTGTGTTCTCCTGTTTTCAAGACAGGTGTGTGAATAATCTCTGCAGCAGACCTAATCCTCTTCCAAAGAGTGTTGACATCAATTGGTTTTTAGCTGAGTTGACATTTTAACTTTGTGAGTAAGCAACATATTAAAAGGAGTCAACATTCAAGAAGTAGGAGAAGATACAGGGAAGGGTGTGGCCTCTGTCAGCTTCTCCAGACAACTCCTATTCTCGCAACCACCAGTCTTCCCGGTTCCTTGATGGTCTTCAACAGAAATGTTGTCCTCGTAGAGTGTACATTCACATACTCTCTACTGACCCTTTGAAAGCCAGTGCCCTTTTGTTTTGCCTGTTCTCTTTTCACGTGACTTTGGCATGGACATTTTTCTCTGTCCGTCTTTCCAAGCTTCTCATTCACTGCCATGGCTGAATAGCATGCAGTTATGGACCGGGCTCAGAATTCACTGGTATTTCCAATAATGGGAATTCAGATCACTCCCCATTTTTTGATTTGGCAAACAGCTGGGCAATTAATCATGATGCCGTTGCCATTTCTCATGTGAGCAGGAGCATCTGTGAGACAAGTTCTCCAGGATGGGATGGCTGGAGCAGAATATGGTCTTCAGTGATTCTGATTGATAAGGCTGATGTGCCCTTCATTGAGATTGTATCCCACCAGAGATGCATGAGTTTGTCACCGCAGTATGCTCTTAGGCTCTCTCATTTCTGCAGCTTAGTTGGGGGACAGCATTACTGTACTCAAGCTTTAGTTTGCATCTGTGTATTCTAAGCAAGGCCGAGCATCTCTCCTTGTGAATATGATCTAAGGGACTGTCTTGTCCTTTGAACTCTGTTTTTATCCCATTTTTGCCTTACTCATAAGGTATTGATAACAGATTTAATTGGTCTTTTAAGAACATCTATGGAAGTTCTTGAGATATTAAAATATTGGTCATGTCTATGATGTGCATTGGAAACATTTTTTTGAGTTTGTACTTTATCTTTATATTTTGCTTCTTAAAGACTCATTTTTTTTGACTTGTGTTTGTGTGCATGGATGAGGGTAGTACGGCAGCCATGCCGAGGTCAGAGCACTTTGTGGAGGTTGGTCCTCGCCTCCCACATTATGCGTCCCAGGGATCAGGTTTTTAGGCTTGGTTGCAGGTGCTGCACCCACACACTGTCTTTCCTTGTTTGCTATAAACTTTATTTTGTTTTTATGTATTTATAAATATGAATATATAGTATTTTTGTAAACATGTATACTTTGTATTTTTTCAACTTTTTATAGTAATTATAACTTTTCATGAAAAGGTTTATTTTTAAGTGGTTGAATTTAGGCTTTTGGATTCTGTTACAATTTTAAAGGTCTTTTCTAATTCAAGATTACAGAAAAAATATCATTACCTCCATGACTTGAGCTACATTCTCTCACCAGTATTTCACAGTTTTCCGTCTCTAGGGATGATCTCATGGTTAGATCTACTGTACTTCCAGGTGACACTTGGCATTTATTCAGCTGCAAGATGTGCAGCTAAGTCCAATTTAGTGATTTGCAAAAGGACCTGGAGAGATGAGTCAGTGGCTAAGAGCACTTGTTGCTCTTGTAGATGACCTGGATTCAGTTCCCAACACCAATATGGCAATTCATAACCTTCTGTGACTCTGGTTCTAGGGGATCTGACACCCTCTTCTGGCCATGAGAGGCAACTGCAGTCAGGCTCAAGTTAGACAAACTAACCCTTTGCAGGTGCCAGCCCGACTGAGCGATTTCTCTCTTTCTGCTGACTGTATTGCCCCTCTGATGCTTCCCTCGCAAAGGTTCTCCCACTGCTCTGCTTGCCCATGCCAGCGGTTGTTCCTTCAGTGTTCCTACCTAGCCATACCCTTGCTTTTGTTCTCTTGTGCTCTGCTAGTGTCTTGGAGAGGAACTCCTACACGGAGCCCCACCCCAACTCTCTCTCTCTCTCTCTCTCTCTCTCTCTCTCTCTCTCTCTCTCTCTCTCTCTCTCTCTCTCTCTCTCTCTCTCTCTCTGCCATCTGACTAATGGGCCTCACACTTGCCGCCCATTAGCTCCCTGAGTGTCCCTAATCCACACATTGTCTTTGCTTTCATTGCTCCCCAGAAATCTGCCCTTTCCTGCTCTGCAAACGAAAGGCGTTGTTCCTAAAGCCTTGAGGTATGGTGTCCACCCAGCCAGGCCCTCAACGGGCTCTCTCATCAGCCTCTCATGATCCTCCTCCTTCCTCTCCCTTCTAGGAAATCACAGCTTCATTCTCCACAGTAGACACTGAATTATTCATGACTTTTATTACTGCACACATATTTAACCTGAGTGACTTAGGCTTCAAAAGTAGATAATTAAACATTTAATTACATTACATTAAGGTCTTTGTGGTTCACATCGTGAGGCACACAGGTTTGTATGCCTTTGGGCTTGCTCGTGCATTAAATTCTTGTGTATCTGCGTCACGCATCTCTATCCACTCATTTGGTCCAAATACGTATTATGGGCCTGTGTGCACCAGGTGCTGAGAATCATCAGATGTTTGTACCAGACAAAGTTATATTGACTGTCAATAACTAAGGGTTGCTTGTAACACATGTCTGTCCTCACTCAGCTCTGTCTGTGCATCACTATTTCACTTCAGGACCCATTATCTTCCTGAAAAGAGAGTCAGCCTTGTCTAGGACATGCTGGGCTTTGGGTACAGGGAAAACAGAATGAACACACGTATACTTGGCAGATTATCTCCACGTAAAATCAGCAAATCTATCTCAGAGATTTAGTATTCCACAAATTCTTATTAGCATGATTTCCCGTGTGCCAAGTCAGAGATAAGCTCAACTATGCATTATCATGATGTCAGTTACCATGGTTTGGGGTGACAGCTTTGTACAGATCGTAACATATGCCTTGATATTTACAACCTGGGTACAGATGTCTCATAGAGGTTTTGATATATATATATATATAATATTAGGTATATATTTGTACAATGTGCATAATATATGTTGTCTCTTCTTTGATCTGAAAACTACACTGTTTTCAAAACAAGTAATTATACGACCAGGGAATGGTTTAATCACTTCAGGTGGGAATGCACCCATATCCCAAGCATGTGATTATTAGAGAACTTCCAGGTCCCTAAGATGATATTACTCTCAATTATTTACTGAGAAATAAATGAGTAAACTAATAATGGCACTGGAGTCTTGGTCTTGCCTTCTTAACGGATGCTTTAGAAGAGAGCCTTTGTAATCCCGTCTCCATGCCATATGTCTCTGTTGACATTAAAGTGCTTAGTTCCAAATGAGTTGGCTTCATTCAAGCATCTTAATTCAAGAGTGGATGATTAGATCTCAAGCTAAAAGCCTATCAGGATTGGAGCACTTGGATTTTTGAAAGGTATTAAGGGAACACCCGGGTGTGGCTACAGATAAGTCTTCCCAACTCATAGTAGGCCGACAAAAAAAAAAAATCTCAGCCTCAAATGAGTTACAGATGAACTCCTGTTCAGATTAGGCGCAGAACAAGAAATAAAGCCAGGGTTTGTTACACGACCCCCACATCAAGTGGACTCAAGTTTTATCTTTTAGTAGAATTCATTTTAGAGATTCCATCCCCAGGCAGGCAACGTCTTAGGGGACCAAGCATCTTTTACATATTATAAGAAAAAAAATAGTCTCAAGCTTCTGAGGTGAGAGCAGGAGCCCACCTCCATAGGATTCATACCCTAAGCATCACTGGAGGGATGATGGCAGGCTTGCATGATGACCTCAGGGTCTCTGAAGAAACCCTATGAAGGAAAGCAATCCATATGAGTAGAAATGGACAAACCACATCACATCTATTTTCAACCCCTTTGAGGAAGCTTGGGCTGGTGTGAATAAAAGCCAGTGCTATGATTTTTTTCCTGTTTTTATTTAACCACATGTGTGGTCCTGACTAATAGGATTCGCCCCCTTCGCCTCCCCTCTTCCAGCTAATTTGCTTTAGTCCCTGTGTAATCCTGTCATCAGCGGGGTACAGGGATCTTCATATGGGGAATGTGAAAATCGTTTGATAACCATCTGCCTAATGTTTTGGCAGATATTTGTTTAGCTAACAGGACTACTGCCACGTTGGGATGCCTCATCAGGACTAGGCATGTCTGCTAGGGAATGGGGGAAGAATATAACGTGGCAGGATTGCGCGTTCCTAATTACATTTTGACAGGTGACCTGATGAGCTCTAACTCTACGACTCATGAAGCAAGGAAGACAAGATTAATCTATCATTATGTGATTTCAAAGGCACCTGTTAGTTTCCCCTCCCTCCCTCCTTCCCTCTCTTCCTCCCTCCCTCCTTCCCTCCCTCCCTCCTTCCCTCCCTCCCTCCCTCTCTCCCTCCCTCCCTCCTTCCCTCTCTCCCTCCCTCCCTCCCTCTCTTCTTCCTTCCCTTCCTCTCCTGTTCCCTCTCCTTTTCTAGTTCTTCTTTTCTTGTTTCTTTGCCTCCCCTGCCTCACCTTCTTTTCTTATCCTCCTCCTTTTTTATTTTTATACAAAACAATTAAGGTGATGATGACTCTGAAAGGATGGGTTTGGTTGAAGTGCCTCAAGAATTTTTAGTAGCACAGAGCTCCATCTGTATAATCCCTGGCTGTTTCCCTTCTGGTCCTCGTCATTCTTGACAGCTATTTTATTGCTCTTTAGAAACTTTGATAACCATGAATGAAGAAGAAGAAAAAAAAAAAAAAGAAAGAATGTTTTATAGGAACTGGAATGAGCCAGGAAAAGTGGCATAGACCTATAATCTTAGCCCTGGGGAGGGCATAGACTGGGGAGAGTCACCGCAAGTGTGAGGTCAGCCTGATCTAGGATAATGGTTTGTACTTTAATTTAAATGAAGGATTAAAGCAACCTTGAATCCGCTGAAGCTATTCCAGCTGTACAGACTCACTGTAGAACAGAGGTTCTCAACATGTGGGTTGCGACCCCTTCAGGGGATGAGTGACTCTTTCACAGGGTACCATATCAGATATATTGCATATCAGATATGGGCATTATAATTGTAATACCAGCAAAATTGCAGTTATGAAATAGCAACAAAAATAATTTTGTTCCACAGCATGAGGAACTGTATTAAAGGGTCACAGCATTAAAGGTTGAGAGCCACATGTTGAGATTCTGTTATGGCAGGTATTTAAGACTCACTGTGTATTTAATTAAAATTAAAAATTACAGTTAATGTATTTTAGTTGGACATGGTATTATGTGGTTGCTTTTAGCTACTTATGTTTTCCATATACATACGTTTAGAATCTGTTTCTTTCAGAGGTATATACTAACTTGGCTAGGTCAGCATTGAAGCAAGGCAAGGGCACATAAAGGACTCATACACATGCTATTTTTGTATACGATTAAACATGCTTTATAACAAAATTTAAAAGAAGAAAAAATATTATAAAATATGTCACATATACAAGGACGTAATAAAGAATCGTTTAATAAACAACTACCTATCCACTAACTGGCTAAAGATTTAAAACATATCAAGGTATCTGAAAAAAAGAAAACAAAACAAAACAGCTTTATACTTTTTTTTTTTTGCCCTCAATCATCCAGCTGTGTTTGTGGGGTCCCACTGGGAGAGTAGCTGCCGGTGTCAACTCATTAAAACGAGTAACACCTCGCATGTTCATTCCAGCTGGCCAGAGTGGACCTGGCTTCGGGCTTCCCTGTGTTGCCATGGAGCTAACTCAGGCTTGAGAATCAAAAACACCTGGGCTGAAATCCCTGCCTTAAACACAGTTGTGCTACCCTCAGGAGGTGCCAAACTTCAAGTCCCGTGTCCTCATCGCTTAAAATATGATTAGTGACATCAGCCTTGAAAGAGCAGTTGAAGCGTTGCAAACAGTGCCTGTAAACTGCAGAGCCATTACCCAGAAAAATGAAACCGTTTCAACTGAGGCTTTAATACGTACCACTGAGTGAGCAATAAGCAAAGCCTTGGTGGCCAGTTGCTGAACAAAGCCCAGTTGGCTGCTTGCTTAGGGAACGAGAATCATTGCCTGCAAAATGTTTGAGGGGCATTGCGGACTCCCGAGGACAAGGGCAGGGCAGGTGTAAGCTTGGAGGGAGGGGGTCTGATTTCAGGTGTGTCTTTAGACTGGAAAGTTTACTGCATTATAAACATGGAGTAGGCACAGGAGGAGCAGAGTTTCAAAGTAAAGAGTAAAGTAAGTTTCAAAGCAAAGGGATCATCCCTGCACCCACCAACCATCCCAAGATGGGACAGTGAACAGAAAGAACAATAAATGAATTTGAGGAAATTATTTTAATTAAAGTATAATTACATCATTTTTCCTTCCCCTTTCCTTTCTCCAGACCCTCCCAATTACCTTTCTTTCTCCCTCTCAAAATAGTAGTTTCTTTTCCTTGAGTTGTTATTACTACATAAACATAAATGCCTAAATACATAAATATAAACTGCATAATCTATTTAGTGGTGTGTGTGTGTGTGTGTGTGTGTGTGTGTGTGTGTGTGTGTGTGTGATTTCAGAGCTGACCACTTGGTATTGGATGAGCAATTAGCAGGATCATCTCAGTGGAGGTCAATTGCTCCAGACCTCAGCATTCCTAGGTTACGTTTCTGGGATGCTTTGACTAGAGCTGGTCCCCGAGTATTTCCCCCTTCCGTGCCAACATGAATGTTGCTGTCATTCTTGTCCAGGTCTTGGCTAGGCAGCCATGTTGTTGAGGTATCAGAGGTGAAGCTTCGCTGCCATTTCTAGGAGATACAACATTGTGTCTCTGTCCTCTGGCTCTTACAGTCTTTCTGCCCCTTCTTTAGTGATGTCGCCTGAACCTTACGTGCAGGGGATCTGCTGAAGATGAAGCAACTTGGATTGGGCACAATGAGCAGAGTTCTCGAAATAACCAATACTCTATTTTTCAACTTTAGTTTCCTTAACAGGGGTTTCTTAGAAAAGTCAAGTTCAACTGTGAAAACAGAACACTGATAAACAGAGTGGCTAGACAAATTTCGTTCTCCTACAGCGGTCTTTACAAAAACACTTTTACTTATTTATTTATTTTTAACTTTTATTTTCCAGCTCCAGGATGAACTAGGATTATGTAAGAATGTGTTTTCATCATCAGAGTTAGTGTGAATTATTAACATCTTTCTCTTACATGTTGTTCTCTGTGCCTTTTCCGTTCTCATGTGGACATCCCATAGCATCTCTATAATACCATTTCAGATTGAGTAAAGCAGAGTGCCTGGAGTGAGGCAGGTAAGTCTAAGCTACCCCAAGAATTCCTGTGTGTAGACACCATTGACAACCACTGCTTCAGGCAGAGATAGAGAAGTAAAGCCATGATGGAAGAAGACTAAGGCTCTGGGGAGACCTTGACAGTGACTTGCAACTGCTGAAGCCTACAGGGACTTGTGAAAGCTGCTAAACTTGCTACAAATATTAACAATGACCCAAATGTTATAAGCAGTTATATGCAAACATCTGCCCTTGAAACTCTGGATTGAAGTCCATCAAATTTCTCGGGGACTTGATGTTTCATGGCAGCCACCTTTTATTACCTGTTCGACCAATTTCCTCTTCTTTACTGGTTTGCTGCAGAGTTAGTTGTTCCTTTATTCAGCTTCAGCACTGACCCAAGCAGGGAGCACCTTTCTTGCACCTTTCTTTCCGAAACTTGCACATATGTCTCTTCCCTATCCAGACAGGACTTCTGTGAATGTAGCCAACAGTGCCGGAGTTAGGAATGCAGCACAAGCCTATCACCTTGAAGCAGACTTTAAAAAAAAAAAGATTTATTCATTATGCATGCAGTGCTTTGCCTGCATACACACTTGCACAACAGAAGAGGGCACCAGATCTCATTATGGATGGTTGTGAGCCACCATGTGGTTGCTGGGAATTGAACTCAGGACCTTTGGATGAGCAGCCAGCACTCTTAACCTCTGAGCCATCTCTCCAGCCCTTTGAAGTAGACTATTAAGTAACAGATTCTGATGGTGTGGGCAGTCCTTGGCCATCTCACCTGTTATATAATTATCCATAGCTCCCTACTTTCATGCTTCCCCTCGCCTCTTTGCCCTTCTCTCTAGAGAGAATGAAGTTCTTTCTATGTCTTCTGTAAATAATGCCATTCATTTTCTTCTGAATCTCCACACTCAGCTTTGAGATTTTCTTGTGGACTCATAAAGATTGTTGATCATGAGTCATATCTTCCAGAAAGCCCCCTTACATCTGGACTAGGTCCTTTAAGATAAAGAAAGTATTGCACACAAGGTTACTGACACCTTTTCTTCCTGATCTCTTCCAGTGAACAGTTAAATCCATTCAGACATTAATTAAAATATTTTCAGTTTCTTAGTTCAGTTAGTTTTACCCCTTTACCCCACCATGGTAGGTACTGAAAGACACATATACTAAATGGATGAAACCTATTCCCAGGAAAAATCATCATAGTCAAGGCTGTAAGACAGACACACGTCACACAACTGAGTTATAATGCAGAAAAGGAGTTGTGTGTCCAATGAACTCAGTCTCTGAGCATGTTTTAGGTCACAGACATCGACCTTCTGTGGTTCTTGTTCTATGATGTTTGCAAAGGATCAGGTTTTCCACTCCAATTTATTCCCATTACACATGATTATACATGTGGTGTGTGTGTGTGTGTGTGTGTGTGTGTGTGTGTGTGTGTGTGTGTGTGTGTTTCTTACTTAGATCTTCTCCAGATTCACTGTTCAGAAGGCTAGAACCATATTTGTTACAGAACTGACTTCTTCCCCTTCCTGGGTGAGCCTTCCTTCTGAGCACAATTAAAACTCAAATCTAAAATAGTATATGAAAAGCCTCATCTTAAGCTAATGCATGAACACTCATGAAAGGAGAGAGTGTCTGCCCACAACATGAGGTAACTGTTCTATCAGATGGATATGAACTCCTACTTTTACAAATCCCATGATATAGGGAATATACTAAAAATAAAAGATGCCACCAAAGTGAGGAGGTCAAAAGCCTATGTGTCAAAGAGTTGCACAAACAGGTTAATGTAAATGAGAAACAATCTTGTCATTTCTCCTCATTCCCATCCTCAACGAAGAGCTGTAAAGAAAATTTACAATATTTAACCTTGATTTTGAGCGAAGGTAAGATGACAATAAATTACCAGTGAGAACTTGTAACTCAGATTTACTGCCTGAATCCACATTCCCTGAGTGGCTTGAGAAACCACAAGCCAGGAATTTAATTGAGAGTGACCTCTTGAATAGTTGTGTCACCAGATGCTTGGTACAAACAAATTCATATCTTTTATAAAGAGCATATCACTGTGCCAGACCCTAAATAATTCTCATGAGTAAGATTCCAAGAATATCAAGCATTCAGCAATAAAATCAACTAAATGCACAAGGAAATAAGTCACAACGAGCAATGACTTACACACAGCAGACACAGACCCATAAGGACTTCAGATCATGGCAGTTTCAGACAATACTTTCTAAAAGTATGTACAATATATTTAAAGAGAAGTATTATGGACTGGAAAACATGTGGAATAAATAATGAACTATGAAATGGCCGAGCATATTTTTAGAGAACTAAGTTGAATTCCTGCGAATGTGTATAACATTCCTTGACACACACACACACACACACACACCTGCCTTACTTAAGTATAATAATAGTATGTTGATTCTGCTGTACACACAGGTAGACATTCTATCCAGAGATGTGAACTGAGGTACTTTCAGATGGAATTCCATTTCATTTGGAGTTACACGCCCTCAAAGATTTGCTTTAATTTTTTCTAAGAAATTTTTTTGTTGAAAGTATGTAGTTTAAAAAGATTAAATGATACATACTGGATAATTGACATATGAGGGTTTTCAATACTTTCCGATTTACTCTTTTTATGCATACTTTTTATGTAATCACAAGTTTATTTAGGGACAAAAAGTGTGTTTACCTAGCTAGCTTTGCCAAAGATATTGCACTGTTTATTAAAGCAAACCTTTAAAGTATAATTTTAAAATGCATAATTATCATTAGTATTTTCAGATTGCTTTACTGCACATGTGATATGCATAAAAATTCACAGGCTAACACAAACCATAACTCGATGTTATATAGGAAGAAATGAAAAGGATAGGCTTGGTAGAGGGAGTGTGCAAAAAATTTATCCAGGACACAGCATAGGAAAACAAAACAATGGTGATAGCTAATGAAAACAGAGATGTGGTAGGCTTGACTAGACTGGGTAACAGGCTTCAGTAGGGTCTCAGAAGGAGGAGAGAAGGATAATTAGGCAGGGACATAACGTGAAGGGATAATGACCCAGAACTTCCATAAGTGACGAAACATACCAATTCAAGTTCAAGGAACTTTAGTAAGCTAGCGAAATGGCCTAGCATGTATGATCGCTTGTTGCACAAGCCTAATCTCGTGTGTCTAGTCTTTGAAATCCACACTGGAAGGAGACACCAACTCTTGAAATTTGTCCTCTGACTTCCACACAAGCACTGTGGTGTGAGTGGGCCTGCACTCATAAGTAGATACATACACACACACACACACACACACACACACACACACACACACACACACACCACCTTCTCTCTCATGCACACACATATATTAATAAACAAAATAAGAAAGAGACCTTATTAATCTGAAATAGACTAATTAATATGAAATCCATAGTTGGACACAATACAGTGCAACTAAAACCAGGAGAAAAATACAGCACATAAACCAAACAACAAAAACCAAAATGAGAAAATAGCCTTACAAAGAGCTGGGCAGCCAAGCTCCACTCAGCAGAGTAACTATTTGAGGGCAGCTTTCTATGATTTGCTTTTTCATTATGTGCATATGTGTGTCTATATGTGGTTATGTGCACATGAGCATAGTTTCCTTCAGAGGCCAGAGGAGGGAGTAAGATTCCCCAGAGTTGGAGTTACAGGCAGTTGTGAGCACCCTGGCATGGGTGCTGGGAACCAAACCCCAGTCCTCTACAAAAGCAGAAAGAGTTCTTAATGCTGACCCATCTCCATCCCCAGAGCACCTTTCTTAGCAAAGATGCTGGATGAGAGCCAGACAGTTCGAGAACGCTGCAGGAAAGTGGTTGGCTGCCTGGGATTCTAAGTCTATGGAAAAATGCACCCTGAAAAGGAACACAGAATTCTCACATTTCTAGACACATGAAATTTGTTAGTTTGTTACAAGCAAATCCTCTAATGGCAGTTTTTTTAAAAATTGCTTTTTATACATTAAAAAAGTGCTGCAAGTCAAACTTCCGAGATGTGGTAGAACAACACTCATAACCAAATTGGGTTTACTGCAGGGACTCAAGGCTGATTTAACATTTGAAAACTAATGTTCTCATTAACAGACACAAGGAAAAACTAATAACACAGTTGTTTCAAAACTCCCAAAAAGAGTACTTGCAAACATGTAATACCTATTTCATCATTTAAATTCTAAAAAGATCAAATTTTCCTATCCCAATTGATAATAGGAACTTCTTAACTTGCCTATCTATTTATAATACCTTAGAGTGGTACATATGATAGATAAAAATGTTGAATATACCTTTAAAATGATTGATCATCATCATCATTGTGTGTGTGTTCACATTCATGGTGTGTATGTGTGTGTGTGTGTGTGTGTGTGTGTGTGTGTGTATGTGTGTGTGTGTGTGTGTGTGTGTGTGTGTGTGTGTGTGTGTGTGCACCATAGTAGATGCTAGAAAGTCAGAGAACAACTTTATGGAGTCATTTCTCTCTTTCCACTTTTTTATAGATTCTGGGGATTGACTCAGTTCACCCAGTTCTGTGTGATAAGAGCCTTTACTCACCAACTACCCCTCTATCTGGAACAGCTCTTTTAAAATAATCAACAGACAAGAATGTCTGTTATCCCTTTTTTATTCTAGATTGTTCTGATAATCTTAGCTAGGACAAGAAACAAAGAAAGAAAATGGGAAAACAATGATCAAAATTGTCATTTAAATGCCATTATTTGTAGATGATACAAAGCATAGAAACATAGATACAAGTTGGTTAATAGAATTATTGAGAGCATTTGGCAACACTGCCAGGTTAAAACTAATGGAAAAAATAGACTCAGAGCTGGGCATGATGGCACATACCTTTAATCCCAGCACTTGGGAGGCAGAGGTAGGTATCTCTCTATGAGTTCCAGGTCAGCCTGGTCTACAAAGTAAGTTCCAGGACAGGCAAAGTCATGTAGAGAGTTCTGTTTCAGAAACAAACAAAAGAAATGAATTGCAACTCTATACACCAGTATTTGAATTAGCTTTCTATTGCTGTGATAAAATCCTGTGGCCAACAACAACTTGATGGGGAAATGATTTGGCTTACACATTCCAATCTTGGTCCAGTGTGGAGGGAGCCCAGGGCAGGAAGCTGGAGGTTGCCCCCTAAGCTTGTTCCCCATGGCTTGCTCAGCCTGCTTCCTAATACCACACAGGACCACCTCGCCAGGGAGACCCACACACAGTGAGTTGGACACCCTCATGTCAATCGTCAATCAAGAAAAGACCTCTTATAGATTTTTTCCTCCAGGCCAATATGTGGTGGCATTTCCTCAAGCGAGATTCCCTCTTCTCAGATATGCCCAGGTTGCACCAAGTTGACAAAATCAACCAGCACAACCAAACAGTTGGTGCAGAAAATCACTATAAAGTACTAAAACCAAACAAACCCCAGCTATTTGTGACAGCACACACAAAACCCACTAACATAATTGTGAGACTAAGAGGCCAGCTGGAAACGAATGTACATTTTATTGTTCCGTATACGTAAAGTTTGATAGCAATCACACTTAACTCATTCACAGATGAGGAACACGTACATGGGTGACAACGACAAGAAAGAACCAGGAAATGGTTGACACAAAGTGAGAGTACCGGTTACTTCTGAGAGAAGGCAGAGGGTGGACAATAAGGTCTTGTGGTCCTAGTCCCCGCAATGTTCTCTTTTTAATTTTTAAATTTATTCTTTCATATATTACATCCAGACCTTGGTTTCCCCTCTCTCCTCTCCTCCCAGTCTCTCCTATAATGTTCTCTTTTAGTTTGGGTGACTTAAAAATTATTAGAAATATTCATATATTTTCATATTCTTTGGACATATTTCAGAGTTCTTCAAAGGTCAAAGAGAAAATGGATATGAAGGTCTAGAAGTAAATGGATTTCTGGCATTTGGAAAATGTTAAATGCTTGCCTAAGAAAATGGGTGTCTATTGGCTAAGGCTGCCCTTCCCAGGCTACATTTCCCAGTGTCTTCCATCCAATTGGGCATACAAAGTTCTCTCTAGCATAAGGCCAAGTAAACCTATTTGGAGTGCTCATGCATTCTTGGAGCTTCATTAGATGTCATTATGCTTACGGATTCCACATCTCTACTTACCTTGGTCCATGTCGCCTCTGCCCGTTTGTCAGTTTCTTCTGCCTATTGTTATCTGAAACTTCATTGCAGATGTTATCTGAGACCTTGCTGGATGATCTATATCAAGCTTATGAAATACCCTTCATGAATCTGCGCTGGCTGTCCCATGAGTTCATCTGTAGCATTCGTTTTGCTGTTATCAATACCTTGCGTCTTGCCAATAAATACCTAAGTCCTACCCCAAGCCTCTCCTATTAGTTACAGTGCTACGCATCCACCTGCCCACCTGAAATCTCAATTCTCTCAGGAAGATTCTGCCATTGGCTTTACATTTTAGAATACCTCTGCAAATTATGGAAGATGAGCTCAATGACAAAACTGAAGAGAGGAGCTGACAGACGAGAACATGGGGCCGCAAGGTTGGGAGGTGAAGATTGAAAGGGATTCCGAACAGATCTCATAGAACCGGAGCAGGATAGAGTAGCCAGCAACTATTTCAGACCCTCAGTTCACAGGCCAAAGAGGAGCACTCTGGGGCTCTTTCTCGCCTCCAGAATTATGCATTTAAGCTGCCATATTTGCAGTGCTGTTATGGGGGCACTGGGCAAACACTGCATGCCTGTATATTGCCTGCTGTTCCTCAAATGCAAATTTCCTATGTTTGGTTCTCAAGTGATCCTCACTGTGACCTTCTGTGGGAGGTGTCATCCACAATGGCTTTTACAGGGTAGGGGTCTCTATAAGCCTTAAGAGATTCAGTTACCTGTGTGGTAAGGCACACAAAGTCAATGGCGACAAGTATGGAAAAGTCACACATGGGACCAGTTTGTCAATAGTGCTATAGCAGAGTGTGATGGGGATGAACAGCCTGTGCAAAATGCACTGTGTTGGTATGTTTAACGAAGTCCAGGAGTGTAGGACATGGTAACCACGGCTTATGACACGCCCACTTGGTAAATCCCTCCCCCCAGGGCCCATTGAGTTAGCCCTGGGGGTTCTCTCCTTAGGTTAAGCCTCCCAAGAAGCTTTCTGTAGTAGTAATACAGTTCACCACATTGTTAGATGTCGGGGTGGGGGGGTGGGGGGAGGGAATGACCAAATTGTTGGAAGGCATGTGCTACTGGGAATTAATCAGTTAAAAGGTCAGAGCTTAAAGTGTAGGTTTTGGTATAGATGGAACCCACATGCACTGAACTTTAAAATCACCACATAAGGTTTTACTATAAGCAAGTTCACCATAAAGAGGTTTCACTATGCAAATAACGGGTAAAGAAATGCAATCTCCATCCTGAGTTTTAAAAACACAATTAAAATTGGTGCAGGCTCGCTGAGCCTTGCCAAACCCTGCCTTAAATAACAGTTTGGAGAATCGCAAACTTCAATTACTTTTGGCAGTGTCTTGGCTTTCCATGAGGCACTATAGGCTATTAGATACGTAGCTATTTAGTTTGCTAATGAGTAGTTTATCCTACATTCAATTAGGCTAGTTTCCTCTTTGGTTTTTCCCTCCTTCTCTCTCTCTCTCTCTCTCTCTCTCTCTCTCTCTCTCTCTCTCTCTCTCCACAATCACCCAAAGAATTGATGATAATCAAGAATAAGGTGTCAGAGTCCACAGTTTTTACCCAAGATAGATCTTTATGGCCCCAGTGTTTCTAAGATGGAAATCTTTCTTCTTATTAAAACCATAATATCTACTTTCTGCATCAATAACGGATATGGGGATGCAGTTGCATACTATATGTGTTCAAGCTCTTCTGTTAATTCACATTTTCCTCTTAACACCATCATATAGCAGATAATGAGAAGATTTTTATTTATTTTGCTCTTCTTAGGGAAACAAAGGAGGTTGGGGTAGGCCTTCCCAGATCACGAACTCTTCTTGAAGAAAGGAGACCCTAAGAAGAGCTAGCCTGATGTGAAGTGTTTACTTAGCGTTCATTGTATCTCACTGTCTACTTCCTGATTCCTCTCTCTGGTGCATGTGGCTCAAGAAATGAGGTCAAGGCAAGCTACAGTACTTGTAGGTGTTTCTGATGGTCAAGTTATCAAGGTCTGATCAGTCAGCTAGCCTGTTCAGATTTAAATATTTTATCCCGTGTATGTGTGTGTGTGTGTGTGTGTGTGTGTGTGTGTGTGTGTGTGTGTATGTGTTCCATAGAACATGTGCAGAGAACAGACACAACTTGTGAAAATTAGCTTTCTCCTCCTACCATGTAGGCTCTGGGTCATCGGGCTTGACAGCAAGTATCCCTACCTATTGAGCCATCTTGCTGGATTTTGTTAGGATTCTAACTCCACTTTAATTAGGAGAGATTTTTAGCCCTAAAGAATTTGACAGTCACTGCGGATGGTGGCATATATCTTTAACCCCAGCATTTGAGAGGTAGAGACAGGTGGATCTCTGAGTTCAAGACCAGCCTAGTCTACAGAGCATTTCAAGACAGCTAGGGCTACACAGAGAAACCCTGTCTCAAGAAACAAGCAAACAAACAGAACCAAAACAAACAGAAAAGAATTTGCTATTTGTAGAGAAGATGAAAGTTGATGAAGCACTCTACCATCTTAATAGACATGTACCTATGGAACATTCTTCAGAAATGGATCTTAAAACCACCAGTAACAAAACATTTAACTATCAATTAAGGACAAATTTTTGCATGTTTCTCTACAGAGTCTTGTCCTATAACCTAGACTATCCTTAAATTTGCTATGGAGGCCAGGCTGGCCTTGACCTCATGACCCTCTTGCCCCACTGTCCTGAGTGCTGGTGGTACACGAGTGCCACCACATCCAACCAAATGCACTTACATCTTTATCAGCTTATTCAGAAACTCGAAGATGGGGCCACACTTGGATTCCAAAGCATACCCAGACACAGTTAACTTCTCAACCTTGTTGAGTTTGGTGGCTTTGGTGTTCCCGTGGTGTACCCCACAAAAGAGTGTAGGAGGCAGGAGACTAACAAAAGCCAAGGATTTATGGGCTTGCCCCCACCCCACCAACCTGGGGCCAGGTGCTTCCTCTGTGTGACAGCTTGGTCATTTTAGGAACAAACTTGCTAAGACAAAAAAAAAATCTAGACAAAGAGCAAGCACAGTGGCAAGCCTCTCAGCTCAGCTGGTTTCACAGAGACCTTGACAGAACAGCCTCTCCAACCCACCTAGCTACCTCTTCTCTCCAACTCTCCCTTTGCCCTGATGCACTTCTACTTCCTGTTTCAGACACTTATTTCTGGGATGAACTGGCTCAGGTATTGGCTTATTTGAGGGCACAAGGGCAACAAACCAACTTGAACCTAGTACAAGTGGCACCTGCCTTGAGAGCCATCAGGAGTCTTCTGCTTGACTTGTGCCTCTTAATTTTACCACAGTTTCCAGTTGGGTTCCTCTGACCCTGGAACCGGGACCACCTTCCCAGGCCTTGTAGGACTCTACACTGTGGAGAAGAGCCAGATCCTTCATCACAGCCACTGAGAATCACAAACAGAGACTAGTCGGTAAACGTCAGGACACTGTGGGCCTTGTCCTGTGCCTACTCTTCTGGCCTCTTCTCATGACGGCCCGGGTCTCAGGGCAGCAGGCTTCCACATCTGATCCACTGAAGCACAGACTCCGTGCTCAGGCCTACCAAGTACCAGAGACAGTTTTCAGGGTGTTGCATTTAATTCATCCTCACAACCATCCTATAAAGAAGATATCATTTACCATCTTGTAGAAAGAAACAAACATAGAAAGGTCAAACCATGTATCGAAGGGTTTTAACCTTAGTGAAAATTATGTTGCATAGTGATAAGCCTGAATAAGGCATTTAAGGCCTTGGGTTCAATCTTCAGCAGTCCAGAAAACAGAATCGTAATAAATAACAAAAGAAAAGTGGTTCCCTAGTGAATCTGTCACAGATCAATCCAGGCTGCTGACTGGTCCCCTTCCTTCCGTTGCCTCTCTTCCTGCAAGCTTCATGTATTAGTGTGACAGAGGGAAGCTTGTTGTCCATCCTGAGGGGTCCCTCTCCCACTCCGTGGGCCCTCTTCCTGTATGCAGAGCCTGACTGTCTGCTGCCAGAGGCCTTCAGCTGTTTGGGGGGCTCCTTGTTGTCTCCCACTATCATTAATGGATCAGCCCCTTTCGGAAGGCTTCCAGAGGCCTGGACTGCCAGGCATAAAGGTTAGGCCCTGTGTTCCAGAGCGTTATGTGGAGGAGGAATTCTATTAGAGAGCTTTGCATCTGGAGTTTTATAATGGTGCCTTCAGGCGAAAAAAATTAAAATGAAACCACCAACCACCAACGCCCCCCCCTCCACCCCCCCTATCCGCAGTTCCAGCTTTCCCCACAGCAAGATTTCTGACTTGGTTAAATAGAATTCATTAATAAGCAGAGGGAAAATCACTCCAGGCAGTTTACTCTCCAAAACGTAAGCTGTTAAAGCATTTTGTGGTTACAAGCATTCTGAGAATCATGTGTTTTCTTCAGTGACTTCTCAGAATCAGAGATTGTCTAGTGCAAACGGGGAATCGTAAGGATATGTTCAGATCGGAGTCAGCCCACCTTCTGTATTGCTCGTGATGGAGACTTGCATGGACGTTTGAAACTCAAAGCCACCATGCGTTTGGGCTTTCTCTGCTGTTGGTTGCCATATTTTTCCTTCTGAAAATAAAACTTATTCTCAGAGGCGTACGTGTGCTGTGTACATGAAATCCTGGGTCCTCTTACAGATACCAGATTGTCTAATTTTAATTACCGTCTCCCCCCTCTTCCTCTCCCCTTCTCTCTCACTCTCTGTCTCTGTCTGTCTGTCTCTCCCTCCCTCTTTCTCTCTCTGTGCCTCTCTGTCTCTTTTTCTTTCTCTCTCTTTTTATGTGTACACACACACACACACACACACAGACACACACACACACTCACACAGCTTCCTAGGATGGAGGTAATGTTCTAGAAAGTGGCCAAGAAGAGACTGGGACCCTGGGAGGAGGGGACCGTGGAGCCTTCTTTGTAGGGGGGTTCCCAACCTGTCTTTGTCTGAAAACTGGGCAGGCAGCCAGCCTCAGCCCAATGGATTGGCGTGCTTGGCCTCCAGCCCAGTGAGGGATCTGACTGTCATTTCCCCACCCCCAGTGAGGCAGGAGGCAAACTGAAAAAAAAAAAAAGGGACGAGGGAGGGGAAAACAGAGCAGAGTCTGGGAAAAGAGGGAGGAGGGGTGACAGAGGAGACAGGGCTCAGCTGGGAGGTGGGGACCCGTGCAGTCCCTGGCCCCTTGTCAGCCCCTTTCCTCTGCTAGAATGCATTATGAACAACCAGGAGGTAACAACTCCATCAGAGGGACACCACCGCAGTCAAGCAGCAAGGCTGCTACTCTAACAATGAGACCCTGGTAAACATCAATCTTCCTCTTAAAGACTTGAGAAGGGAAGTCAACAGTTAGTGTCTTCGGGAGAGAAATCCATCATTTCGTGCCTCTCAGGAATGAGAGACTCTGGTTGTGTTGGAACCCTTTGCCATTCAAGCCTGCAAACAATTTGATGCACAATGTGCGCGTGCATCTGGTCTTATATTAGTGTTCTTTTGTACAAAATAAAACTGTATTAAATGCTAAAGAAAAAGAAACCCTTCCCCACACTCGGCTTAAGCTACTCACCCAAAAGACCAATCCTAAATGCTTAAAATATGTTCCCATGGGCAGAGAACTAAGACGACAAACGATGAGAAGCCAGCCACATGGCAGCTTTCGTGACCTTCAGGAGAAACACAGACTGTAATGGGGGTGACCGTTCCTCTTCAAATGCTTCTTTTTTTTTTTCTTTCCTGCAAAAAAAATTATATTGTACTACTGTCTGCAAATGTATCTAAGTTAACTTTGTGGCATGTCAGAGATGCAAAATAGCTTAGAAGGCATGGAGCTTGCTTCCCCTCCTTTTATGAGGAGGGATCAGAGAGCAAGGCCAAGCAGGAAGAACAGGTGGAGAATGTGCTGAAATTCATGAAATGCCCTCCCCACCCCATCACACCTTCTCTGCCTTGGTCAGCCGAGCAGTTTGCTCCTCAGATGTACCTATATGGAGAGTTTGTTCCTGGGTCTTTGAATTAAGATACCAAAAGCCAAGCGCCCGCACGTGCATCCTATTGAACAGGACACTGTACTGACAGATGCAGTGGGAGGGAAGTGAAAACATTATTTCCAGATGGATTGTGCCACAGAGACCTAACACAAGATGAGCCCAGCATATCGTGGTGACCTTCCCTCTGGCCCCCTTACTCGTTAGTTTACATTCTTTCCAATAGAACTCTATTTTGGGAAGACATAAAGAGGTGACAGGAAATGGAAGCTCAGATAGTCATGGTTAACTTTGGCTGTCGGAAAGGGGGTCTGGATGATGTCATAGATAGCTCCCAGGCCCAAGAAGATAGCAGAACGGAGATGAACTCCCCTTCCCATTGCAAAACAGTCAGCAAAGCCTGGACAATATGGTCCCCAACAACTTCCAAATACCCAATGGCTGCTTAATGACTGTTACATACTGTATTAAAAAACCCATATTTCTCAATCCAAGAGTTTGACCCTCAGGGCAAGAATACATGGCTCGGCTGCACCAAAGAGCTTTTACTTGCTCATTTGAGGATCTCCAGAGCTCTCTTCCCATTTGCCAAGCAATGAGCATCATTCAATGAGCAATCAGCTCCTGAGAGCAATTGCTCCCTCAACTTGGGACCCTGCGTGAGGAGATTCAGCAGGGCCCTGTGGTGGTACAGACTGTGGAATCCTTATTCTGGGCATTGTCAGTCGCATGGTGTATCCTAGACTGAGAGATATATGAAGTGGTGTAGAGGAACTAATGAGATGTGCTTATTTAAACCGTGATAACTAGCATTTCTACAGTGACAGTCCTGTTTTAAATAGTGACATGTACTGCTCAGGGCAGTCCTGTGGGGTAGATGCCGTCATGGTCCCTACGTAGATTAAAAAATGGCCTAGCCTTCTGCAACTTATAGGTGAAAAGGCACAATTCAAACAAAATCTCATTCCATAATTTGTATTACAGGAGTGCTTTCCTTACAAATAGTATTTCAGATAGTAACTGACCATAGTAAAGCAAAACAAAATCAAACAAGCCCAAACCCCAAAACCCACCAACCAAAGCTGATCTACCAAGGATGGAGCTTGGAAAACAGTTACTTCCTTTTCACCAAGCGTCTTGTTTTTTCCCTTCTGCACCTGGTGGCCTGCTAGGCTCATCTGCCTTTTGCCTTGCTTCTTACCTCTCAGCGCTCAGGAAACGGGGAAGAACATGCTACGGCACCATGGAAAGAATATATCTATGGATGAATGAAGAAGTCACAGGGGCTACGCGTCAAAGAGGGTGAACTTCTGTGCCCTAATCTCACCTCTAGAGACACCCTCCCTCCAAAAACCAGGGAGATCCTCGCAACCAATCAGCACACGGATTTAGCACCCCCGACCCACGTGCCTGCTAGTCCAGCCTGCTGTGCCCAGATTCCCAAAGCTTCAAAGAGATACCACAGTAAGGACCCATTCAATAGCGACAGGCTCCTGTAAGCTTTCTCGGGAGATTTTGATCCCTTCGAACACTTTCCGGAGAGTAATTTTTACAAGAAAACTTATAATAAGTTTCCCCTGGAAATGTATGGAGCCAGACCAGACTATGTCCGTGTCTGATGGTTTGCCGGTGCTAAGGGAAGCCCCTTTGTACTGTGTCTTTTAAACCTGCGTTGGGGTTCACTAGGTTTAGCCCTCTCCTCCCTTTGGAATATGTTGTTTCTCTGCTAGGAAAAAGGTCTCTCGGATCCTCTGAATTCCAGGGTGTTTTTTTGTCTCTGCCATGTTTGTGTGGTGATGCTACCTAAGCACGTGGAAATAAGACAAAGAGCAGAAAGAATACAAAGAGACTCCAGTTTATATCATCCAGTGCAGCGTAGGGGGAGGCTAGTGGGGTGGGCAACGTGCAGCCTTTGCTGGACATACAGTGGAAAGCGTGAGTCAACCCACCAATTTCTGTCTGCCTTGTTGCCTGGATTACCGTTTCCTAGACAGCGAGTGGATCCAGTGTCTCCTCTCCGAGGACAACTTTCCCAGTCAGCAAGGAAGGCGGAGTGACTTGCATGCTGGCTTTGATGCTGGGCCTCTCCACAGAGGAAGCACAGCTCATCTTTGATGATATCAAGAAAATGTACACACTTAGGCAATAGATGGCAGTGTTTCCACAAATTTTAATATTGCAGTGGCTTCTAAGCGAAGCCTGGTGCTCAGCTCGTCGGGTAGCTCGCCGTGATCGTATAGTGGTTAGTACTCTGCGTTGTGGCCGCAGCAACCTCGGTTCGAATCCGAGTCACGGCAAGAATGAGGAGGTTTTTGGAAGAAAAAAAAAATATGTGGCCACATGCTGTATGGCATCCAAGCCACATTTTGCAAGCAGACAGTATAATGAACATCAGTAAAAACAGGAAGCGGCACAAATACTTTATGAAGATGACATCTTTGTAGCTGCTTTCTTAATGCACCAATTCTATGCAAGTGTGTTGTATGGGGATTTTTTTTATTTGCATTGACGGATAATATGATAAAACTGGAGTGTAGTGGGCATGTAATTATTATTAATTACAACTACTTAAGCTGTGCTTTGAGCGGACTCGTCAAGTCTGCTTGCTTTTGAGTCTTGCCAGGGCTATACAGTAATAACAGCCCTGAATTATTTGGAAAGATGTCAGCAGGAGATGTGGAAATCCTGTTTAACCAGGCATAAATTGTTGTTAGGAGGGTTTTTTTTTTCAGGATGACAGAGAGAAAATGAACTGTCCCTTATCAGTAATTGCAGGAAACATTTTGTTTCTATGATATGAACTGGCTGTAATTTAACTTTCCTGCATCATTGGGTAATGTAAGAAGCCAGTTGTTGCTTAGAATGAAAATCTCTGAAGTGGGCATTTGGGTCTGATAAAGGGCATGTTATAAGTAGACAATAGGGCGCAAGCCATAAATAATGCCCATATATGGCAAAACTTTTTTAATGACATTTTCCAAAAGACTGGGGTTTGTATTGTAAGGGGCTAAGTGTTGAATTGATGTGGGTAACATGGCTTTAATGGGCTTTTCTCCAGGACTTAAAACCATGAACAATGCAGCCTGAAATGTCAACTGCAAGTGCGTTATAATGAGGTCTTACTGCTCTCTAATTGTAGCCGTCATCTTTAAAGAAGAGACCACTAGAAGGTCCTACATCAACGCCCTAGTGCCTGTCTCCTTGATGACTTAGCAATAGTTTATCGAGTTGACGTAATACTAAAAACATTTTAAAATAAAAATACAGAGAGTTGATCAAATTCTTTCAGAGCAGTGATTCTTACAAATCATACTGCAGAAGAACTAGGATAAACACCATCCCCCTCTTTTCAGATCCAGCAGCCACTGTTTGATTATGAATCCAAAAACATCAGTGTCAGAGCACCATGCTATGGAAACAGTAAGATGCATCCATTGTCTCCTCCAAGATGCCCTTTTAAGACCATTTCTCACTCTCAAGTTTCTTCTTCACACCCTCTCTTCCTTCTCTCTTCCCACACGCTTGCCCTCTTCTCCAAAGGCCCTGGACTAGCCTTTACCTCAGATCTGCACTGCCTTCTCCTACTGCCCGAAGTAATGCTCCTTCAAGACGACACTCAACTGCAGTATCTTTAGTTAAAACAGGAACGGCCTGGCCAGAGCTCTTTGCACTTTAGTAACTGGCTGAAAGTGTAATGAGCCACTTGTTTGAGGAAGCATCCTGCGTTCCTCAGAATTCAGCAGGTATAAGTGTCAGGAACTCAATCTGTGCACAGGAGGGGCTGGAAGCAAAGCATGCATTTAGGAGGCTTCGGACCCCATCGAGGGCGGGAATCAGAGCCTGCTGTCTCTGTATTCTATTTACCCAGAATGTTACTATGACTCTCTGAAACTTACTTTTATGAAGCTGGAAACATGTCCGGCGTTGCTCTTTATATCTTAAGCACTGGCTGCAGTGGAGTGGGGTCTCCTCTGTTTCTTTTCCAAAGTCCCGGGAAGGGTGAGATAGGCTTATCGTTAGTCAGAGTCCATCGCCACATCTTGGGGACAGTCATGTAAGACAAAAGGGAGCCTTCATCACATCAGGAGACCGGTCTCGGAAGCAGACGGAGAGAACTGACAGTCTTGGAGTTGCTATCACCTTTCCCTGTTCTGTGGAGAAGAGCATCAGTGGCTGTCTGTCTATCCACAAGCCTGTGAGCTTGCCTCCCGCACCACTAGTATATTTATTTACTGATGTATTGGTTACTTTTCGAGTGCTGTGGTAAAACAACAACAACATAAGACATTAATGAGGCAACTTATTGAACAAACAATTTATTTGGGGCCTAGGTTTCCAGAGGGATAAGAATTTATTGACATCACTGCAGGGAACACATTCAGCAACAGTGGCAGCAGCTGTGGCAGCAACCGTGGCAGCAACCGTGGCAGCAACAGTGGGAGCAACTATGGCGGCAGCAACCACTGAGGGCTCACAGTTTGAATTAAAGGCAGAAGAAGGAAAGCCAACTGGGAATGGCACCTGGCCTTGGAAACCACAAAGCTCATTCCCAGTGAGATTTTTCTTCCTATATCAAACCAAAGAGCACCATCAACTGGGTACTGAGTAGTTAAATGGCCCGTGAATTGGGGGACATCTCATTCAAACCATCATGAAAACGATGGGGGAATAGTAAGAATATAATTAGCCTGGGTTTGACTTTGAGCCTAAACACACAGTTGGAGCCGTTGCCTAAACAGTTAGCATTTCAAATTCCTTCTTCCCTGTCTTCATCGGAAGGGGGCCTTCTTGAGCCAGTGACTGGCTCTCTGCCAGTAAAACTGGCCTTAGTGAGCCAAGCTGTCCATGCTCTCACATGAAAAAAAAAAAAAAAAAAAAAAGAGTGGCAGATGACTGTGAGAAGTAAAAGAAAAATGTGCCCACAAATAAAAACTACCTAGCACTCCAGCACATACAGAAGGCAACTCTGGCACTTAGTAGGGCTACAGCAGTAACAGTCATCCTTACCTTTCCAAGATCACTTGGGGCCCTCATGCACCATCTGGCCTCTGTTGGTAGAATCCCCAGAGTGAGCTTCAGCTAGGAAGAGGTCTCCATGCTATAAAGTTCAGAAAATTTTAGATGATGATACCGTAGACTCCCAGCCAAGGGCAGCTCAAATCAGCATCCCCAGAGTGACTGCATCTGCACCCATGTTAGCAAGCCCAGCTTTCACTTCTTCGTGTGGTTTCCGTGGCTGAGCACCGTGAAAATCAACGGTTGCTTTCATCAGTGGCTTGTTGACAATCCTTCTTGCTGTTGTGAAAACGTGTCAAGTTTTCACTCTTAAAAACAACTTTATGTCAAATTCGTTTTCAGAACGAATTACATACAGCCCAAGTTATGATAGGAAATATGTTCTTGTTTTTAATTACATTAGCATGGATACACTACTAATTTTAATTTTTATAGAAGGAGTTTACAAATATCAAATAGACCCCATTATCATCTCCATGGTTATATGGTCTCTATTTCATTTTTTTTTCAGGGGCAGTCCATATTTTATAAAAAGCTAGTGTTTTCTACTGAACAAACAGGTAACTGTAATATAATGTTTCAGAAATTACCTCTCTAAAATGTCAGCTACAGGTCATTTCAGGGAAAATGAATTTTTAACTGATGATAAAATGCTTGAGACTTAAATCCCATTTATTTTCATGCAGCAACAACTTTAAAAGCTATAGTTTTAATTAATTAATGACATTCCCTTACTATTTTCCAGAGGGTCACTACAATGGCAAGAGGATATTTTGATCGCCATTAAGCTGACTTTAAAAACTGTTTTGTTACTTCTTCGATTATACTTACCACCCTCAACTCTTCCAAGATCTACCCATCCACCCAACTTTGTGTCTTGGGCCTCCTGCTGGAACAGTGTGGTTGATTTACCCAGGTTACACTCTTAGGGAAAACTGGCACGCCCTTCTCCAGCAGCTAACATTAGCTAATAGCTCCATGGGTCAGGGTAGGATTTCATGCCCAACTGCCATCTCTGAGCTGGAACTGTGCTCTTAAAAAAAATTCTAATCGGGCCCCTACCTCTTCTAAGATAGTACCGATGATAATTTCATTGCTGACAATCTGTGGAAGACTTAGAAATGTTGACCTCCAGGAAGGAAGATCCCAACACAAGCAAATCAAAAGGAACATGTAACGCGACCTGGATTAACCCCACCTCTGCCACTTTCACTGCTGTTTACCTCTTTATGGGTTGCTCATCAAAAAACCAGGGATAGTTTTAGAGTTAGGTTAAGATGATATGCAGTCCGCAAGAATATTCACTTGCCTTCCTCCCCCTCTCATGAAACTCTTTGTTTAGTGTGTTCCATGTGGACTTCCCAGCCCTCAAGAGCTGACAGCCCATCAACAAAATGCCTGCCCTGGACTCAGCCACTTTGATTGGCATCAGCTCTATGGCAATCTTGTCTCTGTCATTTAACTGCCGGGCAAATGTGATTGCTTTTCCCAGTCCCTTACTCATTATCCGGGATAAAAACAAATTGCCACTAGATGGCACTGCTTGTCATTAATCAGAGACACAGGACTCCTTTCTGTTCTGGGGAGGGAGGGGCCAGTTTCACACAGTACATCAAGATCTGACCCCCACCTACAAGCTGGGGAAATTACCTCCACAGGTTGTCTTTATCCGGAGGTGGTTTTAAAGGAATATATTGTGTTTGGATGTCAATGTTCAAAGGCTCCAAGGCAGAAAATTCCATTTCAAAAGAAAGTGTGATTAATGAAGCCACATAAATCCCGCCAAGCTGGAGCCATGTCAGGGATCACACCACACAAATCAGAGACATGGATGCCTCTCTCACTTTCTCCCGCTCCATTTCTAGGTCGCTGCATCCCTTGCTTCCTCTTTCCTCCGTGGTCGTTTTTTGCACGCATGCATCCCCAAATCCAAAGCAGGAGGGACATTGACCAGAACTCCTAGCTGCAGCTGGCTTCAAGCTTGGGCCTGGCCATTTCCTCTTTCCTCTTTCCCCAAGAGTTCTAAAGACGGGCAGAGGTAGTAACAATCACAGCCTCCCTGACTGCCTGTCAAACCAGAGTCCAGTCTGGACCTTTACATAGCCTAGTCTTACTCACAGACAAGACTGAACTGAAGGACAGTGTAGTTCTATCCTAGAAGGTGACTATATGAAGTCAGGATATTTTAGTGTGCCTCACCATGAGCTTTGCCCCAATCCTCCTTGAAACCTGATGTTTCTGTCTCCTTGGAATCCCCTCCCCCCCACCCTTCTGCTATCTCTGCCCCATGCTGTCCTTGATTTTTCTATCCAGCTACGCACCCTTTACCTTTCTCTCTCTCATACCTAAATTGTCTCCTCTGTGCCTTCTTTGCTGTGCTTGGAGTCTCCTTAGTGCACTAGAGAGGTGGTCTTCTCTGTCCAGTCTGCTGGCTCTGCTTCCAAGAATGAATCCAGTTCCCTGAGTGCCAGTGACAGGAAGGTTTCATGCTATCTACAGTAAGGGACACAGTGCAGTCTGGTTGCCAAACATTTGAGGCCTAGGGTCAGACACCTATATTTAAATGACAAACTACTTGATGGGTGGCCATCATAGGCAAATTATTTGGTCTCTTCTTGCCTCCCTTTGAGCACTTATATGATGTGACTGATAAGTACCCTCTACAGAGGGTATGTGTGGACAGCCTGAGCTAGTAAAGCACCGTACAGAGGACAGTGCAAATGCAAATCTTCACTATGATCATTATCATCACCATGGTTAGAATTTATTTTTGTTTTTCAGTTATTGTGTGTGGGAGTGATGTATATGTTCAGGCACTTGCACCATAGTATTGGTATGGAAGACAGAGGACCACTTTACAAAGTCAGTTCTCCCTTCCCACCTTTATGTGGGTTCCAGAGATCAAACCAGGTTGCAAGGCTTGCTCAGCAGGCACCTTTACCTATTGACCTTCTTGATGGCCCATAATTATTATAATTATCACCATTATAAGGTGGCAGCCACACCGGCAAGTAAAGAGGGTAGAAGACTGAACAAAATAAGCCATATCTTTGCCTTATGGAAAAAACCAAACGCAAAATTCATCTCTCACTTACAATTCAGTAAGAGAGTATGAAAAGAAAAGCAAGCTACGAGAATGATAAAGAAGTGCAAGGCGGTTTAACTTCTAGTTGGGAACCTTGTGAAATCTCCCTTCTATCATCCAGCCCAGAAGACTGAGACGTGGTCTTTTCAAAGATGACTCCCAAATACCACATGCTCTGGTTCTGGGTTGAAAGGCACAGAAAGGAAAGGCACTTCTTCCCTTTCTGCAGGCCCATCTTGCCTCTAGAACAGTGTGATCTGTAGGAAACTCAGCATCATTGTGCAACTCCTGGTACTTGCATCATCATCAGGAGCCGTCTACATGTCGGGAGATACTTTTGAGTCCCTGTGTCCTGGCAGAGGCAGAGACCACAACAGTTAGAGCAGAAGGAAGGAAGCAAATGGTTGAAAAGAGACGGAAGCAAGAGAGACAGAAAAGAAAGGACACTGCCTGGGAATGGTGACTGCCACATACTCTGCAAGCAAACCTTATTTCTTCTTTTCGTCAAAAAGATACACAGGCAAATTCCCACAGAGCGTGTCCTGGGATTCGGGGCCTGATCACATTTCACTCACTCATCCTTTCATTTGTTCATTTCAATGAATGTTTATTGGATATCTATTGAGTGTGTTAAACTGGGTGCTATTCTGAGTGTTAGGAGGAATAATGATTGGAGCTAGGCCTCCACAGTGGGACTGGCTCCTTCCCAATAAACTGGAAACTACCACAGCGCATTTAAGCTGTTTGTTGTCACAGGATGGCAGTCCAACAGGTGGGCTCTTAACAAGTGGCTTCTTAATACCCAAACCAAAATGCAGCAATGTCTAAAATTCCAGCTAAAATTCACACACATGTGCAAGAAAATACAGTTCCTTTCTCTACTTTCTCTTTCCTTCCTTATGAGGCCCACTCTACAGGTTTGTAGGTAAGTAAGGAACTAAAAGTCTGGGTAAATTTTATTCCAATCCACAAGCATAAAAATGCCACATGGCTAATGCTTTGTCTTTCCAAATGTAGTTCAGTATCAGTTGCTTTTGACCCTTGCCCCTACTCTCATGAAGTGATGAACTGGGACAAGGAAGGTGCAGCAGGATTCAGAAATTCTCATGAGTGCACAGTGAGTGGGCCGCAGACCACATGCAATGTCCCTGTTTGTAGTCTGTCCCACAGGGCCATGCAGGGCAGACACTGTACTCTGCCTTTGCTCTCCTTTGCTGGGAGCAAGCCCATCCATGCTGACTCCTTCTCTCTCACCTTAGCCGGCTGATGATATTGGAACTAGTGGGTACCCTCCATGCCATACTCAAAGCCAGGAATGAGCTGTGAAAATGAATTCCAAGCATCAACTCTGCCTGTCCACACCAGAGGTCTCTTAGGGAAGAGCCATCCCCTGTGGCCCCTCCATGTTTTCTCAGTACTCATCTGTCCTTTGTAGGCAACAAGCCCTCGGAGGGGCAATTGGATGAGGTTTGATCAACTCACTTTCCACTTTCCATTTTCCACATTCTCTGCACAATCATCCCTCAACTGTTCCAGCACCAAAAATACAGTTTCCCTGTCACTTCTCCTTCCTCTTATATGCTCCTTATGTAACATTCTATATGGTCCTCAGAACTTATCACCAGATGTATTTAATTGGCAATAAGAGAGTAACACAAACAAACAAACAAACAAACAAACAAACAACTGGAAAGCTCCCCTTTCCCTGTCTCTCTATGAAGTCCATCTTGCTGAAAAAGACAAGAATCCACCTACTCCCAGCCTCTGGGCAGTGATTCCCATGGTCCTAGTCTATGAGATACAGCAATGAAAAATGATTAGAGAAGGAAATTACATTCATACATTTAATAGCTACAAAGAGCATACCACTTTTAAGATAATAGAATGTATTTCTTTGTCCTCTAATTGAGTGGTCCAAGGAATGTGGCTCTGCAGGTTGCCTCTGGGTAAACTGTGGCAAGCTTTTCAAGCTCAAATAGGTTTTGGGAATGCTGAGTTAAACAAAGTTAACTCAGTTTATTTAATGTGAAACCATCAGAGCCTTTAATATGCTAATGTGTTCTGTGAATCTTGATATGATGTTTCCCAAACTTATTTGCTCATAAGACACTTGCTTATAACTAACTCCTGAAAGCTGCGATCTGCAAAATTCAGGGGGTGAAAGACCTTGAAGATCTTTGTCCTTAAAATCCTAAGTGTGTCCACTGCTACATTCCTTCCTCATTAAGTAAGCACAGGCAAGCTTCAAAAGAACGTCTACTTCCAATTTGTTTCCCGCCCTTTTCCACCTCCCCCGCCTGGGCTTGCTTTTTCAGCCAGAGCTACCATGACATCAGGGTGGCAGGCATGAAGTACCTGGGAGTTAGGCAGTTAATGACTAGAACTTAAAAGACTTTATCCCAAAGCAAACAAACAAGTGGGAACCCTCCCCCATCCTTGCCAAATAGGGGGAAAAAAAATCAAAGGACCAGATTCCCAAGCTTCTCTGGGAATACTCTAATGGCATTGTCGACCCGGCTACCCTTATGAAGGATGGGAAATGGAAGATGGCTCATAGTTAAAGAATGCAAAATAAGGATCTCATGACTTTCAATATAAAAATACATATGGTGTAAGATTACTGCCCAGTTCCCCACAATAAGAAAGAATGCTAGTAGTCCCTGCATGTGGGAACAAGGAAGCCAATCTGGGTAGACGGAAGGCCTGGGTCAACAGGAACGTTCTGGCCAAACAACTTTGCAGAGCACATAATGATCTTAAAATAGGTTCTGTAAAAGGAACATTACCTAAGGGGGGAGGGGGCGGAATCGAAACTCAAGGGACATGGATGTGCTTGCAGGAAGGGAATGACAGGAGAAAGCCATAGACAGCCAGGATAATGGGCCCGGTGACCCTGTCACCTTCCTTAAACTTTTCTTTCTGCCCTTGTGTAAATAGAGAAGCTTGACCTGACACACAGAGTAAGAAGTGTATGTATGTGGGGGCGGGGCGGGGCAGTCAGTCGGCTAGGGGATTGATGTTTCTCATGCATCCACATGTGGGCTGAAAATATAACTCATGATGTTAAAAAAAAAAGCCAACCCATTTGCACATGTCTTTGTGCAAAGGGGATTGATTTACATGTGTTGGGGTGGACATGAGAACACATCCCACATCCCCAGGAAGGCAGGGGGAGGCTGCAGGGCCCCAGAAGGACTGGATCTTCCTAGACATTCTGGGCTTTTATGTCTACGAACAGTGAAACATTCCTTAAAATGAAGGAGAACACTTCTGTCTCTAACCATTGCTATTCCCTATTCCCGTCCCTCAGGTCTTTCCCAAAGGAAATGATACACACATTATTTTCTAAGGCATGCATTCATGATGGCCAGTTGGTAGCACTCTGAATATAACTCCAAAATATTGCTGCTGCCATGTAGACATAGCTTTTCCTAACAGAAGCCTCAGTCAAGATGCACAGGGTACCTTGAACTCTCATTAATCCAATGGCTCTTACAATGAAGTAAAAGTTTTTCATCCTAAGGCTCCTGGCTAGTCAGAACTTTGGAAAGCCTCTCTTCGTCCAGACAAGGTTGACCCTTTGGTCACTATTATTGTCTGTGCCTAACACCCTACACACTCTTGTTCCTACTTACTACTGCTCCACAACACAAATTTGTAGACCAGCGAAGCCAGGAGAACAACACTCTGGACCCCTTTGGCCACAGAAGTGGTCACCCGATTCAGTCTAGGCCAACTTGCTACTGTATTTTGGAGCAAGGCTAATCCAACCACAATTCTCACAATTTTCCCTCTGGATGTCTAGGGGCAGGCAGTGGGGCAGGGGGAGGGGGTGGGGTGGCAGCAAGGAGTCAAGGGGACATTGTCTCTTCCCAGATGGCAGACAGTAAGAAGTGTCTGACTGTCTTCCTAAATCTCGGGAGTTTGAGCCATATGTTTCTCCCATGCAAGTGAAAAACTTCCAACTAAGCCAAAGACCTTGACTTGGGTTGGGAGCCTCAGCTTCTTTCCCTAGTTCCCTAAGAATGTTTACAAAAACTGAGCAAGTGCCAGACCAGAGACATGGCAGTGATATGTTGACATTTGGGCAGATCATGTCCTATTAGGATAGATAGACATCTATGATAGCTAATAACTAGTGAATTTCAAATATTTACTGTTCTGTAAAATAAAGTAACCCCAAACAAGAAGCTTATTATCTAGGGAGAAAGGAGGGACACAAACACCAATAAGGAGCTAGGAATTTGCCTCTTGCTCCTAGGCAAAGGTTGGCCTTCCCGTTGGAATCCTGCAAAGCTGGTGGCTACTTGAATTTTAAGAATCTGTGTCATGTCCGTTCCACACCCCCACCCTACCACCACCACCACCACCACCACCACCACCTAAGCTGATACCAGTTTGTTCATTTGATACTATCAGTAGGATATGATGTACCCTTGGTACTTTTTATTCTTCCGTCTGGGGCTTTCTGAAGTAGTAAATGCATAAGACAAAATTTGATCTAAATAAAACAAAATGCTAGGCAGGAAAATGAGACAAAGAATCCTTAAGGGGAAGATAGCTTTATTTCTACTCTGATAACTTTGGAATCCTAAGTATATGAAAACTTCTGACTCACCCATAAATCTCTACTAAATCAAAACTCATGGAAACACTAAAACTTTCGTAATGTTGTGGAGAACATGTACTTTTGTTGAGTGAGCATAGAGGTTTATCCAAAATGAATCTGTTCTGTTATGCAAATTAACATTGGGCCAACCCTCCTGGGATATTCTTTGCTTTGTTGAAATGTTTCCAAGTGTAGTGGGGCCACTGTCTGCTGGTTTCTAGCAGGTAATTCACATTTGTCAACTGTCATTTGTGTGTGGCTATGGTAACTCACACTGAAGGCCCGTCTTCTTATCCTGCTCAATGGAAGAGCTAATCCAATTACGATTTTTACAGCATACACTATACATTCCCGTGTCTTAAATCCCAGGTAGCCTTTGAATGGCTCTGTATATGAATGGCTGTACAATTTATCTTGTGGGAGAACATGCACGCTCTTTGTAATTAGGTACCACAGCTGCTAGCTCTCTTTAGCATTTCTTTATGTGCCTAAAGTCAACTCATCTAATAACAACACCGATAACTAGTTTACAAATCTTTATTGAATCTTCCACAGACACTTCAGAATTTGAGAAATAAATGATCACTTCACTTGATGTGAATAAGTCTTCATCTCACTTAACACGTGATAAGAATTGTCATCTAGGAAAAAAAAGAAATTTATACATTGGTGAATTTATATTTATGAATGCTGCAGTTCTTCACAAAATAAATACTTTTTTTTTTTTGCCAAGGACCCAGAGTCTTTAAATTATATGATAGTACTCCACAACTCACAACTAAACAGCTGAAGGCAAGATGTGAAAAAGAAATCAATGCAATTCACTTATAATTAAGACTAAGTTAAAAAATGAAAAGAAATTGGCTTGCTCTCAGTCGTGCCGCTGTTGAACTGTCATCTCCAAGCTTATATAATTAGTGAAAGCATGTTAATTGAATTATGGCAATTAAGTCTGTCTTGAGACAAGAGGGTCCCTTCTGATTGAGGAGACCATGGTGGGTGCTGCAGCCATTCTCCCTTGTAGGAAGGTTGGGGCTTTGTCTCATCTTGCCCCTTAGTATCTCAGCCACCACAGATGAAGCCAAATTTGGATCTCTCTGGTGTTAATTACTCACTCTGTGGGTTGTTGGGCCTTGGATTCTCTCCTCCTCCTTCCTACGGGGTTCCAGGGTTGACGGCATCGGGGTATAGTTTGAATCCCAAGAGGTCATGCGATTGACATCTGTGAATTTTTTTATTAGCACATAGCTTCATCAGACAAGGATAAGCACTGGGAGGAAATGAAAATATTTGGGGAGTTGATGTAGAGAGAGTGGTTACCTCTTCAGCCCTTTCTTTAATAAAGCCATTGTTGATTGAAGTATTGAGGACACACGGAAGCAGAAGTTCACATGAGTCCAGGGACTTCTGGGAACTGTAGTTACCCAGGTGAGCCCGTCTTTACAGATGCTGCCCAGTGAGAGAAACGCATGGGCCTTAGGTCCTGCCCCTGACCAGTACTAATTAAGTTGCCTTGGGAAAATTCCTTCTTGTCTAGGAATACATTTACCCCACAAAATGAGATCACCACAGTCCTTTTAAACTCCAAAGTTCCACACTTTGGGCCTATTCACAGATTGAGGGCCATGTTTTCTAAGGTTTTGAATGTGGATTGTGAGTCTCCCCGCACCCAAGTCCTAGGGGTAGAATGTGTGTGCACCGATCAGGCTCATGGGAAGCGCAGCTTCTAGGACTGCCTCCTGGATTGGCCTTGAAAAGCAAAGCGCCAAATTTCCAGATGGGGGAATCATATATCCGGGTTCCCGAACAACTTCCTGAAGGAAATTACGTAAGCAGGGCCAGTTACTTCACTCCACAAGCTTCACCAGCCTCCCCGCAAAATGCGGGGCTCTTAATTCAAAACAAAGAGTTTGAAAAAGGCACTGGCAGAGCGCTGGGCCAAACACGGACCTTTCAATGCAGGACTGAGTGGCTGTGCAGTCACACATCCGTGAACTCCGTGCTTTGCGCGCTTCTGATATGGACGAATCCTGTGTTTCATGGCTGAACCAGCAGCGTCCTCCCCTCGAGGCTCCCCAAATCTGCAGGGCTTGCTCGCTCCAATGAGTCTGCTTTTCATTCAGTACAGTTCCCTTCTTGCTTTTTTTTTTTTTTAAACAATGTTTCTAGCTGTATAAATATTTTACAGTCCCCCTAAGAAAAGTTTCCAAGGGGCCCACGTTTGAGGGGGCAAATCTTTGAAAGGATTTTTCCATAGCAATTAAAACCTTTCAAAGCACCAAGAACTCCCCGGTCTCACTTTTGTGCAACAAACCTCTGAGCTTTTTGCACTGTTTGGATGGCTCTGGGTCTGAAAGTAAGCCAGCCTCTTTGTTCAGTGACTTTGTGGGTTTCCGATAGACATTTGGAATTTAAATTCATTAGCTACACGACAGAGCTGTGGATGGAACCGGTAGAGGGTTTAGCAATGCTGTGATCAGAAACTCTAGCTCACATTTCCTGTATCTCATTTACAGGGGTAAAATGACTATAAATCAACCCAAAGCTCATTTTGGCTTCCCAGATGAAGTCGAACTGTACACTCTGACTTATGCATATACCATTTTTAGTTAACGCACCAATAAAAATAATTGTGCAAGCCTAAATTTGGAAGTGTTCCCAGCGTTTATGACAAAACTTAATAAAGCCAGGCGCATTGAATGTAATACGGGAATTTTATTGAAATGAAATTAGTCCATCATGTAAGCGCCAGATTTCTTCAGATTTCTTGAACTTCATATGAGAACTCTCCTGGGGACCCTAACAGGGTCCTGCAAAAATTCAAGTGCAGTCTGCAGAGGAGGCCTGCAGTGCTTAGCATGGCCTGCCCTGAGATGCACTGTAGCAGCTACTTACTTAGGTCTTCCAGCATGGCTCTTGTGACCCCGGGGGGTGTAGGCAGCAGACAAGCTGTTGTGGTTTTACTCAAAACATGGGGGTCCTAGAGAGATGGGAGTGGGGCTTCATTTGTTGTGCAAGGAACAGCAGCATGTACCTGCAACCTATTACGTAACTTCCCCGGGGAGGCAGCGTGGCCACAGCCAGTGTGTGTGTCCATGCCCACGCACGGAGTGTGTTTGCTTGTCTGTATTTAGAGACTAAAGCCAGGGTGCTAGGAGATGCTTTCTTTGGCTGATCCGCAGAGGAGACACCAGCTGCATCTTTGGAATTTAGGGTTGTGGGTGGCAGTGTGGAGATGAGGTAATTTGAAGAATTCTACTTTTGATGTGGTGTTTTATTTACAGTAGCTCTCACACTTTGATAATCACATTAACACTTCCTGGGGTGATTATTTACCAAAAAAAAAAAAAAAAAAAAAAAAAAAAAAGCCAAAACTAAAACCAAAACAACCCACCATCTACACCAAAACCCCAATTCAAAATACTTCAGCTCTATCTATTCTGCACTCAGGAGGACCCAGGATCTGTCCTTGCTTCAGCACGGGGAGTATAATAGTCTCTGTTTAATAGTGACTTCAATTGGGCTGCCTATCAGTAGCAGCAAACTTGTGTATTTAATAAAAACAAGGTTCCTTGCACTTGTTTTCGTACCTTTGCCATAAGCTGGTCTCCATAGCTAATCCAGGCTGCTCTGCTCTCAAATTCATGCTCATAGTGCCTCAGCCTTCCAAGCCCTGGGACTGTAAACACATGTCATCACGCCCAGCCTACAGTTCCTGTTAAGGGGGATCCATGTGTTGGACCTACAGGACCAGTCACTAGGTAGTTTTGTACCTTGTTTAAAAACAACTTGGGGGGCAAGTATTTCATTTCATAGCTTGTCCTGGCCTTGAGTTTCCATCCGGAGGTCTCCACACATTCTTTCATGCTGAAATGGGAGCCTGTTTCCTCTGTTCCCATTTTGGAAAGGAGAACACTTGAAGCTCTGTGTTCTTCATCATCCTGTGTCTTCTGAAGGGAGGTTAGAGTTATTCCCCTATTTGTCTGTGGGGGCAGGCAGCTTTGCTCATGGCTCAGGGACCAGTTTCCAGACTAGTAGGCCCAAGGGCAGCTGAAGCAGGCCTGCTCTGTGGGTCTCCTCGGAGTGCCTTCCCCAGAGCAGTACTGGTGGAACGTTTGGAGTTTAACAATCTAGTTTTGGACACTGACATCACCTTTGCCACGTTCAAATAGAAATAATTTTCCCTTTCATCTTCTCTTAAGTCTGGCCCTTTCCATTTTGCTGTGCTTTGTGCCTCTAGTTAACAGAATATAAAACCTGACCAGCCTTTGGGGCTAAAACAGAAGGTGAGTTGGGCAATTAAAACAAATAGTGCCTTTCCTCTTGATGACAGCCATGGGTGGTCTTTGAGGTGCCCTCCCAACCACCATTTACACCTGTGTGATCACCTCCTTTTGAGTGTAAGCAGGACTTGTGACCTGACTGTAATCAGCAAAATATAATCAAGGGAACAGAATGCCATTCAACTGATTATAATGTGTAGACCATATGACATATGTTAATATTTTATATAACGATTGGTTTGCTAGCAAAGGTCACCATACAGGCTCTTCCCAATATTCTGATAAACAAAATGGCTATGTTGGAAGAGTCCACATGGCGAAAGACCATGGTGGATTCTAGGAGCTGAAGGCACTCTCTTGGTAATAGCCAGCTGTCCAACTTCAAGGAAATGAAATCTGTTAACACCCCCCAATAAGCTTTGAAGCAGATTCTCTTTCAACAGGCCCAGCCGTTAGAACTCATCCTGGGTGAGTACTTAAGTTGTCACCTCTAGGGAGCCAAAGAACCTGATGAAATTATTCATATTCCTAACTCAATGGGAAATGCCAGATAATATATGCTATTGTTTTAAGGTATAAATTATTAGCCACTGTATTATTTACTTCCTGTTGCTGTGATAAAACAGCATGACCAAGTCAACTTATAGAAGAAAGAGTTTATTTGGGCTTATGGTTCAAGATAGTTGGGAGTCCATAATGGTGGGGATGACAAGGCAGCAGGTGGCAAACATGGAGGCTGCAGCTGGAAGCTGAAAGCTCAGAGCTCATCTCTCAAGCCACAAGCATGAAGCCAGCTAGGAATAGTGCATGATTTTTAAAACCCTAAGGCCTACCTCAGTGACATTCCTTCTCCAGTAAGGGCATTCCTCTTAAACTTACCCACCAACAGCGCCACCAGCTGGGGACCAAGTGAATACATCTGAGTCTATGGAGGACATTCTCATTCAAACCACCACATTCCACTCCCTACTGCCCCATAGGCTCATAGCTATATTTTAGTGGAGTTTATTTACTCTCTTTCCAGATCAATACCATGCAAATATCTAAATTCTCTTCTCAAACTCAAGGCAACCTCTTAACCGTAACTCCCTGTAAGAACAAATACCCTTGAGCATACAATGACATAGAATATACAGTACCATTCCAAAAGGGAAGAATGGGGGTACAGTGAGGAAGTGCTTGACCAAAGAAAGACTGAGACCCACCAGGACAAATGCCAAATCCGGCAGCTCTGTGTCTGATGTCAAATGGCTTGGCTGGCTCAGCACTTCAACTGTGCTGCCTGTAACATACTATTTTGCCTTGGTCTAGTTCCACTTCCTGTCTGTAGCACTCCTTGGCAGATCTCCCATGCCTCTGGCATCCCATACATCTTGGGTTCACTATTGCAATTCTGGCTTTGCGCAATGGCCTCTCAGGCCTTCCGTGCCACGTGTTGCCTGGCTGTAGGTCGGGTCTCTCCAAATCTCACCATCTTCTTCAACACAAGCCTTCAACAAAGCTTTAAGAAATATGATATACCTTTTTTCTCTTCAAATTGTATATTCTATATTTCTTTCTGCCCTACTTGGTATTTCTCACTGTAGTCTTACTAATGATAACAACACCATAGATTCAATATGATGCTGCCTTGAAATTTTATCTGCAAAAAAAAAAATTAACTTTTTACTTTAGCCTCAGGCAAGTTCTTAGGACACGAGCAGAAGGCAGCAAATTGTCTGTCAAAGGATCACAGGAATTTCCTCTAGCCCAATTGCTAACCTTCTCCCCCATCCTGAAACCTATTAACCTGAGCTTACACAGTCCACATGGATCTCAGCACTAATGCCTTCTTAGTCCCATATGATAGGTCACTTAGCTCTGCTTATAGCATTTAACTACTTTTCTAGTCCAAAGTCTCAACATCTTCCATACCCCTGCCCCACAGAATGGCCAGGCCTGCCACAACAATAGCCTATTCCCCATACCAATTTCTTTCTTAGTTACTGTTCTACTGTTGTCATAAAACACTATGACCAAGGCAACTTACAGAAGAAAAAAAATGGTTTATTTGGTATTATGTTTCCAGAGGGCTAAGAGTCCATCCTGTCTGGGAATCATGGCAGCAGGTAGAAGGAACAGCTGAGAGATGAGCTCACTCACATCTTGAACCGCAAGCACCAACAGAGAATGAACTGGGAACTGAACTGGCTTTAAACCTCAAAGTCTGCCTGCCATACTTCATCCAGCAAGACCATACCTCCTAAACCAATTCAAACTAACTGAGGACTAAGCACTCAGACATCTGAGCCTATGGGGGGCATTTTACATCAAACCACCACAGTAACCAAAAGAAAGTGAAGCCATTTGATTTGACTTACTTGTATGACCTATATGGGCTGTGCGGTGGTTTGAATAAAAATAGGCTCCATAGACTCATAGATTTGACTGTTTGGTCACCAGAGAGTAGCACTATTAAGAAGTGTGACCTTGTTGGAGGAAGTGCATCTCTGGGGCGGTAGGCTTTGAGGTTTCAAAAAGCCCAAGTGAGGCCCAATTGCTCTTTCTCCTTCTGTTACCCTTGGGTCCGGATGTAGAACTCTCAGCTTCTCCAGCAACACATCTGAACTGTGGGCCCCTCTCCCCAACTAAATGTGTTCCTTTATCAGAGTTTCCCTGGTCATGGTGCCTCTTCACAGAATAGAACATTGACTAAGACAGCCTGTGTCTGTAGCTTTTGGAGAAGCCCTTTCTAGAAACGTTAAGCTCAGAAGAAGCTCCAGAGGTATATACTTTTAAATATTTGGGGTCATGTTTTAAATAAATTACATTTACATAAAGCTATTTTCTCCTAAAATAGTTATTACTTTAATAGCACTGTCATTAATTTACTGTAAGTCACACTTTCAAGTGTGTATTAATAGGTATAAACTAACATTTAATTCTCCTACCCATCTTCTCAGGGAGTGTCCCCATGGTCCGAGCTTTTTGTGTCTGGGGAAGATGAAGCAATTCTTCCTTTACCTTACAGCCAACTTGGAGAAACAGGGACAGTAGCAAAAAGGAAAGTCACAGTAGAGGAAGAAAGAAACTTTACTTTGAACTTCTCAAACTTGGAGAGAATAACTCAGCTTCAAGTCCACAAGCTCGGTTGTCAGGTGGCAGGTGCCATCAGTAGGCCTGGTAGATGCCACACGTTTCATTCCATCTCCTCTTACTCACCTATCCAGCGACACTGACTGAGCCTTTCCTGTGTCCTTAGCACTTCCTTTGGTATTGAGCATGCAATCACCAGCTTGATTTCTTCTCTCAGAATTTAAGGGGTTCATTGGAGGAGCCAGACCAGTGAGTAAGTGACTGCAATCTAGACTGAGTTATATAGGAACATACATACAGAGAGACAACCTGAGATTGTGTGTAAGTTATTTACTGCTGCATAACAAATTGCTCTAGACTTGGCAGCTTAAAACAACAAATTCTGATTATCTTATGTGGAGTCTGAGGGTCAAGGGCTTGCTGGATAGCCTTGGCTCCATTCAATCATGAGCTTGCTGTCAAGATGTCACTTATAGGCTTCTCTAGGGAGAAGACCATCCCCTGGCCCCTGGCCCCAGCAAGGTCACTCATGTGACTTCTGACCTCAGCTCTCTATCAAAGGCCCTCTTGTTTGAGCTGAACACAGCAAGGTGACCGCTCCTTCCTCCTCCTAGCATGCAATTTTAGAGAGAGTGGGACAGGCGTCAAGGCATTTTTGTGACCTAACCTCACAATTGACTTGTTATCACTTCTGCCATATTCTCTTGGCCACTGATCAAACTAACACAATGTCAGAGGCATCTACACACACAAAAAGTAAACTGCCAGGAAAAGGGCCTACAGGGACCACCTTGAGAGCTTGCTACCACATTCAGTCTAGGTCTCCACCCTCCGCCGATAGAGGCCAAGATTACAAAGAAGAAAACTAACTCCCTTTCTGTACTTCATGAAAGTTCCTATCAGCTCTCCAACTTACTAACAAGGAGTGTTTTCTCTCCCGCCACAATCTCTTGCCTAAGATGGCCAAGTGTCCCTCTGTTGGCCCCAAGCAATCTGAAAGACAACCATTTTCTAAGTCAGGAGGAAAGTAACATGAGAATACGCTAAACTCTGGCTAACCCATTCCAAAGAGCTTTATTTGAATTTTCCCTGAGAGTTCTACCACATAGCAAACTGTAGAGGCTCTGGGATGGCTAATCATGGTTGTCAACTTGACCGCATCTGGAAACAGCTAAGATACAAGCTGCTGGGCGCTCCTGTGAGGGACGTTCTTGATCAGACATTATAAAGCAGAAAAGGCTAGTAAGCTGCACTTAAACCCTATCTTGTAGTGTTTCCAGCCTCCAGCCGTAGAACTGATCCCAAGGAAGACAGAGCCCTGTATTGCTGAAGTTTCGGTCTGTACTGCAGTTAAAGAAGATGAAGCAGGTACCGGTGCCACTGCAACCCCCAGTGTGCACGTAATCCCTGGCCGCTTGTAGAACTCCTGTTGCCAGTTATTTTTTTCCAGGCAGGGGGCACCTGTTTCTTGGGCTAAAACTGACTTGCTCTAGCTTCTAAGAGTAGATTGTCTGTCATACCAACAGGAACTTTGCCAGCCAGTTGTTAGACATAGAAACTGTTGAAAAGTAAATTGTAGAAACTGACAGACTTTATACTAAAATGCAATTAATGAATACTCAAAACTGATCACGTTTTAGTTGTTTGAGTGTATTTTCACTTGCCTGTGGCTTTCAGGGTATTGACCTCTCATGGAGTACTGACACAGTACCAATAGCCTAAAGATGCAAAGCCCATGATGCCTTTTCCCCGCGCATCTTTCTGTTCCTCCTTGCACTTGAACCACACTGTCAAGGTTTGTGGAACAAACTGTAAGTAGTCTCCAGGCACTTTGCATCAGTGTCTGTGAACTCAGAAGTGCTGTATGTGTGCGTGTGCGTGTACGTGTGTGTGTGTGTTACAGAAATAAATACTAAGCCTTCTGACTCCCTCTTTGACTCTATCTCCCCTGTTCTCTTTTCTTAGAATCCACTTTATTCTTTCTACTAATATTTTCCCCTGTGGAATGTATGACCATCCAAAATAAAGGATTTTTGGGGCAGAGAGCTTCTCAACTTCCTATTAATAAAATTAATAAATTATGACCAAGAAAACATGCATATAGTACTATGTAACAACATCCAGGAACCAATCTTCCAATAAGAGTTTGGAATCTCTTTGCTCCTTCTCTTTTTATCTATCTATATTATCTATTGTGGTCCTTGAAACCTGGATATGACAGGGTAGTATGTAGCTACCCATGCTGAGCCATGGAAAAAGAAGCCATAGTCAATAAATAATGAATGAAAATTTAAGCAAGGAAATAAAAACTCAGTTATATTTAACACCAAAAAGGAAAAATGGCTGAAATATCTACAGTTTAGAAAGAGGAGAATATTTGAATTCAGAGCTATACATAGACTCCAAGTGATCTTTTAGTTCAAAATTCATGAGACTTTGATACTGTGGCATATAATTTTGGGCTTATGGAAAATTCCACCTCTCTTTTGGTCAACTGAATCTTTACAGTGAGCCTTCTTTACAAGTGTTCATGTAGCCCGCTCTCCCTTGAGCAAGACTAAAACTATATTGTTTATAAGACCATCCCCAAAGTAAATCTACCTACAGGTCCATACTCCCTAAGTTAATGTCTTCTTGCACTTACACCATGGGCCTTCTAGAATATTCAACATCCTAATATCATCCCAAAGCATGAAATTTTCTAAACACTCACTGGCCACTTCCATCTTAAAAGACATTAAACTCTTCTTTCTGTTTAGATATTTATATATTGATAATGATTGATTTTGTTCTTTGGGGAAATTAACCAAATATATGTGTTTTTTTCTTCCCAGTGTTTTTGTAGCTCATTTAGTCCTGGGCTCACACTTCTCTCATCACAATCCATCAACCATATAATATTCTTCTCTGTAGTCTTTTAACAGGGGGCAACAATCTCGTAGTACAGAGGTGACATTTGGATTCTGTTATTGATTCAGATAGGGGTTTAGACTGGTCCTCTGGTCAAATCAAAAGAAAACTGTTATCTATTTTATAATATACTTAGGTGTCAGCCATTATGCTAAAAGAAGAGTTTAATTTTTACAACTAATACACAAGGCAGAAGTTTTTGTTGCAATCAAAAACCAATTCGTGGTGAAACAGAAAACAAGTAAGTTGAAAAGATATTTGAAAGCTCAGAGACTCTCTTCCACATGAACATGTCAACTAAGAAGTCTTGGTGGCTTAAAGGAATGTTCCTCATGCAAGATCATTTGGTATTGGAGGGAAGAGATGTGAGGCCTTGCTTCATGCACACATTCACAATGTCAGCTGACACGCAAGGTGTTATCACAGGATTATCAGGACCACTTCTAGCCTCAACATTCTGTAAGCATATGAGGCTAAAGGGTGGATGAAAAGATGGACAGTCCTCTTCTTATGCTGGTAATTCTTCAATTTTATTATGATATGGAAGCGACACACATACAGTGGTAGGCATACCGAGTAGTCACTGCTATGTAAAGATGGTACATCTTACTGTTTTGAGAGAACACGGGGAATGAGGAGAACCTGCCTCATGGAAGAAGCCCCTCTGTCTATTGTTCTTCATGATACCCAGATCCACCATCTAGAAGATTCTTGGACCTTACCATCTCAGCAGCTTCTTATTGGAGGTACAGAACAAAACAGAGAATGTCTAGTCTTCAAAGCTCATCTTTTACCAATAATCTTGGGTTAAAGCTTATTGCTGTGGTAAAAGGCTTGCTGTAGTCCGAGCTTGTAGTTTTCCTGGCTCTACAATTCCATCACAAGCCTCATAGACTTCAGGTTCGTCCTGGTTAAAAGTCTCAGGTTTGAGTTAGGCTTGCCTTTCCACCTTTGCCCCTGCTCTGCTTCCTTGTTGCCTTGAAGCCATCCAGCTTAGATAAGAGACTTCACTTCTGTCTTGATCTCAGATGCAAAGCTGAGTCTTCCTCCTTACTGTTCGGATTTTAGAAGCAGTCAATTTTTCCAGCCTTTCAACACATCTCGTTTCTGATGTTCAGTTTTATTTTTGCTTGAAAACAAGCCAACTCTCGCCTGAGTTCACCCACCCTCTTGCAAATTGCTACCAACATTCTGTCTTCTAACCCTTTCCCCCAGA